>NC_042621.1:23167549-23474522 GCF_901001135.1 Rhinatrema bivittatum | reverse complement strand
CACCATGGCTTCTTTCCAGCCAGTCCAGCTAATTGTGCATTGAGGGCTTGCTTGGTGCTGGTGGTGGTGGTGCCAGAGATGGTGTTGGGGAGTTGTGGGTGGAGTGGAGGTTTGAGCCTCCAGAAGTGGCATGAGGGGGCTGGTGGGTTGCTCCAGCTCAGTGTCTGCTTTCTCATACTGGTCATGTGGTATTCTGGAGTAAGGTTGTGCTGGCTTTACTGTGTTCCACTGCTGGCTGGGTTCCTCCACTTGCTGAACTAAGGGCTTGCATGATCTGGCTGTGCTAGGGAGGCTACTGCTGCTGCTCCTTCTCCTCCTCACATAACTGTATCTAAGGGTCTATAAGCAAGGGGGCATGGAAATATGCAGCTGCAAGGATGGTCTTGGGCCCTTCACTGCTGATCCCTGGGACTTCACTGTTGGTCCCTGGGTCTGGATGGCTGAGACAGGCAGAGTCCTGGGCAAGAGCTGTGTTTGGCATGAGATTCACCATTTGCATGTCAATCAATGTGATCATTTTATGCCAAATGATGTGCAGAATTGTAGCAGCCTTTCTATTTACAGCTCATCTGTGGTGTCCAGCTGCTCAGCCATGCTCTCAAACACATCCAGTCCCAGTCATTGGATGAGGTGCTTCTCCATGGGCATCAGTACAATTGGACAAAGGGCTCTGCTGTCATTCCGATGGATGTACCTGTTGCAGTTCACCACCTTGGTCTTCAGCTAGGTCTTTATGTCCCGGTACCTGTGGACCACCGGCTCCTCACTGTGCCTCACGCTGCAGAACCTTGAGATAGCCTAGGTGATGGTGCACCAGATAAGGCCCATGGATAGCCTTGAGGTCTTGCCAAAGAACATGGTATAATGTTCCAGGACCCCAGAGATTATCATCTTGTCCTCTGGGCTGAACTTCAATGGCTTCAGACAAATGCACCCTGCTGCCTGGCTGCCTGAAGGGGGTGCCAATTCCACTTCTGGAAAGGAGTCCTCCCACTCCTCTCTCCACTCCGTTCCTGCCCCCATCCTGCACCTACCCTACCAACTCCCCTCCCCTCTGCTCTCTCTGTCTCACTGTCATCTTCCTCCCATCAGACTTGCATGCTTATCCCCTTCCCTCCCACCTCCTCTTAACCCTTCCCCCCTATCTCTACTCCTATTCCTGTCCCTACTACTCCTACTCCTTCTCCTTCCCCTAGCACTCCTGCCCTCAGCCTCCTTCCTTCTCTCCTCCCTCCACCCCATTCTATCCTCACACCTCTCCTCTGCTCTCTCACCCTGCTTCTCATGCTCCATACTCTCCACTCCTCAACTATACCTCACCTCCTCCTCATCACTCCTCCTCTGCCTCACCACCACACCTCACCTCCTCCTCACCACTCCCCCTCTGCCTCATCACGATACCTCACCACTTCTTCTCTGCTTCTCCACCACACCTCACCCTGACACAAACACAGACAAAAAGGATAAACTAACAAAAACTTTCACTCATACAAACAAGACAAAGGTCCAAGGTAAAGGGAAACAGATGAGAACTGAAAACAAGACAATGCACTCAGGAAATCAAAATCTATAAGTACCTACTCCCAGTAATCCACGCACCAACTCTTGTCTCCTCTCTGCAATGCCTGACACACCCTCAAAGAGGCAGCTGCAGAAGCCGGTATATAGGCAAATAACACGCCATGCACAATTCAACACATGCCGCATAAAATGACACACGATACGCTGACGCAACATGCAAAGTGATAATCTTCTCTGTTAAGTGATACACAGGAAATATTTTTTAGTGCTGGCACTATTTTTGCTATATTTATAGCAATTTGATGAATCTAGTCCAAAGGTCCCTATTTATATAGTATAAATTCATTAACAGGGGAATTTTAAATCCATGGTGTATGCAAATACCGGGAGATATGCATGTGGCTGTGCCGAACATGCGCCAAGCGCCATTTTCCAAATGGTTTGGTCAGGGGCATATCTCCCAGCATGTGCAGGTTGGGGGCGAGGCGGGGATGGCTGGGACAGCGCCATTAGGTGTTGTCCTGGTGAAGTGCATGCCGGCAGCTGGCCAGCATGTGGAACTTACTGCTGCTCCATCGAGCAGGTAAGTTCTGAAACAAAAAAAAATCAGGTAGGTAGGTGGTGTTTAGGGGTCGCGGAGGAGACAAAAGGGAGTAAGGATAGATAGGGGGTTAGATGTCCATCCCCTGTCCACCCCTTAATTGAAGTGAATTGGGAGGGGAAGGCCTGATTGTGTTGCCGCACATTTTTAAACAAAATACACCCCTTGCATTCATTAATGGGAACTCGCATGCACATGTGTGTATTGATATAAAATCGGGCACACATGTGTGCGTGGCTATCAGTTTTTATAACATGCAAGTGACCTTTTAAAATTTACCCCTAAACTTTTAATTTATCATATTGTGAGATTTTGTACCAGGTACTAAACATCATTTAATCCAATTAAAATCTGGAGACTAAGGAACCAATGTACTAAAGTGCACTAATATTTCTGCCAGAATTAATGTGTGTTAAAAAAACAATTAACTTGCATAGTCTAGCTAATAGCACTTTTCACATGCATTGAGTAGCTTGAAAGAGTTTTAATACAAAAAATGTTCTAATAAAGTAATGGGATTCCAAAACTATGCAAAACAGCTTATTACCTATTAGTTCAGTGAAAAACTGGGAATGCTAAATGCTTCCTAACCATTTTAATGCCATCCTTACTTTACCATCTGCTTTATTTGGCCATTTTTATGCATGATAAACTCCGCGTTAATGACTGATGTTAGAATATTTTAGTACATTGGCCCCTAAAGGAACTATTTATTTCCCAATTAATTTGGCTCCCTTGTCCACGCTGCTTTACTGGTAAAGACTTCAGGTCCTGTTTTTCAAAGGCGTTCTCCATTGTGTATAAAAAGTTCTTTGTATTACCGTTTGTTTGATAACATGGAAAACAAATGTCCTATTCAGTGGTATCTGTTCCTTTGGAGTGATACTGTTGAATCTTTTGAGCAACCATAAAATACATTTAAAAAATGATTTTGAACAACATATCCATAATATTATTACAAATGCCTACTTAAGCAGAGATAAGCCCCCTTATCTCACGTTTAGCTTAACCTATTGCAAGATACTACCAAAGAAAGAGATGTTTCCATATTACATTATTTTTACTATTCATTTGTCAAAGAAAGCTTTATGGTGTACAACTCATAAATAAAATGGGCATTGGATTTAGTTGTATTTTTGCTGGAAAAGAGAATAGGTTGGATATATGTTGGAAAGTGATTATGAAAAGCAGCCGTGATTCAAGAAAGAGAACCTTAATTGAACAATTTAAATGACTCCTGGTGGAAAGGATCTAAATAGCTGCCTGTTAAGCATGTATTTCTTGCTAGTTTTCCTGATGCTATTGCTCAGGGATTACATTTGAGAAGAAATTAGGACAAGTTAGGCAAAGCACTCTCATTTGATCCAAAGGTGTAACTAATTATAAGAAACAGGCATTGTATAAACAATTGCAGGTGAATTTTCAAATGGAGTTAACACACATAAATGTAACATGCTATCATAGCAATTTTCAAAAGTCATTTACTTGAATAAAGTGCACTTACATGAGTAAATCTTATGGTCAATTCAATGGCATATATTGTAGCAATTTTCAAAAGCCCACTTACTAAAGTACATTTACTCGAATAAAACCCAGTTTTATGCATATAAATGCTTTTTAAAATCAGGCCCTTAAACTATTAGTTTCTGCAACAAAAAATGGTGATATGTATTGACTCAAATCTAAAGATCACTGAGGGGTTATTTTCCAAAGGTGTCACATGCGAAAAGGGACTTTTTGAAAAGGGGTGGAGTCGGGGTGGAGTCCGCATCGGAAGGGGTGGAGTTGGGGGATGTCTCGGGGCAGACTCCACGACAACTTTGCTGACGGCGAAAGGTAAGACTTCTTATTGCCGCCAGTATCGCACCCAATAGCACCACCTTTCATGGTGGAGCTATTGGGTGCGAAAGTCAGCAGTGATAGCACCGCGGAGGTGCGATCGCTGCCGGCTTTCGCAGGCCCACCCCCCGCTTCGCCCCCTGCCCCCCAGTACCGCCGGATTTTCTAAGTTCTGCAAACTTAGAAAATCCAGGCTTGAGTTAGAACAATATTACTGCATGAGGATAGCAAGTATCAGATATAAATTCAGCAAGTAAAAGCTTGGCTTATCAAGTGGCTAGCTTTCAGTAACCAGTGCAAGCCACTGGCATTCACTCTCAAACTTTGAAGGCCACCAACACATCAGGTTTTCATTTTCAGAGTATCCCTAATGAATATGCATGAGAGAGATGTTGCAAGCATCTGCCTCCATTATATGCAAGTCTATCTCATGCATATTCATGAGGGATATCCTGAAAACCTGACCTGTTGGCAGCCTTCGAATGCTGGGAGAAAATACCTCTGGTGTAGGCTGTTGTAAGATTTAGAGCTTTATTTTTTAAAACATTTCATTCATGATCAGTTGGGAGACTGGATGCAGTAAGTATTAAAGTAATATAAATCTTTCTGGGGATATTTAGTATTTCATATGTCAACATTGTTATATATTTTTGTTTATTGAGGTTTAATTCTGAATATGTGAATCAAATTCTGTTGAACATTTAGGCGTGAATATTCAAAGACATTCATACACGTAAAACACAGGTTTATGTGTGTAAATGGCTTGTTATAAAATTGTCCAGATTTGTGAATGTAGACATATGCAAGAAACCTGGTTTAGTGCATATTTTTATGTGCAAAAAATAAGGCATTCCAAAGAGGGTGAGGTTTAAGTGCAGTTTGAAATTATGGATTTTAAAAAGTGTGCATGAAAGTTCACATGCACAAGTCACACATTGAAAAAAGCAGGTGTAACTTTGTGCAGGTGAGTTTGTACACATATTAAGGGATAATTAAAAAAAATAACTTACTGTATTTTCTGGACTATAAGTAGCTCAGTTATATAAGTCACACCCTGCTATAAATAGGAATGTTGCTGAAAAAGTTAACAGATATGTTGCACCGATGTCTAAGTCTGACCTCTTCATCAAGCGTGTGACTGGAAGACAACAGCTGGAAGAGCAAGCGTAATAGGCAGGTGGTGAATGTGCCACTGAGATAGCTGAATTCAGGAGGCTGCACAGAGGAAATGCTGCATGACTTGAGAAAGAGACAGTGGCTGAAGGAGAATGCGCAATAGAATGTACCACTAACATAGTTGAGTTCAGGAGGCTGCACGGATTGATCGGTAAGAAAACGCTGTATGACTTGAGAAAGAGACAGTGGCTAGAGGAGCATGTACAATAGGCAGGTAGTGCATGTGCCCCTGACATAGTTGAGTTCCGGAGGCTGCACTGAGGCAACAGTAAGGAAATGCTGAGAGAGAGAGAGAGAGGGAGAGAGAAAGGAGAGAGAAAAAACAGCAGATAAGTTGCACCAGTGTATAAGTCACACCAACGAAAATTGAGGGGAAAAACATGACTTATTAATATATTCATAAGGTTGCCTTGATCATGGATGTAACATGTGCAAAAGTACTTCATGCGTTATCTATGATGTTACAACATAGATAAGCAGGAAAAACTCTTTCTCTCTTTTTCTCAAAGGATGTGCATTTATTTGAAACAAATGGGTAATCTGAAATGAAATAGAACATATTTGTTTGGTTTCATGTATCTATTTAAAAAAATGTATAGAATACTCCATCTCCAGTTCTAGACAGTTAACAATATCACATTCATAAATCAAATTACAAACAACATAAAATAACCACTAAGAAATGGAAGGATAGGGATAACTTCTCAATTAAAGGTGAATTTTAAAAGCCCAGCATGCACCAAAACCGAGAGCTATGAGAATACGTCAAGCTGGCACATGCCAAGCAGATTTTAAAAGCTGCCGGCATACCCTCATATCTCCATTTTTTATAAAAAAAGAGGCCAGGTGTCTGGGTGGGGCCTGGCCGTTCCTGGATTTCTCAACGAAACCAGTGCATAAATACTCACATGCACAAGCATGCACTGGCGTCTCCTGTTTCATAACTTTACTTGTGCTATGGATGGCATGTAAGTCATAAAACAAAAGGATATATACTAGAGATGTGAATCGTGTGATCGATCGTCTTAATGATCGATTTTGGCTGGGAGGGGGAGGGAATCGGATCGTCGCAGTTTGGGTTTTTTAAATATCGTGTAAATCGTGTAAATCAAAAACTGGCACACTAAAACATCCCTAAAACCCACCCCAACCCTTTAAAATAAATCCCCCACCCTCCCGAACCCCCCAAAATGCCTTAAATTACCTGGGGTCCAGAGGAAGGGTCCCGGTGTGATCTTTTACTCTCGGAACTCCGAGTGTTGTAGAAATGGCGCCGGCGCTACCTTTGACCTGTCAAAGGTAGCGCCGGTGCCATTTTGTTTTTTTGTCCCCTGACATCAGGAGCGTAGGAGATTGCTCCCGGACCCCCGCTGGACCCCCAGAGACTTTTGGCCAGCTTGGGGGGGCCTCCTGACCCCCACAAGACTTGCCAAAAGTCCAGCGGGGGTCCGGAACGACCTCCTGCAGTCGAATCGTGTTGCCGTACGGCCGGCGCCATTTTGCGCAAAAATCATTGTAGATCTATTATGAATAAAATTGCAGTTCATTATGATTTGTTAAAAGATGACCAGCAAGATGCACTCTTTATTATAGAGACCTGAATTTTACAAACTGACTAGGCATTGCTTTCACAATCATGTCCACCAAATTATTCCTCTGTGAATAAGCCTCAATTGAACAAGTGAGCTGGTGGTCTATTAATAGCAGTAAGAAATGCAATCTCTTGATGTATTAGTTACCGCTCCTTCCAAGGTATTGTTTGTGCGTAATAAGCTTTTGGGCATTTGTCTTTTTTATTATCCTCCTGGTGTTCTATCTGCTAACTACTTCTCAGTTACTGAAGCGCTTTTAGAGATTAGATTTTAACTAAACAATATAATTGTTTTAAGGGACTTTAACCTCCTTATGGATGAGATTTCACTCCTGATGGCCTGGAGGGCCTATTAACAGTTACAGTGTGTCTGCACTAGGATGGGAGCAATTTGTGCACAAACTGACTCATTGCTTGGCTACACACTATATTGATTTATTTCTTTAAAATTATTTATAATCCACTTATTACTGCTAAAATCCAATCTAAGCAGGAACAAGATATATAAGCATCTAACATGTAAAACATAATAAAGTGACTTACAAAATGCAGTACAAACTATAAGTATATGATCTGGGAAGAAGCATGAATTTAGACAAAAGCCTGCTCAAATAGATATTGCTTTGATCTTTTATGAAACATCTTTTTATCCATTATAGGCTGCACATCAGCTGGGAGGGTGCTCCATAATGTGGGACCAACCACAAAGAATGCCTGCTCATGCAGTGAGACCAAGCTTGCTGCTTTAACTGAAGCAATAGAAATCAAATCTTGATCCTATCAGTGTAAAACGAGTTGCGGTATATTAGGACGTAAGATGTCCTATAAATATTAGGGATGTGAATCGTTTTCCATATCGTCTTAACGATAGAAATCGTGTGGCAGGGCAAGAAAATCGTCTTAGGCACGATTTTTTAGTTAAAAAATCGTTAAAAATCGTTTTTTCCGATTAGTGCGCACTAACTGGGAGTTAGTGCGCACTAACTGAAAATGATACAATTTGACACTTTTCAGGTCAGTTAAGGTCAGTTTAGGAATGAATATGTATTCCTATTGGCTGCCCTCTTATTTATTCATGTTACCAAGTTTCCTACTGACAGTATATGGGGGATGGGAAATGGAAACAGTTGGTAGCTTGACAAAACAAGTAATGTGATCAGTCAATGTGACTAGAACTTGTGCCCTAACCCTGATACCAGGGGTATTGTGATCTTCCTGCACACAGTGCCCTATCCCTAATACCAGGGGTGTTGTGATCTTCCTGCACACAGTGCCCTATTCCTGATACTGGGGGTGTTGTGATCTTCCTGCACACAGTGCCCTATTCCTGATACCGGGGGTGTTGTGATCTTCTTGCACACATCCCGGTATCAGGGATAGGGCACTGCATGCAGGAAGATCACAACACTCCTGGTATTAATAGGGATAGGGCACTGCATGCAGGAAGATCACAACACTCCTGGTATTAATAGGGATAGGGCACTGCATGCAGGAAGATCACAACACCCCTGGTATCAGGGATAGGGCACTGTGTGCAGGAAGATCACAATACCCCGGAGGAGTGAGGGTCAGGCAGCTCCCCCCTGTCTGTGAAGCCAGCCTCTCACTAGTAATGCAGGGAGGGAGCTGTCTCAGACTTCACCATCCTCCCCCCCCCTCACCCACACACCATTCACTAGCTGGGACATGGGGGAAGTCAGGAGTGAGGGTCAGGCAGCTCCCCCCTGTCTGTGAAGCCAGCCTCTCACTAGTAATGCAGGGAGGGAGCTGTCTCAGACTTCACCATCCTCCCCCCCCCCCCCTCACCCACACACCATTCACTAGCTGGGACATGGGGGAAGTCAGGAGTGAGGGTCAGGCAGCTCCCCCCTGTCTGTGAAGCCAGCCTCTCACTAGTAATGCAGGGAGGGAGCTGTCTCAGACTTCACCATCCTCCCCCCCCCCCCCCCACCCACACACCATTCACTAGCTGGGACATGGGGGAAGTCAGGAGTGAGGGTCAGGCAGCTCCCCCCTGTCTGTGAAGCCAGCCTCTCACTAGTAATGCAGGGAGGGAGCTGTCTCAGACTTCACCATCCTCCCCCCCCCTCACCCACACACCATTCACTAGCTGGGACATGGGGGAAGTCAGGCGTGAGGGTCAGGCAGCTCCCCCCCTGTCTGTGAAGCCAGCCTCTCACTAGTAATGCAGGGAGAGAGCTGTCTCAGACTTCACCATCCTCCCCCCCCCCCCCCCTCACCCACACACCATTCACTAGCTGGGACATGGGGGAAGTCAGGAGTGAGGGTCAGGCAGCTCCCCCCTGTCTGTGAAGCCAGCCTCTCACTAGTAATGCAGGGAGGGAGCTGTCTCAGACTGGTATCAGGGTTAGGGCACTGTGTGCAGGAAGATCACAAACACTCCTGGTATTAATAGGGATAGGGCACTGTAAGAGATGACTGTAGTAGATTGAATAAAGATCTGATGTTTCTGCTCTCCTCACACCAAACAAAAACACACAAGCAGAGAAGCCCTTCTTACAAAGCTGAGCTAGTGAGTTAAGTAGGAGGAAAAGTAAACATACTTGTGCCAGTGTGGCTACTTAAAAAATACACTTACCAACAATCAATTACATATATTTGAACTGTGTACAGTTCCAGCCAGGACCACCTTTCTAAAATGCACAGTGATTGGCAAATTCAACATGCACTAGCATTTCAGGTGCCTGCTAACAAAAATAATAAACAAACAAGTTCTAGTCACGTGAGTGCTGATCATTACATTACTTCTTTTGTCAAGCTTCCAACTGTTTCCATTTCACATCCCCCCAACCATTACCTCAGTATTAGCCTTGGTAACATCAATAGATAAGAGCACAGCCAGCCAATAGGAATACATACATACATATTAATTCCTAAGTGACCTTTACTGACCTGGGAAGTGTGAACACTTTGTTTCATTTTCTGTTGGTGTTCGTTAGTTTCCAGTTCCATTTCCCATCCCCCCAACCATCACCTCAGTGGTAACCTTGGTAACATCAATAGATAAGAGGGCAGCCAGCCAATAGGAACACATATTCATTCCTAACTGACCTTCAGTGACCTGGAAAGTGTTTATTTGTATCATTTTCAGTTAGTGAGCACTAAATCGAGTTAGTGCGCACTAACGGGGAGTTAGTGCGCACTAACTCGAGTTAGTGCGCACTAACACGATTTAACGATTTTTAACGATAAATCGTTAGAATTTCTATTGTATCGTGTTCTATAACGATTTAAGACGATATAAACATTATCGGACTATTGGGGTCGATTTTCACATGAGCGTGCCCGTCCATGTGCGTGTCATTCCCGGTGCACACACATGGATGTGGCTATTTTATAATGCGTGTGTCGGCACGCACATGTTATAAAGAACAATATCTGTGTGCACATGCATGGCAAATTTTAATTTCCACGTGCATATGTGCGGGCAGATGGCCTCCTCCGGCACAGGGGAGGAAATTTTAAAAGCCCATGCACGGCAACGCAATCGTGCCTCCTCCGGGTTCTCTCCCAGTCTGCTCCAATTAAGGAGCAGACTGGGAGGGAACTTTCCTATGTCTAACCCTACCCTTCCTACCTCTTCCCCTCTCCTCCTGACCTCTACCCCCTACCTAACTCTTAATATATATATTTTTTTTACCATGCTGCTCCGCTGTAGTAAATTCCACGTGCCTGCTGGCTGCCAGTGCATACTTCCCCGAGACAGCGTTGAATGGCACTGTCCCGGCCTGCCCCCGCCCCCTCCCTTCTGAGAGGCCTGGCACTTGTGCATGTATCGATGGTTATGCGCTTGGCCAGGCCCTTTAGAAAATGAGCGCGGCATGCGCAGGGTCAAGTCACGCACTTAACTGCCAGTATTTGCATGTGCGGGCCTTTGAATATTTACTTGATTGTGGCTTTCTCTCACAGACAACTTTAAACACCATAAATACCACTTTAAAAGTAATCCTGTATTAACTACTTCAAAAGGGAATAGTTAATATGATTAAACCAATGAATTTTACTTATTGTACTCTTAACTCTTTTGACATAGTAGTCATGAAAGCCTTAGCTAAGTATATCTGTGCTTCTCTGACACATTTAGTAAATGTTTCTTTATTTGGGAGGTATTTGCACAGCTGTTAAAAAGAGCCTCAATTCGACCATTATTAAAGAAACCTAATCTAGATAAATGTGACCTTACTAATAAGTTTCCAATTACCTTAATTTCATGTAGCGGAACCTCCAATTGGTTTGTGGTCTGAATTTGGGGAGTTACAATGCTGGGTTCATCTGTTGGTGGGCAAATGTTATGTCCTGGGCCCTTGGTACTGTCATGGAAAAATCATCCAAATTACACACCCCATTTGCCATTATCGCTGGTCAGGAGTTCCTTGGTGGGGAGAGCCCAGTCCCTTGGGATACTGGCAGCAACCAAACACAGAGTCCAGAAATGGTGTTCAAAATAACATTTATTTAAAATTTGAAAATAAGAATCCAGGTCAGTAAGGAAAAAATTAGAAACAACATCAAAAGAATCAAAATGAAACATTTAAAAAAACATACTCTTTCTCTATGATATATCCCCAAGATATTCTTCTCCCACCTGAGCTAGTGCCCACTTCTAGAACCCCGTCCCCTTGGAGGGAAGTGTATCCTCTCTAAAATTCCAGCACGAAACAAAGGCTGGAAAAAATGACAAATACCCCTTGTTCAAAATTAAATCTTCCAAAATCTCTCTCAAAAGTATCAGTCTCAAAGACTCTAAAAACCTTCTCAATCTTCAATCTCTGCTGTTTTACAGGTTGCAAAGCAAAAGATCCAGAACCTAGCCCTTTGAGATACCCAATGTTTGCTCTTCCCTCAGGAACTTGGTTCACAATCCAAAAAGTCTTCCAAAAATCTCCTACACTCATAAGAACATAAGAAATTTCCATGCTGGATCAGACCAAGGGTCCATCAAGCCCAGCATCCTGTTTCCAACAGAAGCCAAAACTAGGCCACAAGAACCTGGCAATTACCCAAACACTAAGAAAATCCCATGCTACTGATGCAATTAATAGCAGTGGCTATTCCCTAAGTAAAATTGATTAATAGCCATTAATGGACTTCTCCTCCAAGAACTTATCCAAACCTTTTTTGAACCCAGCTACACTAACTGCTCTAACCACATCTTCTGGCAACAAATTCCAGACCTTTATTGTACGTTGTGAAAAAGAATTTTCTCCGATTAGTCTTAAATGTGCTACTTGCTAACTTCATGGAATGTCCCCTAGTCCTTCTATTATTCGAGTGAAAATAACCGAGTCACATCTACTCGTTCAAGACCTCTCATGATCTTAAAGACCTCTACCATATCCCCCCTCAGCCGTCTCTTCTCCAAGCTGAACAGCCCTAACCTCTTCAGCCTTTCCTCATAGGGAAGCTGTTCCATCCCCTTTATCATTTTGGTTGCCCTTCTTTGTACCTTCTCCATCGCAACTATATCTTTTTTGAGATGTGTCGACCAGAATTGTACACAGTATTAAAGATGTGGTCTCACCTTGGAGCGATATAGAGGCATTATGACATTTCCGTTCTATTAACCATTCCCTTCTTAATAATTCCTAACATTTTATTTGCTTTTTTGACTGCTGCAGCACACTGAGCCGACGATTTTAAAGTATTATCCACTATGATGCCTAGATCTTTTTCCTGGGTGGTAGCTCCTAATATGGAACCTAACATCGTGTAACTACAGCAACGGTTACTTTTTCCTATATGCAGCACCTTGCACTTGTCCACATTAAATTTCATCTGCCATTTGGATGCCCAATCTTACCGTCTTGCAAGGTCCTCCTGTAATGTATCACAGTCTGCTTGTGATTTAACTACTCTGAATAATTTTGTATCATCCGCAAATTTGATAACCTCACTCGTTATATTCCTTTCCAGATCATTTATATATATATTGAAAAGCACCGGTCCAAGTACAGATCCCTGAGGCACTCCACTGTTTAACCTTTTCCACTGAGAAAATTGACCATTTAATCCTACTCTCTGTTTCCTGTCTTTTAACCAGCTTGTAATCCACGAAAAGACATCGCCTCCTATCCCATGACTTTTTAGTTTTCGTAGAAGCCTCTGATGAGGGACTTTGTCAAACGACTTCTGAAAATCCAAATACACTACATCTACCGGTTCACCTTTAGCGACATGTTTATTAACCCCTTCAAAAAAAATGAAGCAGATTTGTTAGGCAAGACTTCCCTTGGGTAAATCCATGTTGACTATGTTCCATTAAATCATGTCTTTCTATATGCTCTACGATTTTGATCTTGTGAATAGTTTCCACTATTTTTCCCGGCCCTGAAGTCAGGCTCACTGGTCTATAGTTACCCGAATCACCCCTGGAGTCTTTTTTAAATATTGGGGTTACATTGGCCACCCTCCAGTCCAGGTACAATGAACGATTTTAATGATAGGTTACAAATTTTAACTAATAGATCAGAAATTTCATTTCTGAGTTCCTTCAGAACCCTGGGATGCATACCATCCGGTCCAGGTGATTTGCTAATCTTTAGTTTGTCAATCTGGCCTACTACATCTTCCAGGTTCACAGTGATTTTGTTCAGTTCGTCTGACTCATCACCTCTGAAAACCATCTCCGGAACTGGTATCTCCCCATCATCCTCATTAGTAAACACGGAGGCAAAGAATTCATTTAGTCTTTCTGCAATGGCCTTATCTTCCCTAAGAGCCCCTTTAACCCCTCTGTCATCTAATGGTCCAACCGACTCCCTCACATGTTTCTTGCTTTCTTGGTCAGTCCACTGGCAAGTAGCAAAGACTACCTCTTGATCACTCCTCCATGGGAAGCAATGACAACACCACCAAAGAATCCTCATCTTCTTGATCAGTCCTCTCGGGGAGAGGCAATGATTCTTTGCATAAGCTCAGTAGGAAATTTATATCCCTGAGACACATCCCACTAAAAGGTGGGGATAAAGCAAGGGGAGGACATCAAAATGCAAAATCCCTCTAGATGGAAAATATAGAGAAAAATAATAGTGACAGGCAAAGCCAGGTCAGATTCATTTGTATCAAAAACAATTGAATTGTCTGTGCTAAAATGACTCCATGATTTTCTGGATCAGTATATCATCTGGAGCCATATCAATTTGGATTTTGACCAAAATATAGTAGGCAAATGTAATAATTTCCAGTTTGGATACCCTTAGAGATGGTCTTGATTTGCATACCAATTACATATTGGTGCTGCTTGATGTTTCAGCAGCATTTGTTACTCTGGATCATGCTATGTTGTTATCACAACTGTCTGAAATTGGCATTACAGGGACAGTTCTTGCACTGATTGACTGCACTCATGATCTCAAAATGGTTCCCACAATCAACAGGAATTCTACAAGATTCATTACTGTCTATACATTTATGTAACATTTCCTTAAGTCCAATTTGCAAATAGTTCTCTTGTTTAGAACTGAATTACAGAATTTACTCAGATGATATCCAGGTTTTATTCCTTAGTCCTTCTGATAACCATAACACCATTGGGATGATTGCTATTTACTTAAAGACTATTAAGAGCTGGTTTATAGCTAATAAATGTGCCCTAATTATAGATAAGACCAAAATTGTTAGACTTAGTAGATGTGTTTCAGCTATTTTTCTGAGCAGTTTCCAACTTGAAGGATCAACTATTCCAATATCTACTAAGTTAAAAAGTTTGGGAATTGCATTTAACTCAGGACTTGCATTCAGAGCACAGGTGAAATATGTAGTGAGAAGTTCCTTTTAAAAGCTTTTTATTTTCTGGAAAATTAAACTTTTAAACTGAGATGATATTGATTTTCATAATCACTACAGGACTGGACAACTGCAGCATAATCTATCTGACTCTTCCTGATTATTCTCAGAGAACTCTAAAAATTGTTCAAAATTCAGCAGCTCATGTTTTTACCAAAACTGGCTGATTTTAGCATATTACTCCAATACTCTGTGAACTTCATTGGCTACCAATCGAATGGCAAATCAGATTCAATATGCTTTGTGCATGAGGTGCTTTATGATGTACCACAATGTGTCATCTTCAGGCTTAAGATTTACAAGCCTGAAAGAAGGCTAAGGTTGTTTGGCCATTGTTTACTAGATGTACCCTGTATGTGAGTTGTAAGGTCAACAGAAGCAAGCAACAGGCTATTTGCAGATGCTGGTCCCATTTTTTGGTGCAATTATCTGATGTGCTTCATTAGGAGCTATGTCTGAAGAAAATTAGAAAGGATTTGAAATATTTTAGTGAAGCATTTTAAGAAATTTTGTAAAAATAGCTTTCTAATTTTATCAGTCCTTATGGGGCAATAGATTATGAAAGTGAGCTATTTACCTTGTCAAAGTGCTGTTATTAATTCTGTGCTTTCTATAGACATTGCTTGTGACTCACTTAGAATGAGATTACATAGCATATAAAATTTAAAATAAGTAAGTCACTGGCTGACATGATGTGCTTTTTTTTATCCTGTGAGATGAGTGAAAGTAGTGCATTCATTAGCCATCACAGGTACTTTGTGACTCATTCATTGCATTTTGAGTAAAACAAATTCACCTTCCTAATTAGCAGGTATAAATATGGCAGGTAGTTTTGGTGTGGTATTTTTCTAAAGGGGGAAATATGTGTGATCTTTCCCTTTGAAGACTTATTTGTGTTTTTGATTGAAACGTTATGTGGGGGAGAATAAATATGGCACCATGATGGGTGGACGTGGAGGCTGCAGCTCCCGAACAGCTTGCCTTTGTAAATCATTTCTTCAATGCCGCATACTAAGAGGAAAGGCCGGGTAAGGGAGGGAGCCTCGACCCCCCTTAGATCCACTTTGGTGCAGACAAGTATCGCGGGCTTCTGCTCCACAGAGGATTCCATGGCCCCAGAAGGCCCCGCTGTAGCGTTTGGAGTTAACTCCATCACTCTTGGGAGAAGCCCTGGAGCCCTGGCGACTCCTTCCCCACCAATATACGCTGTAGCTGAGAAACCAAGTGTGCTCTCTGGATGGATGACATCTTCAGAGGTAACAGCTATCGAGGTGGGTCGTACAGCTAATTCAGCGTTACCTGTTACCAGCAGCAGAGTCTGGACCTCTACCCCATGGATGGAAGGGATATCTCCTGATTTAATGGTCGATCAAGGTGGCCTGCCTGTAGAGCAAACCACGTTAGTTGGGAGAGAGAGTGTGGAAGCTTCCCAGAGCTGTGATGGAAATCTTCAATCAACCTCACTGGTATCTTTTACTTCAAAGTCTTCTGGTTAAACCCAATGTTGTAACCTTGTTTCTTCTGTTGTACCTGTGCCCCATCTTTAAATCTTTCTGAGTTTTTGGAAACATCTGCAGAAGCTCATATAGAAAAAAGGGGAACTTTATTAGTTAATTTTGTTTTGTCTTCTGACTGAGATAATATTCTCAGAATCTTTCTTTGAAATAGAAACTCCTTATATCTGGGTCAAAAAGTTTGGATATATCTGGATATTTCCAGAGCAACACAGCAGCGTTGGAAAAAGTTTCTTGCTCTATGTCCTCGTGAACAACAGTTGGGTGCTCAGATAGTTATATAATTTCCTTCTAAATATGTAATGAAAATCAATAATACTAGATACATATTTTCTTAACCTTCTCAGGGATTATTTTGGACTCCTACCAGCCTTCTGGTGAAACAAGCCAAGCCTCAGCCACTGATTACATTAATCTGCATCCCCCCTCTTTCATTTTCTTTTATATGGAATTGTATACTGATCTGTTTGCTATGATTCTCCCCTTCACTTCATTGTAATTCAGGAAGTGGAGTTTCAATTGCCTTGTTTTTTTCTGTAACTATGACAATATTTCTAAATCTCCATATTATTCCTGTGTTTTCTGTGACATGCTATTGCTGTAAAATTTGAAATTTAATAAAAATAAAATTAGAAAAAAAAAAAGTTATGTTGGCAATTACAAAAGATGTAACAGCTTTCCTTGCATAACATGTTGCGCTGAGGATGGGAGAGAGCACCAGGGGGCGCTTTCCAGTACGGGATGAGAGGTGTGTGCCCTTGTGGTGAAACATCCTTACCCCGAGCCTCGCCCGGACCTGCATGCTTTCTTGAGACCACCAACACAATGGTGGTCTCTGAATGGCCCTCCAACCATTCCATGCCCTTTCGGACTGCCATTAGGGAGCGGCGGGAAGCAGCAGGCTGGACAGAAGACTTGGAAAAAATAAGAGAGGTGGAACAACAGTGGGATAAACTAAAAGTACAATTACAAAGGCAACAACTCTATATGGTAGAAAAGTTAACAAAAGTAAGAGAGATAAAAAAGAAACCAATCTAGTTCTCAAAGGAGGTGGCTGAAAAAATAAAGGCAAACAAAAATAGCACTCAAGTATTATTTTATTTATTTATTTATTTATTTAACAGTTTTATATACCGACCTTCATAGTAAATAACCATATCGGATCGGTTTACAATTAACAAGAATAAAAAACTGGGGTAACTATTCAAGTAAACGAAAGATAAACAGTAAGGGGCGGATTTTCAGAGCCCTGCTCGCGTAAATCCGCCCAAAACCGGGCGGATTTACGCGAGCAGGGCCCTGCGCGCCGGTAAGCCTATTTTACATAGGCCTACCGGCGCGCGCAGAGCCCCGGGACTCGCGTAAGTCCCGGGGTTTTCGGAGGGGGCGTGTCGGGGGGCGGGCCCGAACTGCACGGCGTTTTCGGGGCGTGTCGGGAGCGTTCCGGGGGCGGGCCCGGGGGCATGGCTACGGCCCGGGGCAGGCCCGGGGGCGTGGTCGCGCCCTCCGGACCCGCCCCCAGGTCGCGTCCCGGCGCGCAGGAGGCCCGCTGACGCGCAGGGATTTACGCCTCCCAGAGGGAGGCGTAAATCCCCCGACAAAGGTAAGGGGGGGGTTTAGACAGGGCCGGGCGGGTGGGTTAGGTAGGGGAAGGGAGGGGAAGGTGAGGGGAGGGCAAAGGAAAGTTTCCCTCCGAGGCCGCTCCGATTTCGGAGCGGCCTTGGAGGGAACGGGGGTAGGCTGCGCGGCTCGGCGCGCGCCGGCTATACGAAATCTATAGCCTTGCGCGCGCCGATCCAGGATTTTAGCGGATACGCGCGGCTCCGCGCGTATCTACTAAAATCCAGCGTACTTTTGTTTGCGCCTGGAGCGCAAACAAAAGTAGGCTATTCGCGCTCGTTTTAAAATCCGCCCCTAAGTAGGAATGAGTCAAAGTTACAATCAACAGGGAAGAGAACTTGGAAGCTTGCAACAAGCTGGAAAGAAGATAAGGCGGGAAGTATTAAGGATCCAAAAAGAGGAACACAGGGAAGAATATCTGGTGAAACTGAGAGAGATGAAGAAAGAAATCAAGAAAGCAAAATGTCAGATGGTAGAAAGATTTCCAAAAAGGTAAAGGCAGGGGACAAAATATTTTTCAGATATATCAAAGGAGAGAGGTCTGTAGTGAAATTAAAAGGAGACAAAGATCAATATGTGGAGAAATGGCAGAAATATTAAACAAATGTCTGGTAAAGCAATGTGACAAGGCAATTGCTAAATCTGGAAGAATGCTAGGCTGCACAGAGAGAAGAATAAACAATAAGAAAAAGGAGGTGGTGATTCCCTTGTATGGGTTCTTGGTGAGGCGTGACCAAGAGTACTACATTCAGTACTGTACTTATCTCTAAAAGGATGGAGACAGGATGTATGCGGTCCTATGAAGATTGATCCAAATAGTGTGGGGTCAGCATCAGAAGACTTATGAGGAGAGGGTGAAGAAACTGAATATGTATACCCTGGAAGAGAGGAGGTGCAGCGGAGATATGATACACTAGGGGTGTGCTTTTGTTTGCAATGTATTGGCAATCTGCAACGTACAGGTCCATATTTGTTGTATTCGTGGGTTCGCGGAATGTATTGCGATCCCCCATGAATATAACATATCATACGTTTTATTCTTTTGGCGTGCTTGCAGTGATTGCTAAGTGGCCGTTTGAAATAGGAGAATGCCATTTGGGTGTATCCATAGCCAAAAACCAGCCCTTTCCTGTGAGTCATCAGTGACCTCACAGCCCTGTCATAGAGTGGGTCGGACAGGTTGGCAAGGAGACCAGAATTCAACGTATCAGTGGTAAGAATGTTGGCAATGCAGCCAATCGCATTATCACTCAGTGGTCGGTGACGCTTTTACTGATGACCCGGCACTATATATACTTAAGCAAGCGGCGTGCCACGCACTTTCTTTGCAGGGGTGGTCTGGGGAGGTGGTCTGGTCTACGGAAGGTGGCTGCACTCAGAGCTAGTCTGCGTTCTCAAATCTGTATTCAATTACTAGCTAGGCTAGCTATTTTGATAGAAAAACATATTTGTTCTGCATTTGGCTGCAGTGCCAGCTACTAGCCCTGTTTTATTTTTACTGCAAATATTCTTATTGATCTGAGATGGTTTCTCTCTACCACTGAGAGAAGATGCTAGCACTAGCAGTGGCATTTTGCTCCTTATTATACCCCCTGGGGTTGGTTGCAAGCAGCATTTGGGTGTTGTGGGTGGGATATATATTCAATTTCTAGCTAGTTTGACAGAATTGCTATTGGAAAAGATATTTCATCGATTTTGTTGCTGTGCCAAGCAAGGGTATTTTGTTAACTGTAGTAGTTTTTTTTTTCATTGAACTCATTATGCTCTTTTAATCAAAGAAGGCAGTACACTGGGCATCAGTGATAGTGGGCACTGGGCAGTTTTGCAGACTCACATATATTGGGACAGCAATGCTCTGTGAAGCCAAATCTCCAGTGGGCCTCTTTTATAGTTACAAGCACACACAATACATTAGTGCATATCAAGGCATTGTGCCTGTTGGCAGGCAGTTTAGCAGACTCACATATATTGGGACAGCGGTGGACTGTGAAGCCAAATCCCCAGTGGGCCTCTTTTGCAGTTACCACTTTGTTGTGTGCACATTCATTACATTAGTGCACATCAAGGCACTGTGCCTGTGGACAGCAGTTTAACAGACTCACGAATATTGGGACAGCGGTGGACTGTGAAACCAAATCCCTAGTGGGCCTCTTTTGTAGTTACTACTTTGTAGTGGGCATATACTGTTGTGGTCCCAGGCCGTGCCCCGGGACCTTCACTTACCTCTGCCCGGCTTGGGCTGCTGGCGCCTCTTTCGGGCCTGCTCAGGCCTCCGATGCGGCGCTTCCCCCTCGAGGGAGACGCCGGCGTCTTGCCACGGCTGGCCCTGCCCCTTACGCGTGCGCACGCGCGCCGGAGCTCCAAATTTAAAGGGACCAGCGCGGGAAACTCCAGCACCGTCCTCAAGCTGACTTCAGACGTTGCAGGTTATTTGAACCGTGCAGCCACACTCCTACCTCGCCTTGCAACGAGGTTGACTCTTCGGAGTAGCTAGTTGTGCTTCCTGCTTCCCGGTCCCTGCTTCTTCCTGACATCTGATTCCTGGCTCCTGATCTTGCTTCATTCTCTGACTCTGGCTTCTGCTTCCGTCTCTGGTTTTGGCATCCAACATCTGATTCCTGTCTCCTGACCTTGCTTCATTCTCCGACTCCGGTTTCTGCTTCCATCCCTGGTTTTGGCATCCAACATCTGACTTCTGGCTCCCGACCTTGGCTTGTTCCTGGACTTCGGCTTTGTCTCTTCCCACTGCCGCAGATACTTGTTTGTCACCCGCCTGGAGGTTTCTCCTAAGCCCCAGTGGCTCGGGTCCTCACGGGCTCCTCCCGGGGGGACTGCGGGCTTCCAAGGGTGAAGTCTCTCCTGACCTCCTGGTTGCCATCTCATCGTTGGATTACCTCGGAAGGCTGCTCTTCTGATCCTTGGTCGCATATGATCCACCTAAAACCAAGAGGCCCGGGTCCCTATGGGCCCCTCCTGGGGGGACCTCGGGCTTCCAGTGGTGAAGCATCTTCGAATCCATTCCTCAGTGCCACCTGCTGGCTGCAACACCCACTGTGGGCATCCACAGCACGGCACTCGCAGTCTCAGCTGGCCCAAGGGTCCACGATCCTAACAGTTTGCAAGGCCATGGACCCGGCAGACCTCTCAACCTTGAAAGTCATCTCGGGAATTGCAGAAAGGTTGCAACAGCAGCAAACCTGCCTCGACTCGCTGGTGGCAACTGTGCAGAGGTTAGCGGACCGGGTGGAAGGAGCCGCCGCTTCTGGTTCCCCTTTACCGGTAGCCATTAGAGATGTGCATTCGTTTTTGCTGAATTGGAAAATTGCAACGAAATTGTCCAATTCGGCATGTTTCAGGGAGCCCGAAAAAAATTAGGATTTTCCCATTTTTTCGCAAAAATTCGGTTTTCTGATTAGTGCGCACTAACGGGAGTCAGTGCGCGCTAACTCCCCGTTAGTGCGCGCTAACTCCCGTTAGTGCGCACTAACAAAAACTAACAAAAAGTAACAAAAAGTAACAAAATCTAACGGTTTTTGTTAGTGCGCACTAACGGGAGTTAGTGCGCGCTAACGGGGAGTTAGCGCGCACTATACAGCGCGCACTAACTAAAAATTGATTTTTTGCGAAAAAAAAGACCTGAACCGAAAAAAAACCGACATTTTCCATGGCGGCCGAAAAACGAAGAACGACACAAACACAAAAAACGATGCACATCTCTAGTAGCCATCCCTAATGCCGGGCCATCTGCGCCCATACAGATGCCAGCACCTTTGCGGTACTCAGGAGATGCAAAAATGTGTCGCGGATTCTTGAACCAGTGTTATATCCACTTCAACCTATTACCAGCGCAATTTCCCACAGACCAGATTAAAACAAGTTACATTATCTCCCTGTTGGATGGGAGGCTGTTGCCTTGGGCCTCTTCCCTATGGTAGTGTCAGATCCCCGCTTATCCAACTTGGTTCAGTTCGTCATGTCCTTCCGATGGATCTTTGATGAGCTCTCCCGCGGACCCATGGCCGCGTCCGAATTACTCCAGCTACGGCAGGGTAACCGTCCCTTGGCGGAGTACGCCGTGGAGTTCCAGACTCTTGCTGCTGAGCTGAACTGGAGAAGCGATAGCCTGCATGGCATATTCCTGGAGGGGCTCTCTCCACAACACAGGACGAGTTGGCGGCCAGAGATCTCCCGGACGACATGAATGATCTTATTGACCTGGCTTGCCACATAGACCACCGTATCCAATGCCGGTTCTGTGAGAGGAGACCCGCTCAGTGATTTGGGGGCTCTCCTTCTGCCTCCTCGGGGCCGCATGATACAGAACCCATGCAGTTGGGCCAGGGCCCTTTTTCCCAAGAGGAGGTTCCAGGGCCTGTGTTTATATTGCGGGGGCAAGGGGCATTTCCTTGCCCGCTGTCACAAGTGTCCGGGAAACGCTTGGACCTAGAGTCAGTCGGGGAGTTAACTCTAGGTAACACCACCTCCGCCTCCCCGTGTACCGTTCCAGTAACCTTGATCCTCCCGGATGGGAACTTCGACACCCTAGCCCTGGTAGACTCTGGAGCTGGGGGAAACTTTATCCTCCGGGACCTGGTACAGCAACTCCAGCTTGGGGTCCAACCTCAGAAACCCCCCATACAAGTGTCTTCGATTCAGGGGGCCCCACTTCCGGGAACCATTTCCACTCGGACTCGCTCTCTAACGCTACGCACCGGTCTCCTACATGTCGAGGAGATCTCATTCCTCATCCTGGAGAAAATCCATACATCCAGTCGTGTTAGGCCTGCATTGGCTTCGGAAGCACTCTCCCATGATCAGTTGGGGCTCCCTCCAGATTATGTCCTGTGGTCTGACCTGCTTTAATGAGTGTCTGTCTGCTCGGCCTCGACCGCTGGTACCACTTTTGACACCACTAGCGGTACCACCTCAGTACCACGCCTTCCGAGACGTGTTCTTGAAAGAGAAAGCCAAACTACTTCCCGAACATCGGCCCTTCGATTGTGTGATCAACCTGATCCCAGGCACCACACCACCTCGAGAACGGGTTTACCCGTTATCACTCCTGGAGACCCAGGCCATGAACGCCTATATCAAAGAAAACTTGGACCGAGAGTTCATCAGACAGTCCAACTTGGACTGGCCGGAGCCGGGTTCTTCTTCGTAGGTAAGAAGGATGGGTCCCTTCGACCCTGTATCGATTACCACGGCCTGAACAGCATTACGCGGTGTGACTGCTACCCACTTCCCTTGATCCCAGAACTATTGGATCGGCAACAAGGAGCCAAGGTCTTCATGAAGTTGGATCTCCGGGGGGGGCATATAATCTGGTGATAATTCGGCCCGGAGACGAGTGGAAGACCGCATTCAACACAAGAGATGGCCATTATGAATATCTCGTCATGCCCTTCGGCCTCTGCAATGCTCCAGCTATGTTTCAGAACCTCATGTACGAGGTACTCAGGGAAATGCTGCACAACTCAGTGATTGTTTACCTTGATGATGTGCTAATATATTCCAAGGACTTGGAGATGCACCGCCAAGATGTCCGTCTAGTCCTTCAGAAACTGCGAGAGAATCGGCTTTATGCCAAATTGGAGAAGTGCCAATTTGAACAGGAGTCATTACCTAAGCAAACACCTAGCCAAAGAACTAATCAATCTGGACCTCACCGACGCCAACTCAGCAACCTCATCATGGATCAACATCACCAACAAGGTTGCAGATCAAGCGTGTCCCATGACAACTAAGTCTATCAACCCAGACAAAGACAATAGGAAACCTTGGTTCACCACAGAGTTGAAGTCTCGTAAACACGAGCTTAGAAGCAAGGAAAACCAATGGCGTAAAAACCCATCTACTACTACCCTCCTCAACTACAAATCATGCCTCAACACCTACAGAAACGAAATCAACAAAACAAAAAGAGAATTTATCTCCAAAAAGATACACCACTTCTCATTTGACTCAAGAGCCCTCTTCTCTTATGTCTCAGCCCTCACTAAACCACCTGGACCAAACATCCCAGATGACCAAGCCTTAAAAAAAGCCAGTGAACTGGCCGACTTTTTCGACAACAAAATCACAGCAATCGTAGCCCCCCTCAAAGGGCCAATGCTGCACACAAGCCACGCATGCATCTATAGCCCGCAATCTGCCACAGCAACCACTCTTCAACCCAACACACACACAGCTGTGCTCGAAACTCTGGAACCCACGTCCACCTTAGAAATAGCGAATATCCTTAAGAAGATAAAACCGTCCTCTCACCCCTTAGACCATATACCATAAAACCTGCTGAGTTCAATCCAAGACATCATTGCCAAGCCAGTTGCAGATATCATCAACTGCTCCCTCGCCCAAGGCCAAGTTCCTGACCAACTCAAGTTAGCATTTCTCAAACCTCTCCTCAAAAAACCCAACCTTCCCACTACAGATCCGGCTAACTACAGACCTATAGCTATCCTCCCTATGCTAGCTAAAATTATGGAGAAAATTGTCAACAGACAACTTTCAGAATTCCTTGACGACAACAATATCCTCACCTCTAACCAATATGGATTCCGGAGGAAAAAGAGCTCCGAATCTTTACTGGCTACACTAACGGACACCATTATCTTCAATCTCGAAAAAGGTCAACCTTGTCTACTCACGCTACTGGATCTTTCCTCAGCGTTCGACACCGTGAACCACTCTAGCCTACTACTTCGACTAACAGACATCGGCATCACAGGAGCAGCGTTCAGCTGGTTTAAGTCTTTCCTAGAGAACAGAACATACAAAGTTAAGATAAACAACAGGGAATCTCACCCCATCCAAGCCAAGATGGGGGTACCACAAGGATCATCACTATCCCCCACCCTCTTCAACATTTACCTTCTCCCACTCTGCAACTTACTTACTAACCTCAAGCTTACCCATTTCTTATACGCAGATGATATACAAATTCTCATCCCCATCACGGAGACCATACACAAAACCATGGCCTACTGGAAAAAATGCCTCTCATCCATCAACGATCTCCTAACCAGCCTCAATCTGGTTCTAAACACCAACAAAGCGGAAATCCTCATAATAGCACCGGATCAATCTGCCCCACCAACATCCGTCAACTCTCCAGACACCTCAGGATATGCCACCGCACCTCAAGTCAGAGATCTGGGAGTAATACTAGACAACAGACTCAGCCTCAATAAATTCATAAACAACACCACAAAAGAATGCTTCTTTAAGCTTCAAGTGCTAAAGAAATTAAAGCCCCTTCTACTCTATAGGGATTTCCGCCAGTAGTCCAGGCCATCATTCTCCCTAAATTGGATTACTGCAATTCACTCCTGCAGGGCCTTCCGGCCTGCACCACCAAACCACTGTAGATGGTACTAAATGCCACTGCAAGGATCCTTTCCAATGCCAAAAAAAGGGACCATATCACCCCGATCCTCCAGCATCTCCATTGGCTTCCCATCAAATACAGGATCCAGTTCAAAACCTGCATGATGATTCACAAGGCCCTACATAACATCTCTCCACTCAACCTAACCTTCCAGCTTCAACTACACTCTTCTAACAAACCAACCAGAAGGGCTTATCAGAACAGAATGATCACCCAACCTGCAAAATCTACCCTGAGGAAACGTGCTCTATCCACAGCAGGCCCGTCCCTCTGGAACTCCCTACCACCGGACCTCCGCCTTGAGCCGTGCCACACTACTTTTAAAGTGAAACTCAAGACTTGGCTCTTCCGTCAAGCTTTCCCAGAGAGCTAAAAGCAAGAAAAATTCAACCACACTTATTGTCTTACAGCAACAATGTAGTGTCTATATTGCAGGGTCTATGTTGCTTCGGTTATAGTGTCTATAATGTAGTGTCTATATTGCCTCATTTTTATGTTTCCTAGTTGTTCTCTAAGTTGATCCTAGTTGTTTTATAATAGATTGTACCTTATTATAGATTATCCGTTCATTATATTCAATATGTTCCATGTAAATCGCCTCCCCGGCGATAGTTATCTCTGTTAAATGTGAACCGGAGTGATATGTATTGTATACAGGAACTTCCGGTATATAAAAACTAAAAATAAATAAATAAATAAATAAATGGTGGCCCCGCTGACGGCTCTTACAAGAAAGGGCTCCCTAGAATGAGTTCACCCATAGAGTAGGGTGTTTCCAGTGGCGTCTAGTGAGCTCTCATTGGTCTTTTAAAATCTGGTGGACGTAGAAGATATACAAACGAGAATTTTCAAGGCTGAGGCAAAGGAGGGTGCATGTGAACAGCAGTTGAACATGGCTCAGAGGTTAGATACAGGCTGGCTACACCCGGGGAGAGTTCCCTTTCCTTTGAGCAAGGAAGAGCTCCCCGGAATGGGTTGGCCCCTAGAGAGGAGCACGAGCCTTCAAAGCGTGGCGACGTGGAGCAGGGTGCCATGTGAACAGCGGTTCAACATGGGTCAACCGGTGCTAAGAGATAGACTGCTACACTGGGAAGAGTTCCCTTTCCCTTGAGCAGGAAAGGGCTCCGCGGGATTGGTTGGCCCCTGCCTTCAAAGAGTGGCGACATGGAGTAGGGTGCCATATGAACAGCGGTTCAACATGGGTCAACCAGTGCTAAGAGATAGGCTGCTACACCGGGGAGAGTTCCCGTTCCTGTGAGCAGGAAAGGGCTCCGCGGAATGAGTTGGTCCCTAGAGTCAAGCCGAGACTTCAAAGCGTGGTGACATGGAGGAGGTGTCACTGTGAACAGCGGTTCAACATGGATCAGCAGGTACTAAGAGATAGGCTGCTACACCGGAGAGAGTTTCCATTCCATTGAGCAGGAAAGGGCTCAGCGGAATGGGTTGGCTCCTAGAGTGTATAATGGTACAAATTGTTAGGATTTAAGCATGTGCAAACAGATCATGACTTCATGAGCAAGATGGAGGAAGTTCTCTGCCCTGAAATGAAAAGAAAATTGTTTCTTTTATTTAAGGATCCATGCTGTGAAGGATTAGTATTTTGAATTGCCGGAGACTGAGGTTTCCCTTTGCAATCAGGGTTCAGCCGTTAGGACCAAAAGAACTGACGTCATCTCCCGCCCAAATCTACAATATCAACCTATGTTGACTTTGTACCCTACAGTGCCTCTGTAAACTATGGGAACACAGAAGATGAACTAGAGTGCAACTACCAACAGTTTTCGATAGTACTAGAAATATTACTGTTGGCACCTAAGAAAGATTTCGGGAACTTGACCCATATTATGAAGTCAGGAAAACTATTAATCACATGAAATATTCAAGCTCCAAACATCTGAAGTCAGTTTTTTAGTTCTTACTTTTGGAAAGTTTCGGGACCTCCAACTTAATATTGCCATGATATTTCTGTGCACTTTCCCGGTGCCCGAAGAAATTAGCACCTACCTTTGGGTAGGCGTTAATTTCTGAAAGCAAAATGTGCGGCTTGGCTGCACATTTTGTTTTCTGAATCACGCAGGAATACCTAATAGGGCCATCAACATGCATTTGCATGTTGCGGGCGCTATTAGGTTCAGGGGATTGGACATGTGTTTTCGGCCCCTTACTGAATAAGGGGTAAGGGAAATTGCGCGTCCAATGGCGGGTTAACAGTGCACTCCGTCAGAGCGCAACTATAAGTTTGCTGGGCAGACTGAATGGACCATTTGGTCCTTTTTTGCTGTCATTTCTATGGAATATACTCAGAGGCAGCTACATTGAGTCAAAACAGTTTTATTCTATGTATCAGCATTTACTTCCCATTCAGACTTTCTAATTTTTCTCCCAAGATGCCAGGATCCCTCCAGTAAGATTCATTAATAGTTAGATATAGGCTAGCCCGATTTCCTAGGATAACATATCACTTATTTCTCAGCTGTAATATTTTTGCAGATTTAACAGCCCTAAGTGAAGGTTGCAGGTATTCCTGCTTCTGAATCCATGTAAGCCCTTTCCCTCTAGGCTTCCCGTCTGGTTCTATCTCCCTCTGAAAGGCAGTATTCTCTCTAGCTTAAGAAAGATGCTGATTCTGTAATTAACCCCCAGCTGGATTTCTCAATTAGTAACACAGCTTTCTCTGGCTGCTGCCTGGATCCTAATTAATTCTCTGCCATGGATTTCAAAACTACATTTCCCAGCAGCCAAGTGCTTCTTTTGCGTTATAAAACCTCTAGACAATACGTATTTGCTTTTTCTTTCTCTCTTGAACTGTGTTCCCCCTGGACATCTCTTTAGAGCTTTCTTTGCCTTCTGGAGTCTCTGCCTGTCTCTCCTGGTTGATTTTGTCTGGTTGAAGCCTCTGCTTCATCACACCTAGCAATAAAGCAATTGTTAACAAAAACCTAACAAACTTTTTACAAAGTATTCTGCTGGACTGCAAATGAGGACAATCTAGGACAGTTGAGGTTAATTAATCCTATTAACCGATAAGATGCAAAAGGAAAAGATATGCTCAGACAAGTATTCAGAAGGAAATTACTATTAACTGACAGTCATTTTGCATTACTCAGCAGGGAACTGAATTTGTTTCAGATAACTTGGAGTTTCAGTTGAATGGTTTCCTGTTAAACGATGTTCATGATAATTATTCTAATAATTTCTGTTCCTTTAATTTAACTACTATTTCACAAATACTGTACTTTTAAAAGTATTGCAATAGATCTAATGAAGAGATAGGCTAATCTAGTACTATATATGTTTATTTAGCTCACACACTACAGGATTAGAAGCCTTAAAAACCTCAGCTCACCGAGAAAAAGGTTAAAATTTTGATGATAAAATTATGATATTTCACTGATTTCCATAGGTATATCTCTTCTATTGCTGCAGCATATACAATGCCAGCAATATCCCACAAGGCTAAAGTAAAAAGAAATATTACATAAAGATAGAATATGATTGTAAATAAGGACCATTAGGTCCATCTAGTTGGACCAATTTAATTCCCATTGCACTAAAATGGCCACATTGAAATATCAAACAGAATTGACTTCATTTGAATCTCAATACACAGAGTTTAAGGAGGCTATTGCTTTCTTTAGAATTCATATCAAAAAATAAATTTGATAAATTTCAATGTGATGAGAACAATTATAAAAGGGGATCTATTTACCCTTGAATGAAGAGTGGTTCATGGTAGCTAGGAAACAAGTCTCTTGATTTTTCAACTATGGTACCTTATCAGGTAATGATCTCAGTTGTGATACTGGGCCAGGGCAATATTTTATAGGACACCAGGATCAAATAAGTTACAATGGTACAGGCAGCTGGATTCTTTTTGAGGAGATACTCCATTAACACGGTCTCAAAAATCTCAGAATCAGCACTAGTTAATCTTTCCAATAAAATGTTATCTACTGTCCAGAATCAAGTATTTGAGAGGGGGTTTATCCTGCACTCACCAAATGGGATGTTTGAAATGGAGTATTGCCTGTTTCATTTTATTAAAAGACTGAAACGTCATCATTTCTTTTCTTCTGGACAACAGTCAATGGAAGAGGACACATCATTGAGTAATGTTTCTTGGTTTCTTCTGTCTTCGTTTGGAAGAAATCCTCTGGGATTCCACTGGAGCCATGGATCCCAAAATACATATCTAACAGCCCCTTAGTAAGGGGGACCACATTTCTCAGCTCTGCTGAGCACTGACTAACTCAATGTACTTGAAGAAATGTGTAACTCTGGCAGCCATGATTAGTGCCAACCCAGTTCTACTCTCCACCCCCACCTAAAAACAAGGTGAGTGAAACAAGACAAAAGCATGATGATCACATGAATTGGAAGAAAAGGCTGCAGCTTTATTAATATAACCAAATAAAAATTAATCCAAACCTGAACCATGGTAATGAATATCCTGGAATTATGCCACCTGCCATAAAAGCAAACAAGGCAGTGATCCCCTCCCTTGACCCCCTACCTTGTTTCCAAGCAAGGGGGCCTCCCCTCTGAAGTGTAACCATGCCCCACCCTTTTGCCAGAAAGGCATACCCTTGCCAGCTGACAGTTGACCTAGTACTATGGTTAAACACCAACGCCACTTACCAAAGCTTGCCACAGGCTCGGGTATCCCACTTGCTGTGACAATACAGATGAAAAATAGTAAAATACAGATTACAAAGTTAATTAGCAATTGCACACTATCTATAAAAGAGGACAGGTACAAAGCTAGCTAATGATCTTTAACTGCTATCGGATGTAATTAATGAAAATCAACCCAAACCTACTAATTCCAACTGCAGAATTCCTATGCTTGCATTAACTGTCACATATGGCACTAGCTGAGTAAATGCCAATCACAGATATGTGACCCAACCCCGCTTGAGCCCACTCCTCTCATACACCATAAACATCTATATAATATATGCATATGTACATATATAAAGCACACACACATTCCCCATGTATAAATGTAAATGACCATAACAACAAGTATATCAAATCATTAAAACATTTATTAATCTGTTTAAAACATAGGGACCAGACCTACACGTTAGACAGATACTATAAGGGGCGGTAGAGGGAATGATGGCATGGGTAAGAAAATGTGATATCCCGCAGATCCCCTATAAAGGGTCCGTGTCATCATTGTGCCACGACTAGCATCCCCCTACCCTGTAATTCAGCAGGACCAGCACCCCTGGATGATGTCATCACACACTGCCTATTTGCACGCTGATGTGGAGTAAGGGCTGGAGATGGAGGCAAGCAACACAGCACCAGAACACTGCATTTGTGGAGGGGGGGAAGAGGTAGATTATCTGCAGGCTTCAGGCATTTCAGCATGGCCCTGTCCATTAACTCTAGCATCCAAGACTAGCATCTACCCAGTCCTATTCCCCCCACCCAACCCAGGCGAGTAAAATAAGACACAAGCATAATGAACAAAAATTGTATGAACTGGAAGAAAAGGTTGCAGCTTTAATAAGAAAACCTAATAAAAATCAACCCATACCATAGCCATTGTAATAAAAAACCTGGGATTATGCCATCTGCCATAAAACCAAGCAAGGCAGCGATCCCCTAACCCAACTCCCTGCCTTGTTTCCAAGCAAGGGGGCCTCCCCTCTGAAGCATAAACATACCCTTCCCTTTCACCTGCATACCCTTGTCAGCCAACGGTTGACCTAGTACTGTGGTGAAACACCAGCACCACCTACCAAAGCTTGCCACTGGCTTGGATATCTGCCACAGACATGCCTCATATCCTGCAGCCACAGCCCTCAATCCAGAATAGGCACTCCAGTTCCTCCTGCAGCACCTTATTGAAAAGGTCATAACCAATATCAGACAGGGGGAACGTTGTCAGGTCAATATTGCTGACACATCATACTTACGCCCAACCATGTCTAATGTAGTGTCATCCCAACCTTTGCATCAACATGCTGATCTGGCAGTTCACCTTCTTATGCCTGTATCCAAAATCTTCATACCATTATATTTTGAGCATGAGATGATGTCCATAGTGACATAGTCCATATGACATAGTGAGGGCAAAGGTAGCGCCGGCGCCATTTTGAATATTGGCAATACGGCGTGAGTGCAGGAGGTCGCTTCCGGACCCCTGCTGGACTTTTGGCAAGTCTTGTGGGGGTCAGGAGGCCCCCCCAAGCTGGCCAAAAGTCCCTGGGGGTCCAGCGGGGGTCCAGTAGCGATCTCCTGCACTCGTGACGTCGGGTGTCAGGAACCAAAATGGCGCCGGCACTACCTTTGCCCTGTCACATGATAAGGGCAAAGGGCCACCGGCACCATTTCTCTCAACGCAGTCGTGGCCAGAGAGAGGGAGATCGCGTCGGGACCCCCCCACTGGACCCCAGGTAATTTAAAACATTTTGGGGGGGTTTGGGAGGGTGGGGGATTTGTTTTAAAGGGTCAGGGTGGGTTTTAGGGTTGTTTTGGTGTGCCGGTTTTCCCGCCCTCCCCCGATTTATGATTTTTAACGATTTTAAAAAAAAACAAAACATGACGATCAGATTTCCCTTCCCCCCCAGCCAAAATCGATCGTTAAGACGATCGATCACACGATTTACATCCCTAATATATATAAATATATATATATAAATATATATATATATATATATATATATATATATATAACCAGGTTCCAGCTGGATAGTAGGGGGCTCTTGCCATACAAACACACCATTATATTCATCCAGGAGAAATACCCAGATGGAGATGTCTGCTAGTATAGGCTTTGATATTCTAATAAACAGGCCAAACAGTGCTCTTGGCTGAGCACACTGTTTAGCCCCCATTTGGCCACGTGTTTTTGATGCGCTATTATTACCCCTTATATTGTAAGGGGTAATAGGGCATGGAAAATGCATGGCCAGCCCCCCCCCCCCCCCCCCCGAAACTAATAGCGCTCATCACATGCAAATGCATGTTGATGAGCCTATTAGTTATTCACCCAAAATACAGAAAGTAAACTGTGCGACCAAGCCGCACATTTTATTTTCAGGAATTAACGCCTGCCAAAGGCGTTAATTTCAACCGGCACTGGGCAAGTGTACAGAAAAGCAGAAAAAAGTGCTTTTCTGTACACCCTCCAACTTAATATCATAGCGATATTAAGTCAGAGGCCCCAAAAATAAAAAAAAATAAAAACTTCTAAAAAAAAAAAAAATCTGCCCGTGGCCTCAGGTTGGAAAATGGACGCTCAACTTTGCCGGTGTCCGTTTTCCGAACCTGTGGCTGTCAGCGGGTTCGACAACCGATGCCGGTAAAATTAAGCGTCGGTTGTCAGACCCGCTGACAGCCGCCGCTTCCGCCAATAAAGAGGCACTAGAGATGTGCTAGTGTCCCTAGTGCCTCCTTATTAGCAAGGGCCCTAATTTAAATAAATAATTGCGTGCCCAGGAGAGGTGCCTGGGCGCGCGTTGGGAGAGCGTGCGCTCGCCTCGGAGCACTGGCTCTCCTGCAAACTTTATTGACATGGCCTGAAAGTGATGAGGCCGACTGATGCCCTTCAACCTCCTCATGAAAATCCTTCCCATTGGAATGACTTTGCATTTGAAATTCAAATTGCCAATGATTATAATGACTGACGAGTAAGCTTTTTGACTCCTAGGGCTTGGTGTAGCATAAGCTTCAACTTTAGCACTTTGTCATCTGGCAGTCTAACCATCATATTGTCTGAGTCAAGTTCGATACTCAAGAAGCATATAGTAGTAGAGGATCCTTCAGTCTTTTCATGTGCTAAGGGAACACTGAAGTCAACAGCCATGGACTGGATCTCATTCAGGAAATAAGCGCAGGCATCAGGCTCCCTCTGTCTAACAAATAGGAAATAATCAAGGTAGTGTACGATATTGTCCATCTGTCCAGTGTAGGAAGGAACTGAATAGCTTGAGGCAGGCACATGATATCTAACATCCCATTGGCATACATTTCTCAAAATAGAATTGTTTATGAAATTGAAAACCTAGCAATGGAAAACTACTGGGTGTACAGGCAGCAGTCTTTTTTTTTTATTATTATTTTTTATTTATAGATTTGCTCATTACATTTCATGAAAATACTTGAATTTGCAAGCAGATAAAGGTAACAATATAAAAGAAAGAAAATAACACAATTACAGCAGAATCTCTGCATATACACTCCCCAAATAATAAATCCAACCACACCCACAGGAATGACATATAAAAAATGCAATAAAGGATCTGATACAAGGGCCAATATTAAATGATCGATTAAAGCTACAGATAAATAGAGCTAAATCAGCAGCTATGGGAGAAGGTTACAGGCAACTCTTTACCTTTCAAAAAAGCAATAAGTTGAGAGAGCATAAGAAAAATATAGGTCAAATTCTGATATTTAACCACTCATTTGCATGGATATTTTAATATGAAAAAGGCTCCAAGTTATAAAACTTAGGGCCTTAATTGTCTCCTTTTCAAAGGCACTGACTTTCATATCCAGGAACGTCTCTATGCGATGTCGAAAGAACATCCTCAGAATCCATTCCTTGTCAGACTCTGGTAAGAAGGAAACTATTAAAGTGGAGGGTTTAACGATCTCTTTGAGCTGTTTCCAGTATATTAGTAATATCCAAGTCTGGAATAACCAGAGAGACCCTGAAATCCTTTTTGAGAAGGAATCTCCTTTTTAAAGGGGGGGATGTAATATACTCTAGAAACCAAAGGCAGGGCTTGCTCACGTATTTTCAGTATTTGTGTAAGGTATTTTTTCCACATGTCTTTAGGTGGTATCAAGGGGTCTTTTGGAAAATGTATAAACCTTAAATTCTTCCCCCTCATTTGATTTTCTAGAAGTTCCTTCTTTTTTTTTTCAAAATATTTTATTAAGCAAGTCACTTTGATCTTGACATAAAAACCAACAATAACATCACAGATGGTAAGTGATAAGTACAAATAGTAAACTTAGCAGAAAAAAGAAATTGTATTAGCATACCATTACATTTGTCAGCATTACCAACCAGGAGTTCTTGACCATTTTTGTATTTTCTCCCCCTAAGTTAGAATACCCTTTAAGCCCCCACCCTTCCCACCCTACCCTAACCCTAACCCTTGCTGCGTCGCTAACTAAGAAATATCGTGAACAGTTAATGGTGACCAAAGTCGCAAATAAGCAAGCTAAGTATGGAGAACCACTACTATACAAGGAAGGATTGACAACCACTCCCCCACCCGTGGAATACCAGGTGTGGATACTATTAATTTCAGAGTCCTCTAGAAAGCCACGGCTTGAAGAGGGAAGAAACGTTGATTAGCTACAGGTAGACATAAAAGTTCCGCCATACGTCGCTAAATAAGATCTTCTTCTTATTGGACGCATTCACATATAAAGAACCATATTCCATTTGAAATAAATGAGACATCTGCGCTGACCATAGGGATTGTTCAGGGGTAGCAAATTCGATCCACTTCAATCAAATACACTTTTTAATAATCAGACATGTTTTGGAAAAGAACACTATGATCTCGTGGTTTAACGAGGATTCACCTGTATCAATGTTTAACAAACAAAAAGCTCAGGACCATTCAATCTGTGTAGAAAATAGGTTAGACACTAACATACGAATTTGTTCCCAAAAAGCCTGAATTAAAGGACATCCCCACAGCACATGTATAAATGTAGCAGTTTCTTTATTACATTTTGGGCAAAGTTGCGAGTGGGTCAATCCCATATGAAAAGCAGTTTGCGGGGTATAGACCACCGTGTGGAATATCCTCCCTTGCATTTCTCTCAAAGAGACATTATTTGTAATTTTGAAAATGGCCATATAACCTTCTCTCATCATTGTGGCATCAAGCTCTTCTGGGATATCATTCTGCCATTTCGTGACTAAACTATCCAATACTGGATAAGGTGTAATATTTTGGCAGTATTTGTATAGGAAGGACAATGAGCCTTGTTTCATTTGATATAATTTAAGGAGAAATAAATATATGGGAATGTCCAGGGGCCCGTTCACCTTTTTCAACAATTGATGAGCATATGCACACACTTGCCCATAGTACAAAAAGTGAGTTTGTTGAAGGCCTAACTGCATTGCAAATCTTCAAAAGATTTGAGTTTCTCAGTGGTTGAATCTATTAGTCCCCCCAAAGTCTTTTGTTCCAAAGATAGTTGAGAGCCTTTAAAAATAATATCAAATGGGGGGGGGGGGTTAGAGGGTTATTGTACAACGGATACTGAGATGAAAGCTGAGTGGGTAACTTCAAAAGGGTTCTCAACGCAACCCAGGCGCGGCATACAGTAAACACCAATTATGCTGATATTCCCAGTTGAGAAATGTCTCTTTTAGATAAGTGGAGAATCAACTTAGGGTCTACTGGATGACAAATATCTTGAATCAAGGAGTAGTCAGAGTACTCTGAAGTGCCATATATCCTGTCCCCTAAAAATCTTAAATTGGCAGCCCAGGCATACAGTCTAAAATCAGGCAAGTTTAGGCCCCCTTTTTCTTTTGGAGCTACCAAAGTTTTGTATGTCATGCGAACCCTCTTGCCTTTCCATAAGAAATATGTAATTTCATGTTGAAGGCGCTTTAGATCCGATTCCAACAAATAAATGGGCATCATAAGCAACAGATAAAGTAGCCTGGGAGCAATTATCATCTTGATAACCGCCACTCGGCCATGCAATGATAAGGGAAAGTGCTGCCAAGCTTCCAATTTCCCTCTAATTTTATCCAATAGTGGAGGGATATTCACCCGATACCACTGATTAGTGCATCTGTGGATCTGTACACCCAAATATTTGGTTTTGTCTCCAACCCATCTAACAGGGAGATCAGACCAGGAATTTCCCAAAGCGCCAGCTACGTCTAATGCTTCTGTCTTATCTAAATTCAGTTTGAAACCAGAGGCTTCCTGATAGACCGCAAAAAGCCGTAAGGCAGCAGGGAGTGATTCTTGAGCATTAGTCAATAGCAATAGCAAATCATCTGCAAAGAGCAATGTTTTATGAGTATGTTGGCCCACTGGTATACCCGCTATTGCCGTGTTTGAGCGAAGGGCTATGGCCAAGGGCTCCACTGATAAAATGAATAAAAGTGGGGACAGCGGGCACCCTTGCCGGGTCCCTCTCCGTAATGGGAATTCCTGAGAAAGAGATCCATTCACCATGATCTGAGCAGTGGGATTAGTGTATAGTAAAGTAACATAGGCAAAAAACTCCCCCCTGATACCAAATTTCCATAGGGTTTGTTTAAAAAAAAGCCATTCTACCCTATCAAAAGCTTTTTCCGCATCACATGCCACTAATAAGGGTTCTGGCAGGGATCTATTAGCACACGCTTCCAGAGCACAGAGTAACCTATGTATATTCACAGATGCCCTTCTGCCCTTGACAAACCCAACTTGGTCTTTTGCAATAATTTGGGGCATAATATTTTTTAATCGATTAGCCAATACTTTCGCATATATTTTAATATCTAAGTTTAGTAAAGATATTGGCTTATAAGACCCTGTAAGAAGGGGATCTCTGCCAGGTTTAGGGAGGACTACAATGTTAGCGGACCGCATCGTTACCGGCATAGAACCCACATCTTTCATAGCTGCAAACAGTTTGCTCAGTACCTCTGGTAGTTCCACAATCAAAGTTTTATAAAAAGTAGAGTCAAAACCATCTGGCCCAGGAGCCTTATGTGCTGGCAAAGATTGGATCGCTTCCCGCACTTCCTCCTGGTTTATGTCACTCTCCAATCGGAGGCGTTGGGATTCCGGAATCTCAGGACAGATAACCTGATCTAGAAATCTGGAAATGTGGTCCGGTTTCGGATCTTCGGAGGAATACAGGTCTTTATAATATTGGGAAAAAATATTTGCAATATCTAATGACTTATTATGTATTTTCTCTCGAGTATCTTTAATCGCAGATATGAATTTGCTAGGTTCCTGGCTTTTTAAAAGATTCACCAATGTTTTCCCAGCTTTATTAGCTTGGTGGAACATGTGAAATTTGTATTTCTTTTTTTTTATCATGAACAATTTTATTGATGCATAAAAGAATTAACATGAGTACAACAGTAAAAGATTGAAAACAAAGAAATGCATCACAGTTTCAGTTCTCACCCTCCCCATATGCAACCCCCCCCCCCTTGACAATATCATACTGAAAACACCATGAAAGAGCAGATAACCCCATGTCAAATGAGCCAATAAACAAATATGCAGGTGGGAAAGATCCCTCGCCTCCCCCATTAAGGATTGTACAATACAAATTCAGCAGCTCAGACTCATGAAATGAAAACAAATGGGCATTACTACAAAAGTGACATGATTAACAAAAGAATGAGTCCGGGCCCCATAGAAGTATGCATCCCCGGTCGAAATCAGAAATCTAATGCAGATCATCATAACGGAATCCTCAGGTGCGTCCCAAAAACACAAATCGACTAGTCCGAAGATTGAGAGGACCGAGTTGCCCGCCACTGGAGATAGGGGGTCCAAACATGGTAGAACTTTTTCAGCCGCCTGTGTCGCTCCGCAGTAAGCTTGTTCAGAGTACATATTAGATCCGTTCTGCGCTGGACCGCAGCCAGGCCAGGACCTTTCTTGTCCCTCCATAATCGCGCTACTTCCAGTCGCGCAGCGACACATACTTGAACACAGAGATCCGGTATTACTGAAGAGTCATTACTGCTCACATCATTCAGTAGGGCTCCTTCCATAGTGAGGGAGAGAGCATGACCAAACATCTCAGATAACCAAACTTCCACACTCTTCCAGAGAGTTTTAATACAGTCCCCTTCCCACCACATATGAATAAACGACCCCGTGACATTACACCCTCTCCAACATTTACCATCACAGGTAGGTAATATTTTTCCCAGTCTTTCCGGGGTAATATACCAACGGTACAACAATTTGTACCCATTTTCTACAAGGGCAGATGATACTGAAGCCTTACTAATACCAAGATAGATGCGATCCCAGTCAGAGGGGGGTATGTCCCGCTTAAGATCAGCACTCCATGCCTTAACGTAGCTGGATTCAGTTAAAATTCTAGTATTTAATAACTTATAGAGCTTTGATAGGAGCCCCCTCGTGTTATGGGGACTAGAACAAAAACCTTCAAAAAGGGTTTTACCTCTCAACAAATCCACCAACACTCCATTAGTGCGACAAAAATTCTCCAACTGCTTATAACATAAAAAGTCCTTGGCCTGTAACCCAGCATTCTCCTGAAGAGAAGCATAAGGAATTAGTTTGTCGCCTCCCCAAATATGCTCCAGTCGAGTAATAGATTTTTCCTTCCAAGCATGGAATGCTGATGCCGGCAGCCCCGGACTAAAAGCAGTATTGTGGTATAAACTAGTCAGATAAAAATAGTTCTTAGTGCCCACCAATTTGGCCTTCCATGCGGTCCACATTGCCAAAGTGTGTCTAGTAGTGGGCAACAGGTCTGAACATTCCTTCCACGTTCGCTTAGGTTGCCAAGGCATTGCAGCTAACTTCATCACAGGCACCCTACTCTGTTCAATAGTCACCCAATGCTTTGGTGCACAATCCACATGCCACTCAATAAGGGGACGGACTTGGCTAGCGGCATAATACCATTGAAAATTGGGCACACTGAGTCCCCCCTCTACTTTAGTTTGATATAGAACCTGTCTGCTAACTCGGGGTGGTCGCCGCCTCCAAATGAAACTAAAAATCCGTCGTTGCCATTGTTTAAGGGCAGCATTAGTAATAGCTATGGGCAATGACTGAAAAAGGTATAATAATTTCGGGAGAATATTCATCTTTACAGTCGCGATTCGCCCCATCCAAGACATGGGAGCTCTATGCCATTTATCCAAATCAAAGAATATTTTCTTGAGTAACGGTGGGTAGTTGCAATCATAAATATCCCTCGGGTGACTAGGAAGGAAAACCCCCAAGTATTTAAGTCTGTTGTGGGTCCAACGGAAGGGATGAAGAGGTTTTAAAAAGTGTACTGTGGCATCGGAGCATGTGATATTAAGTATCTCCGATTTATCCCAATTGACTCGATTTCCCGATGCCCCACTAAAATGCCGTATTTCGTGTTCGATGGCCAATAGGGAATTATGGGGATCCATCACTGTAAAAATAACATCGTCAGCGAAGAGGCAAAGTTTATGATGTGCATCACCTGCCTGTATGCCATGGATAGTGGGGTTATTGCGAATTTTAATAGCTAAAGGTTCCAGGAAAATTGCAAAGAGAATTGGCGAAAGAGGACATCCTTGTCGCGTACCCCTTTTTACTTCAAAGCTATCAGAATACCCCCCATTGATTTTGAGGCAGGCTTTTGGTTGGTCGTACAATTTAAGCAACCATTCACAGAAATAGGGGCCAAACCCCATTTTGCGCAATACTCCAAATAGGAAGGGCCAATGCACCATGTCGAATGCTTTTTCTGCATCCATGGAGAGAAAGAGCGCGTCTGCGGGTCGTTCATGTACTACCCATAACAGGTCTATAAGTTTGCGGATGTTATCAGCGGCCATTCTCCCCGGTATAAATCCTGCCTGATCTGGGTGTATAATATTTTTAATGTAAAGATTCATGCAACCAGCCAGGATTTTCGCTAAAATCTTAAGGTCCAAGTTGATCAAAGATATGGGGCGATAGGATCCACAAACCGTTGGGTCTCGCCCCGGCTTGGGGAGCACTGTGATTCCTGCCAGATTAGCTTGGGGACCCAGCTGTACTCCAGCTCTTAAGGAGTTATAAACCTGTTGCAGGTGCGTGGCAATATGCGGCCCAAATTGCTTATAAAATTTGGCCGTCAGGCCATCAGGGCCCGGTGATTTCCCAACCTTCAAGTCCTGTATACTAGCTAGTATCTCTGCAATTGTAACCTCTGCATCCATAGCCGACTGTGCCTCAGCGGAAAGGCATGGTAAAGTTATATCCGCCAAATAACCGTCCACTATGTCTTGGGAAATAGCAGCATTAGAATCGTATAGCTGCGAGTAAAATTCTAAAAATCTCCTCCTAATGTCAGTGTTGTTAGTAAGTATGACATCTGTGGTGGATTTGATCTTGGCGATATTATTTTGATATTGTACGTGCTTTAAGCGAGAGGCCAGCTGCTTTCCGGCTTTATTGCCCCCCTCAAAGTAGTCCTGTTTCGCCAATAGCATGGAGTGGGCAATCTTTGAAGATTCCAAGCGATGAAGGTCCTCCCTAGCCTGCGTAAGTTTCAACCAAACCTTCCCCGAGCCACTAGCCTGGTGTTGTGTGGAAAGTTGCCGTATAGTAACCCTCAAATCATGAGCAGTTTTTGTATCCCGTTTTTTAACAAAAGTCCCTCTAGAAATCAATAATCCCCGGAAATATGCCTTGAACGCATCCCACACCAAAGGTGCGGAGACATCCGCAGCCATATTTTGCTGGAAAAAGCTTCTGATGTTATCAGTAAGCACTTTAACATAGTCTTCCTCGTCCAACAATGACTCATTCAGACGCCAAAACCTTACTCCAGCATCATACCCCTGCAGGTTAACCTCTATAATCACCGCATCATGGTCGGACCACCCCACCGGGCTGATATCAGATTTTTGAACATGATGAAACAACCCCTTATCCGTTAAGAAATAATCTATTCTGGAATAAGAAAGATGGGCTGCCGAGTAAAATGTGTATACTCTAGATGCAGGGAAGTGTACCCGCCAGGCATCCAAAAGCTGCCAAGTGTCCATTAAATCCTGTAACTTAGCTCTATGTTTATGGGAAGCTGAGACACAGCCCTTAAAGGCATCTAACTGAGGTACCCGGGCTAAATTAAAATCTCCCTCCAACAAGAGATATCCTTTACTATGTTTTAAGAGGAGCGCACTAATTTGATCAAAAAACACCCCCTGCTCCATGTTGGGAGCATAGATATTCATGAGAGTATATTCTACACCATTAATAGAAAGTACAAGAATAAGATAGCGCCCCAGAGGATCCCGGTTACAATGAAGACATTCAAAAACCACATGGCGACTGAACAGTATTCCCACCCCTGTATATTTAGCCTGTTTGGAGCTCGCTGCATAGAATTGGAGTGGATATGCCGAGGATTTCATTAATGATTCGTATCGCGCCCTAAGGTGCGTCTCTTGTACAAAGGCAATATCAATCTTAAGGCAACCTAGTTCCCTATAGAACATGCGCCTCTTAAAAGGTGTGTTTAGCCCCTTAACATTAAGGGAAGCTACACGTGTAGTAGTCATTTTATCCAATCGAAGGTATCCACTCCACATCCACTCCCATGGAGAGGTCCCATCCCCCGCACACCGCGGCCCGGCTCCCCTGCATAAACACCAAAGAAGTTATCCGCACTGCTAAAAGGATCCATTGTCAAGGAGCACTTAGCTCTCCCTTTCTCTACATACCTTCCTCCCCTCCCTCCCCCCCTCCCCTCCCACTCATCAGATCTACACACTCCCTCCTGTAGATCCATACTCTCTGTACTTATGGAGGAAGATTATAACTGACTTCACTCCCCCTTCCCATGAAACAGATTAAAGAACATTGACAAACCGATATTCCCCAACTTGAAACAAAGGCATAGCATGTATTTCGATGTAGACAACAGAACAACGCTTACAAACTAACTCATATAAGCAGGCACTCTCAACCAGAGACAGCAAGTACAATTTGGGCAACAGATTAGTAAACCCCCTGTAGTTCAGGTTTTCCCTTCCGCTTGTTTAGCAGCATCGGAATTTCTCTTCAGCCTGCTATTTCTGGTGTTGGCCCTCTGCCATCGTGGGTGTTGCCCCTGAGGGACAGCCTTTCGAGTGGGACCAGCTGCTGGCGTAGTCGGATGAAATCCCTTGTCTTTTAGTAGTAAAGTCGCCTCCGCCACTGTGTGCAATTGCGAGGTTTTCCCGTCCCATGTATAACTAAGACCGAAAGGATGTAGCCAGCGATATTTGATGTTCTCGCCTCGAAGAAATTGTGTAACCTCTCGGAACTCATAACGACTCTGCAACGTTGCCTGGGAGAGGTCAGCATATATAGAGATCTCCTGGTTCTCCCACATCCATTTTTGGTGTTTTCTCGCCGCCGCGGCTATTTTCTCCTTCTGAGAATAATTATGGAAACAAACAATTATGTCCCTGGGGACATTCGCTCTGGGCGGACGTAGCGCCCTGTGCGCTCTATCCAGCTTTATTGCTTCTCCCTCCGTCTGGTCCTCTGGATTCGCATCACATAACAGATAGGCGCAAAAGCGCTGAATCAAATGCTCACAGTTCTCAGCACTTGTAGCCTCAATAAAGCCCCGAAAACGGAGGTTTCCCCGCCGTGCTCTATTCTCTAAGTCGGCCATTTTAGCTCTCATAACTGCGTTTTCACTCTGTAACTCACTGCAAACATCTTGGAGCTGCTTGGTGGTCTCTGCCTGTTCGTCCATTTTACCCTCGTGGTCGTCCACCCGTCGTCCCATAGCGTGTAACTCCTCTTGGAATTCTTCCATTATGTCGCGGATCTCTTTTTTATAATTTTTTAAATCTTGTCTAATGCTGCAGAACCATTCGCGGAACTCGGAGCGGGTGGGCGCGACATCCGAGGAAAGGTTAAATTCATCTGCGCCATCACGCGCTCCGTCTGGAGCTTCAGAGCTCTGTTCTGAGTCCGCGCCTCACGTCTGGGCCTCCGCCTCTACCCCGCTCGACTTCTGGTAGGAAAAACAGTGAAAATCCACAGATTTTCTTTTCGCTGCCATCGCGTGGGTCTGCTAGCAATACTTGCCGCTGCGAGTGAGGAAGTAGTGCTCGGTTTGTCGCACAAAAGAGAGTTTTATAGAGGGAAGTGATCGGGAGCTCGTAAGTTAAGCAGCCATTTCTTCGGCTGACGTCCGAAATTTGTATTTCTGGATCGAGCGCTACGCTCTATTATGTAGTATATTATTCAACGCCATTTGAGTGGCTTTGAATTCAGTCAACTTAGGATCATGGACCTGGCCTGTAAGTTCTTTCTTTAGTCCTTTAAGAGAGCTAGTGAGTGTGATAATCTCCTCATTTTGTTTCTTTTTTTGGTAGCTAACATAGCTAATTATGTGGCCCCCTTAAAACTGCCTTGGCAGTTTCCCAAAATAAAATCGGTTGCTGAGTGTGTTGGCTATTTTCCTCAGCATACACAGCCCATTTGTCTTTCAAAACTTTTGGGAAATTCCGGTCAGAGAAAAGAAACCCAGGCAATCGCCATTGATTCCCACAGGAGGGAGGTAACACTTCTAAATAGGCTGTCACTGGGCAATGATCCGATACTATGAGCTCCGCAAGCTTTGCTTTAGAAAAACGTGGAAGCAGGGATTCCGAAATTAGCAGGTAATCTATTCTAGACCACGTACCATGTGCCCTAGCCAGGTGAGTGCATTCATGATCTCCAGGGTTCAGAGTCCACCATAGATCTAACAGTTTCAAGTGGGTACATAAGAATGGTGGGCCTTTATTGTCACTCATAGGACTTCCTGGTTTCCCAGGTTGCCTATCCATGGCCGGGTCGACGATACAGTTTAAATCCCCTCCTAATATAATTGGGTTAGCATTATGTCATGATAATTGAGATACTAACTCTGTAAAAAAGGAATGATTATACTGGTTAGGAGCATACACCAAAGCTAACGTCACCATCATCCCCATCAGTAGCCCAGTTATTATAATATAACGCCCCTTGGGATCTATTGTTTGGCTTTTCAGCTGAAAATCAAAGGTCTTATGTATCAAAATCGCCACACCACAGCTTTTGGAAGTGCCCGTGGCTGAGTAAATTTGGCCAAAACCTTTCTTCAAAAGTTTACGCACCTCTTTTTGCAATAGGTGTGTTTCTTGGAGAAAAATTAACTTAGCATTCAATTTATTCAACTGGGAAATAACTTTTTCTCTTTTGATGGGTGTGCCAAGGCCGGCTACATTCCTTGTGATTACATCTCCCGCCATGGTATGGTAACTCTACACAACTGACATGTTCTTAATGCCCAAAATAAACTTCTCATGTCGCGGCCATAGAGATCCCCAAGAGCTACATACATTTGTGGACTCCATACACAAGTATGTAAATCATCATCTAAAAGCATACGTTCTAGGTTCCCAAACTTTCCCCAGCGACACAGCAGTTCCCCCTTATCCCAATTTAAAACCTTCCCACCCCCCACCCTCCTCCCCTTCCCACGAATAAACCTTCTTAACCGTCCCAGTAGGGGTGAAGCCCCCAATTAGGAGTATGGAGTCATCGTTGTTGACGTGCTCAGCCATCCCATCTAGGTAAATATGTTACCACTAGTAAAGAGAAGGAAAAAAAAATCCTTTCAATGCTATATACCATATTCTGTGGTAACCAGTTAGTTTGGAATTTGCATAACATCAGTAATGAAAAATAAAATAACAGCTAACAGGCGAACCAGGATACCAAGTCTCCAATGTCCCAATGTACAAGTGAAAAGATAAAAAGAAATAAGTTTTAAAGCGGAATTAACTGGGCACCAAAAGTCTGTCCATCCAGGGTATGCAATGTCTGCAAAATATGTCATTTGCTGACAACAAGCCTCTATGCATCTATCCCCTTGTGCCTCCACAAAAAACCAGTAGAACTTGATTAATCAAAGCCACACAAGATTCATCCTCCAATTTTCAGCAGAAGGAGATGTTAGTAGCCTCAACGCCAAAGAAGAAGGAGGTCAGCCATTTGACTCCGTAGAGGCTTGCGGAAGCTTATTAACAGTCTCGAGCTACTGCTGCGTCGTCGAAAATTTGTTGTCCCCCCTGATGCCATATTTTTAACTTTGCCGGATACATCAGCGAAAAACGGATCTTTTTTGCAACTAGATCTGAGCATACAGGGGTATAAGCCTTCCTCAACACGGAGATATGAGCGGAAAAGCCTTTAAAAATTAAAATTTTGTGGTTCCCATAGCTTAAGTTTCTTTCCTTATGGAAATGTTGTAAGATAATCACTTTATTAACATAGTTCAGGAATCTGGCAATAATTACCCGCGGCCTAGCTGTCGCTCCTTCTGCTGGCCGAGGTCCGTGTGCGCATTCCATCAAGCAGCCAACAGCATTATGCAAATCCTGAATCAGGCCTATCAACCACGACTCAAGAGTTTTCATTATATCCGCGTCCACTATGGATTCCAGGAACCCAACGAAGCGCAGATTGTTCCACTGTGCCCGATTCTCCAGCTCATCTAGTTTCTCACCCTGTTGTTTGCTTTGCTTTTCCAATTCTATGATCCGACGTTCCAATGCGCCTACGTCATCTTCGAGTAAAGTTGTTCGTCCTTCCACTCTCTCAACTTGAGAATCTATTTCCCCCAAGGAGGAACGCACTTTGGCGATTTGCTCTGCAATTTGATGTAGGTGGGCATCTAACGCGAGCACCACCGGTTGCGATATTCTATCTTCGAGCGATTCCTCGGCGGGATTGTCAGTCAACTCCGGGGAGGTCGGCACCATGTTAGATTCGGGCTGCTTGGCCTTCTCCTTCTCTTTCCTTTGAATTTTTGTCGCCATTTGCTCACTGCTGTCACCAAACTTCAGATGGGATGCGGGGTACCTTGTTCGACCCAAAAATCAGCCAGTAAAAACTGAAAAATCGAGGTCCCACGCTTTGCAAAAGGATAAGACGGCTGGAGCTCGGTCAGCGTGCTTCCGACTGAGTTTACCACATCACGTGACTCTAGAAATTGAATTATTTTTTCTGATAATATAAGAACATAAGAACATGCCATACTGGGTCAGACCAAGGGTCCATCAAGCCCAGCATCCTGTTTCCAACAGTGGCCAATCCAGGCCATAAGAACCTGGCAAGTACCCAAAAACTAAGTATATTCCATGTTATCATTGCTAGTAATAGCGGTGGTTATTATCTAAGTCAACTTAATTAATAGCAGGTAATGGACTTCTCATCCAAGAACTTATCCAATCCTTTTTTAAACACAGCTATACTAACTGCACTAACCACATCCTCTGGCAACAAATTCCAGAGTTTAATTGTGCGTTGAGTGAAAAAGAACTTTCTCCAATTAGTTTTAAATGTGCCACATGTTAACTTCATGGAGTACCCCCTAGTCTTTCTATTATCCGAAAGAGAAAAAAAACGATTAACATCTACCCGTTCTAGACCTCTCATGATTTTAAACATCTCTATCATATCCCCCCTCAGCCGTCTCTTCTCCAAGCTGAAAAGTCCTAACCTCTTTAGTCTTTCCTCATAGGGGCGCTGTTCCATTCCCTTTATCATTTTGGTAGCGCTTCTCCGTACCTTCTCCATCACAATTATATCTTTTTTGAGATGCGGCGACCAGAATTGTACACAGTATTCAAGGTGTGGTCTCACCATGGAGCGATACAGAGGCATTATGACATTTTCTGTTTTATTCACCATTCCCTTTCTAATAATTCCCAACATTCTGTTTGCTTTTTTGACTGCCGCAGCACACTGAACCGACGATTTCAATGTGTTATCCACTATGACGCCTAGATCTCTTTCTTGGGTAGTAGCACCTAATATGGAACCTAATGTTGTGTAACTGTAGCATGGGTTATTTTTCCCTGTATGCATCACCTTGCACTTGTCCACATTAAATTTCATCTGCCATTTAATGCCCAATTTTCCAGCCTCACAAGGTCTTCCTGCAATTTATCACAATCTGCTTGTGATTTAACTACTCTGAACAATTTTGTATCATCTGCAAATTTGATTACCTCACTCGTCATATTTATTTCCAGATCATTTATAAATATATTGAAAAGTAAGGGTCCCAGTACAGATCCCTGAGGCAGTCCACTGCCCACTCCCTTCCACTGAGAAAATTGTCCATTTAATCCTACTCTCTGTTTCCTGTCTTTTAGCCAGTTTGTAATCCACGAAAGGACATTGCCACCTATCCCATGACTTTTTACTTTTCCTAGAAGCCTCTCATGAGGAACTTTGTCAAATGCCTTCTGAAAATCCAAGTACACTACATCTACCGGTTCACCTTTATCCACATGTTTATTAACTCCTTCAAAAAAGTGAAGCAGATTTGTGAGGCAAGACTTGCCTTGGGTAAAGCCATGCTTTGTTCCATTAAACCATGTCTTTCTATATGTTCTGTGGTTTTGATGTTTAGAACACTTTCCACTATTTTTCCTGGCACTGAAGTCAGGCTATCCGGTCTGTAATTTCCTGGATCTCCCCTGGAGCCCTTTTTAAATATGGGGGTTACATTTGCTATCCTCCAGTCTTCAGGTACAATGGATGATTTTAATGATAGATTACAAATTTTTAATAATTGGTCTGAAATTTCATTTTTTAGTTCCTTCAGAACTCTGGGGTGTATACCATCCGGTCCAGGTGATTTACTACTCTTCAGTTTATCAATCAGGTCTACCACATCTTCTAGGTTCACCGTGATTTGGTTCAGTACATCTGAATCTTTACCCATGAAAACCTTCTCCAGTACAGGTACCTCCCCAACATCCTCTTCAGTAAACACAGAAGAAAATAAATCATTTAATCTTTCCGCGATGGCCTTATCTTCTCTAAGTGCCCCTTTAACCCCTCGATCATCTAACGGTCCAACTGACTCCCTCACAGGCTTTCTGCTTCGGATATATTTAAAAAGGTTTTTACTGTGAGTTTTTGCCTCTATGGCCAACTTCTTTTCAAATTCTCTCTTAGCTTGTCTAATCAATGTCTTACATTTAACTTGCCAATGTTTATGCATTTTCCTGTTTTCCTCTGTTGGATCCTTCTTCCAATTTTTGAATGAAGATCTTTTGGCTAAAATAGCTTCTTTCACTTTGCCTGCTTTCCACCTTTCTTCATGTGTGGAATACATCTGGATTATGCTTCTAGGATGGTATTTTTTTAACAATGACCACGCCTCTTGCACACTTTTTACTTTTGTAGTTGCTCCTTTCAGTTTTTTTCTAACTATTTTTCTCATTTTATCAAAGTTTCCCTTTTGAAAGTTTAGCACGAGAGCTGTGGATTTGCTTACTGTCCCCCTTCCAGTCGTTAATTCAAATGTGATCATATTATGATTACTATTGCCAAGCAGCCCCACCACCGTTACCTCTCTCACCAAATCTTGTGCTCCACTGAGTTAAATTGGAAGTTTCCTTAAACACTTCTCTCAAGGAAAGGCAGGATGCTTTATTTTCAGTAACTGAATGTTCCACTGTTTTAAATCTCTGATCCATGTATTTAATCACATCCACAACTATTCTTAATTGTTGGAATATATTTTCATTTAAGGTTTGAATAGCATCCCAAATTGTGTCTAAAGAAATTATTTCAGGCCTTACCAGGTCTTTCTTCAATGCTGCAAGAATAATCATTTCTCCCGCTGTAGCTGGTGAAGATCTGCATGATCAGTAGCCTCCCTGGGATAAGCAGAGACTCCACTTGGCTCTGGCAAATCCTCCAGAGCACTCCTGCTCTCCAGAATCACGATGGATTCTTCACCTTTCTCCCCAAAAGGTGGATCATGGGGCTGGCTGGAGAAGTGAACCTCTGCTGAGTTTTCTGGATCCTCCATGGACAGAGTTGCTTGTAGTTCTTGCAAGGTGATGGGTTCCACGTCCTCCTGGACACCCTGATGTGAGCTTTCTCCTGAAACTTTAGCCTCCTGGACAATGTGAGCATCCAGCGGTCCAGAAGAAAAATGAGCTGGTGGAGCGGTTGCTGACTCGCACTCCCAAGCTCAACGTTTCCTTGTGGAATGCAGCATGAGGAAAAGGAAAAGGCACCAACAGGAGCAAACTCAAACTCATCTGCTCAGATCCCACTGTAGTCTAAATGCAGATTTGATGTCTGTATTAGCCATTAAAGCTCCTTGCCCGCACTTACACAGTAAGGTTATGGCACTGTAAAGGAAAACATTTTACCCCGTTCATTCTTTGGGAGGCAGATGATAATTAACTGATGCCCCTTGTGGGTAAGAGGTTGTGGATAAGCATAAATCACGAGGCTCCTTCTTCAGGATCACAGCCAAAGGTGACAAGAACATGTTGTTTAAAGGGGGACCTATGAATGGTCCCACTATCTGAACCTTTGCCAACCCGCTGTCAAGTTTCTGCTGTACTATGCTGGCATGCATGACGGTAGATGTAGCATTGCCTACATTGATACCTTTGATGCATCCCTGGAAAAGTATTGGGAAACCCTCATTGAAACCCTGCATAAACTGAAGTGCCTTCCTGCAATTAGAGTAAATTTCTAGCTAGCATGAGAATACTAACAGGTTTATGGGAGACGGAGCTTTACAGAAGGAGACAGATGCATCTGACTTTGTTATTACTACCTCCAGCTATCTTCTTTGGTGCATTTGAATGCCAGGTGTGGTGTGAAATAGATGGAGATGGTAGTAATAACAAAGTCAGGGGGGTGGGTTACATAGGGGAAGGTGGGGGAGGCGAATGGAAGGTAAATAACCGATTCACATCTACCCGTTCTACACCTCTCATGATTTTAAACACTTTTAAACTTGCAATTGCCTTTTCATCATGTGGAGCAATGGGCTCACTATTACATTCAATGGGCCAGCTGTACTAAAGAGTTTTTCCTATTTTGTATTTTTGTATTTTGTATTTTTTAACTAAGCACATTTTTCTCTCTGAATGCTTTAGGACATTTATGACTATGCATTGTAAATATTTTTTAAATATTTTTTCTCTGTTCAGTTAAATTTAAATTTTAACTGTATTTGCCCTATTTACTATGTATGTTCTGAGTTCTATGTATCGCCGTTCAGGCAATTTTCTGTTCCTTGTAAACCGGTTTGATTTGTATTTAATGCAGGAAGATCGGTATATAAAAACCAAAAATAAATAAATAAATAAATGTGAATCGTTTTTTGACGATTTAAAATATTGTCCAATATATTTTAAATCGTCAAAAATCGTTAGAGCCGCGATACAATAACAATTCCCCCGATTTATCGTTAAAAAATCGTAAATCGGGGAAGGGGGAGGGCGGGAAAACCGGCACACTAAAACAACCCTAAAACCCACCCGACCCTTTAAAATAAATCCCCCACCCTCCCGAACCTCCCCAAAATGCCTTAAATTACCTGGGGTCCAGAGAAAGGGTCCCGGTGTGATCTTTTACTCTCGGTCCTCCGTGCGTTGTAGAAATAGCGCCGGCGCCATTTTGTTTTTTTTGTCCCCCGATGTCAGGAGCGTAGGAGATCGCTCCCGGACCCCCAGGGACTTTTGGCCAGCTTGGGGGGGCCTCCTGTCCCCCACAAGACTTGCCAAAAGTCCAGCGGGGATCCAGAACAATCTCCTACCGCGAATCGTTTTTCCATACGGAAAAATGATTTGACTGCAGGAGGTCGTTCCGGACCCCCGCTGGACCCCCAGGGACTTTTGGCCAGCTTGGGGGGGCCTCCTGACCCCCACAAGACTTGCCAAAAGTTCAGCGGGAGTCCGGAACGACCTCCTGCAGTCGAATCGTGTTGCCGTATGGCCGGCGCCATTTTGAAACCCTGCAAAATGGCAAAATGGCGACGGCAATAAGGAAAATGGCGCCAGCAAAATGGCGCCGGCCGTACGGCAACACGATTTGACTGCAGGAGGTCGTTCCGGACCCCCGCTGGACTTTTGGCAAGTCTTGTGGGGGTCAGGAGGCCCCCCCCAAGCTGGCCAAAAGTCCCTGGGGGTCCAGCGGGGGTCCAGAACGACCTCCTGCAGTCAAATCTTTTTTCCGTACGGAAAAACTATTCGCGGTAGGAGATCATTCCGGACCCCCGCTGGACTTTTGGCAAGTCTTGTGGGGGTCAGGAGGCCCCCCCAAGCTGGCCAAAGTCCCTGGGGGTCCAGCAGGGGTCCGGGAGCGATCTCCTACGCTCCTGACGTCGGGGGACAAAAAAACAAAATGGCGCCGGCGCTACCTTTGACCTGTCATATGACAGGTCAAAGGTAGCGCCGGCGCCATTTCTACAACGCACTGAGGACCGAGAGTAAAAGATCACACCGGGACCCTTCCTCTGGACCCCAGGTAATTTAAAGCATTTTTGGGGGGTTCGGGAGGGTGGGGGATTTATTTTAAAGGGTCGGGGTGGGTTTTAGGGTTGTTTTAGTGTGCCGGTTTTCCCGCCCTCCCCCTTCCCCTCCCCCCCCACTGGACCCCAGGTAATTTAAGGCATTTTGGGGGGGTTCGGGAGGGTGGGGGATTTATTTTAAAGGGTCGGGGTGGGTTTTAGGGAAGTTTTAGTGTGCCGGTTTTCAATTTACACGATTTACACGATATTTAAAAAACCCAAACTGCGTCGATCCGATTCCCTCCCCCTCCCAGCCGAAATCGATCGTTAAGACGATCGATCACACGATTCACATCTCTACTATTTTGTGACTTTGGGAGAAATGCTTAACACATCTGGCCTAATATGTTTCATGAATTATATTTTTAGTGATTTTCAATGCAATGCAAAAATAATCATCCTGGGCCAAATTTAAAAAAATGTGTGCGGGCGTAGATTTGTTTGCGCAACCTGGCAGAAACAAATCTATGCCCAATTTTATAACATGCGTGCGCTGCCTCGTGCATGTTATAAAATCCAGGGTCGGCAAGCGCAAGAGGGTGCACAATTGTGCAACTTGCGTGCGCCGAGCCGTGCAGCCATTTTCCGTTCCCTCCAAGAGCGGCCTCGGAGGTAAATTTCCTTCCGCCTCCCCCACCTTCCCCTATCTAAACCCAACCCCCAGCCCTACCTAAATCCCCTCCCTACCTTATTTGATGGAGTTGCGCCTGCCTCTGGCAGGTGTAACTTGCGCACGCCGGCCAGCTGCCGGTGCGCAAACCTCCGGCACGGCCACTGTGCCGGAGGGCTTGGGAATGCCCCCAGCCTTGCCTCCACGCCCCGGCCATGTCCCCAGCCTGCCCCGTACCACCACCACGCTCCTGCCTCATCACTGTGCCCCCAGGCCCCACCCCCGATCTGCCCATTTTCGAAAGCCTCTGGACATACGTGTATCCCAGGGCTTGCGTGCACCGCTGAGCCTATGCAAAATAGAAAATCCCCCTGCGCGTGCCGAGCCTAAGGGTTACGTGTGTAACTCACGCACGTAATCTTACCTTAAATTACCTGGGGTCCAGAGAAAGGGTCCCGGTGTGATCTTTTACTCTCAGTCCTCCGTGCGTTGTAGAAATAGCGCCGGCGCCATTTTGTTTTTTTTGTCCCCCGATGTCAGGAGCGTAGGAGATCGCTCCCGGACCCCCAGGGACTTTTGGCCAGCTTGGGGGGGCACGTAATCCATTGAAAATCTACCCCTTTATGTTCACGTGACTCCTTGTGATTTGATTTGCTTTATTTTCTTAATTATAGTAGATGAAGGGAAAAAAGTATACAAGTTTCCTCTCATGGAATTTGCTATGAGAATTTTTAAGGTTTAGAATGTTCTCTCTCTTAATAAACAAAATGCTCTGACTCATGTTTATTGTAACTAGAAAGAACTGTACAAAGTTTCATGAAGTTCATAGTTGGGAAAGACATATTGCAATTGGGGAAGGTACTATGGATCAGACTCTTTTTGTCTAAGCTTGCCAATATTATGCATACATTGTAAAGCAGTAGTGCTGAAATCTGTCCTGGGATACAGAACATGCATGAGAAAGATTTACATGCACTGCTTCCAAATTTAGCTGATGAATTGTGGATATCCTGTAAACCTGAATGACTATGAGTCCCCCAGGACAGGTTTGGGAACCACTGGTGTAAAGCATGCCCCTCTTCTCTTCATATAAATATATATTATACTAGCGGTTAGAGATGTGAATCGTGTCCTCGATCGTCTTAACGATCGATTTCGGCTGGGAGGGGGAGGGAATCGTATTGTTGCCGTTTGGGGGGGTAAAATATCGTGAAAAATCGTGAAAAATCGAACAAACGTAAAATCGCAAAACCGGCACATTAAAACCCCCTAAAACCCACCCCCGACCCTTTAAATTAAATCCCCCACCCTCCCGAACCCCCCCCCCCAAATGACTTAAATAACCTGCGGGTCCAGTGGTGGTCCGGAACGGCAGCGGTCCGGAACGGGCTCCTGCTACTGAATCTTGTTGTCTTCAGCCGGCGCCATTTTCCAAAATGGCGCCGAAAAATGGCGGCGGCCATAGACGAACACGATTGGACGGCAGGAGGTCCTTCCGGACCCCCGCTAGACTTTTGGCAAGTCTTGTGGGGGTCAGGAGGCCCCCCCCAAGCTGGCCAAAAGTTCCTGGAGGTCCAGCGGGGGTCAGGGAGCGATTTCCCGCCGCGAATCGTTTTCGTACGGAAAATGGCGCCGGCAGGAGATCGACTGCAGGAGGTCGTTCAGCGAGGGTTCCGGCGCCTCGCTGAACAACCTCCTGCAGTCGATCTCCTGCCGGCGCCATTTTCCGTATGAAAACGATTCGCGGCGGGAAATCGCTCCCTGACCCCCGCTGGACCTCCAGGAACTTTTGGCCAGCTTGGGAGGGGCCTCCTGACCCCCACAAGACTTGCCAAAAGTCCAGCGGGGGTCCGGAAGGACCTCCTGCCGTCCAATCGTGTTCGTCTATGGCCGCCGCCATTTTTCGGCGCCATTTTGGAAAATGGCGCCGGCTGAAGACAACAAGATTCAGTAGCAGGAGCCCGTTCCGGACCGCTGCCGTTCCGGACTGCCGCTGGACCCGCAGGTTATTTAAGTCATTTGGGGGGGGGGGGTTCGGGAGGGTGGGGGATTTAATTTAAAGGGTCGGGGGTGGGTTTTAGGGGGTTTTAGTGTGCCGGCTCACGATTCTAACGATTTATAACGATAAATCGTTAGAATCTCTATTGTATTGTGTTCCATAACGGTTTAAGACGATATTAAAATTATCGGACGATAATTTTAATCGTCCTAAAACGATTCACATCCCTACTAGCGGTACCCGGCCACGCGTTGCAGTGGCAGAGTCAGGTTCTTTACCCTCCCTCCCCCTTCCCCTTGCTCATTTACCTCAGTCACTCATTTTCCTCCCCCTTGGTCACTCACCCCCCCCCCCTTCCCTCCCCTGTCCCCACTCCAACTCTCTCCCTTCACACTCACCTCTCCCCTCATTCTCCCTCCCCTGACACTCACCTCCCCCCTCATTCTCCCTCCCCTCACTGTCACCTCCCCCCGCCTACTGCCTACCCTTCAGATCAGAAAACCTTTGTCTTTCTATTTCTGTGGGAACCCCCCCACCCCCACCCCCAATCCCAACCTTTAAATCAAATAATAACCCCCCACCCTCCTGCCCCCTCCCAAGATCTGGGAAATTAAAATTGTTGGTGCTACCTGTGGTCTGTCCCTGGGCATCTGTGCGCGTTATGTAGCCAAATAAGGGAGTGCCTAACCAAATTTGCACTTCCAAATTTGTTTTGTGGTCTGGGAAGGGCTATTTTGGTGCGTTCCCGAGATCGTGCACGTTTAGTGTATGTATTTGTGTGTGAACCTCCCCCTTCCCCCAAAATACAACCCTATGAGAAAACTTCTCTTAAACTAACCACCCCACACTCCCCTGCCCCCCTCCCCCAGTCACGCGAAAAACAGTAGCCCACCCCACTGCCCCCCCAGAGTTGCTGAATGAATGAAACCTGCCCCCCATTGTGACCACTCCCCAAGATGTTGGCAATAAATTCATCACCACCCCCCACCCTTCAGACCCCCCGAGACCTGATAAAAATGTCAGTCGGTGGAGTGGGCATTCAGGAGCGGTCCGGGAGCGATGTATTGGTGTGGTCCGTCGGCTGCGAGCACTGAAATGGGTTCCGACGGCCCTTTGCCCTTACTATGTCAGTGGGGTGGAGCAATGGCAGCGGTAGGTCCTCTGACATAGTAAGGGCAAAGGTCCGCCAGCTGCCAGTCCTGAAAATGGCACCGAGGGGCCCTCGCCCTTACTATGTCACATGGGCTACTGCCGCCATTGGTGTCCCCGAGTGGCATAGTAAGGGAAAGGGCCGTCAGTGCCATGTTGATTGCTGGCAGTTGACGGCCGCAGTGCAGGAGATGTGTCCCAGACCGGTCCTGGCCCCCCCGCTGGAGCCTCCCGGATTTCTGTCAGGTTTTGTGTGTGTTGTGAGGGCCTGGGAAGTAAATAAATTTGGCATGTGTGGGGGATGTGAGGAGGGTGGTTTTGTGTGTGTTGTGAGGGCCTGGGAAGTTAATAAATTTGGCATGTGTGTGGGGGGTATGAGGAGGGTGTGGGTGTATTTTATCTGTAAAGGAAATTGTTATCTTCTGGTGAAAAAAGTACGCAAATATGTTGAAATGGAAGTGAAACGTGGACCTGGACTGGTGAAATGATTAGTGTAGCGTGTGTTAGTGTAAGGTGTAACATATGGCGCTTACGTCCAGCAGATGTCGCTGTTTTTAAATTTTTTAAACCTATTTTACCTGTCACAGGTGTGACATATCTGTAATGTAAGAACAGAAGAACCTTCCTGTATACGAAATGAAGGTTGTGTCCAAATTTGAAAGCAATCGATTCAGTGGTTTCTGAGATTAGAGATTTTGTCCAAACTATTTAACATTTTTATATATATATTTTTTTACCATGCTCATATTTTACATCATTTGCTTTAACTATGATATGTTATTCTGTTCATTGTATTTTCCTCCTTTCAGTTCGATGTAAGCCGGCATGATGTGCCTTACGAATGTCGGCAAAGAAATATATATATATATATATATATATATATATATATATATATATATATATATATGGAGAGAGAAACTGATTGATAAATTGCTTATTATCTGTAGTATAGCATAGTATGCAGTGATTTCAAAAAAATATTTTTAAAAAATCAAAAGAATATAAAACAAGGCAAGAAATATGAAGTCTTCATAAATTCTACACATAGCCCAAAAATTACATCTATGAAGGTCACATTAATAGATATAATATGTTGAGAGGAAGCTATCTTATTCCAGGGCTGATGATTTTATGACACAAGTCATTTCACAGATGTTTGCTTGTAATTGGAGCAACAGTGGACTCTCAATAAACCATAGTTTACTGACTTTATATTTATTTAAAGTAAGAATATCACAGTGCTGTGTTAAATTCTAAAAATTAAAATGCTTGTAAGTTGATCATTAATAAGTAAATAGGTTATTTTACCCAAGTATTGGTAGAAAATACACATTCAAAAGATGAATGTACTAGCATTATCAAATTACCATTAGGCAATAAAGAGTGCATAGAGCAAGAAAATAAAGTATAAATGTTTCTACCCATCAAGTAAACACAAGGTCATACATTGGCATCAAAATCACTTGGAAATATTTCACATTTCTAAGAACTGTGGGAATTCTAGAGTATTATCAGTACACATCATATAATAACAAATAGAGGTTAACTAGACCATTTTTCTTTTATTAATAGTCCTGCACCCAGTCAATTCATGCAGGACTTTGAAAGTGGAATGTCCATTTCAGCCTACCAACTGTGAAATCTTAAAGGCATTATCTGATAATGCAAGCCTATCATAACACCACAGCTAAAGCAACAAAGAGAAACATTTCAACCTTAATTATTCAGATTTTTTTTTATATGACTTTCTAAAAGCAATAGGCTTCTTGGCAGATGGCTCTATCACCAAAGGGATTACCCTTGGTTTTATCAGTAGCTCTTACAGGAGGTCTGAGAATCACTCTTCAGCCTCAAGCAATTGGTTAGTGCTAGAACCATCCATGAAGGGAACTAAAATATGCTATGCAGATTTTAATTGCAGATACTTCTAATCACTATGCTTACCATTAGGGTTCAGCTACAAATGTGTGCTGTGACTATAACCTAAAACTGCACCCATTATCTGAGTGTTTAAAGCTGCGTGTCTTTTTTGGATTGAGATCTTAGATTATTTTTTAGAATTTCCTGAAAAAAATAATCATAGATTATTCTGATGGTATTGTGGCAGAGAGAAAGAACTTATAATATTGACTGGGCTGCCTTTTCTGTTCTCCTAGAGTGAGATGCACAGAAATAGACTGAACATCCTCAATTCTAGGCTAGAATCTCATGAGAAGGATCATTTAGAAAGGCAGGTACAAACCAATTTACTTGGATAGACCTCCAGTTTTGAAAATTGCTCCTCCAAATGTGGCAAAAGGGTATGCTCTGTTTCATACACCATACTTTTAGCAATATTCAGGGTGTGCATTCCCAGGGTCATGTTTTTGGTGGGACTGGAAAATCACATGCACATATTTTATTTTCAAATGTTTCTCAGTCTGATTAATGTAATCTGTCAAATTTAAATGTAACTAGTTTGTTATAATGTAAACCGGAGTGAAGGCAACTCTGCTATACCTCGGTATATAAAAAACGCTAAATAAATAAATAAATAAATAAATAAATAAGAGGCTGATATGCTAACCCCTGGGATTTCCCATGAGTTATGGCCATTTTGTATGAAAGTTTGTTACCCATACAAATGAGATTTTTCTTGTGAATAATAATAAGCCGGTAAGGAAGTACAGTGTTAAGTTGTATAGGGAAAGATTATAATTATTTTAAAATTGGGTTGCTTTATTATCCTCCATTTAGTGACACAGATTAAATACAATAAAAAAAATCATACATAGATTCATAAAGTAGACATGCACACTAAAATAATATTTCAAAATAAAATAAATTATAATAAAAATTCACAAAACAAGAAAACACATTACTAAACATAAACCCACAATATTAAAATGTTCTTCCTTATATAAAATTGCTGGAAGCCATATATAATTTATAAAATAGACACAGAGACTAAAACAATAATTCAAAGAAAATAATAATAATAATAATAATAAACCTCCCAACTCAATAGCTTTTAAACTAGATGATGGGGAAAGCCGACAGTTACTCAGAAGTGAATGGTTCTGAATGACGTATCTTTGAAGGATATTAAGGGGCAGATTTTCAAAGGGTTACGCACGTAAGATACGTGTGTAACCCCCAAAAAGCTGCCCCATATTGCCCCTGCGCTTGCCGAGCCTATCTTGCATAGGCTCGGCGGCGCGCGCAAGCCCCGGGATGCGCTTATGTCCCAGGGCTTGCAAAAGGGGGTGGGGCATGACCTGAGCCTTCAGGCACAGAGACCATTTGCCGCTGGGCCCAGGATCGCGGGCCGGCCATCAGCCAGCGCACGTAAATTCTTCAATAAAGGTATGGGGTTTATTTATTTATTTTATTTATTTAAAAACGTTTCTATACCGTCGTTAAGTTAGATAACCAATCCAATGGTTTACAGAAGGGCACAATAATGAGAAGTATGGGTGGTATAGATTACAAATTAGTCATGTGCCATCATAGTACGGTAACAATTTATAATAATAAACTAATTGTGTATGTTAAGCCTGATTGTTAGGAACATAATAGGTGGTTTGATTTTAACATTACTATGTATTTGTAGGTTAAAAAATAACAGCTTCTAGCTTGGTGCGTCTATATCCATCAACTGGTTTTTTTTAGATAGGGCTGGGGGGCTGGTTAGGTAGGGGAAGGGAGGGCGGAATTAAAGTTCCCTCTGAGGCCGCTCCAATTTCGAAGCGGCCTCGGAGGGGATGGAGGCAGGCTGAGCGGCTCGGTGTGCGCAAGTTGCTCAACTGTGCACCCCGTTGCGCACGCCGACCCTGGATTTTATAACATGTGCGTGGTTGCGCGCACATGTTATAAAATTGGGCATAGATTTGTTCGCGCTGGGTTGTGTGATCAAATCTGCGCCAGTGCACAGGTTTTAAAATCTGCCTCTAGGAGAACAGAGAAATTAGAGCATCCCAATAGAGATTCGATGCAATAAATACCAAAGTGGACCAGGTGTCATTAAGTAAAGAGCAGAAAGAATCCAAATACCCTTGTCAATTGTAGAGCAGGTTGTTAATACAAAAAAAAACATACTTTGAAATGTCTGTATACAAATGCTAAAGTCTAAAAAATAAGATGTGAGAGTTATAGTGTCTAGAACTGGATGAAAGGTAGATATAATTGGTATCTCAGAGACTGGTGGAAGGAGGATAACCAATGGGACACTGTGGTACAGGATATAAATTATATCACAATGATGGGATAGATCAATTGGTGGACGGGTGGCAATATATGTGAAAGAGGGCATTGAATCAAACACGATAAAAAATATTCAGGAAACAAAATGTTATGTTGAATATTTATGAATAGAAATTCCAGGTGATAAATTGAATGGACTAGCAGTGGGACCAGAATGAACAGACAGTGAAATACTAAAAGAAATTTGGGAAGCTAACAAAAACAGCAGCAAAGTAATAATGGGTGATTTCAATTACCCCAGTAGTGACTGGATAAATGTCACATCAGGACATTGTAGAGAGGGAAAGTTTCTAGATGAAATAAATGACTGCTTCACTGAGAAACTGGCACAAGAACCAACAGAGGGGAAACTATTTTAGACCTAGTGCTTTGTGGATTTATCCAAGGGAAGATTTGCTACATTTAACCTAGCATGGCACTGCTAGCTTAAAGCACCTGTAGCTTTAACCTGTATTCTCTACTGTATTTTCTTGTTTATTATCCGCCTTTATCTTTCTTCCAGCTACGTAAGCTTCCAAGTTCTTACCCCTTCTTGAATGTAACTTTTGCCTTATTTCACCTCTTTTGTTTAATTTAATTTAGTTACGCTGCAGTTATACCCTTGTTAAATGTAAACCGATCCGATATGGTTATTACTATGAAGGTCGGTATAAAAAAGTGTTAAATAAATAAAATAAATAAAAAATTTTGAGAGCATAAATAAACATGTGGATAAAGGTGAGCCAGTTGATAAAGTATATCTGGATTTCCAGAAAGCATTTTACAAACTCCCGCATGAGAGACTTCTTAGGAATATAAAATGTCATGGGATAGGGAGCAGTGTCCTATTATCCTCAGGATTTACGCTCATAACCGCTCCTGCGCGTGCCGAGCCTATTTTGCATAGGCCCGGCAATGCGCGCAAGCCCCAGGACACGCGTATGTCCCGGGGCTTGAAAAAAGGGGCGTGGAGGGGCGGTCCGAGGTGGGGCGAGTGCATGTCCAGAGTCCTCTGTAGGGTCGCTCTGGCCGGCTTGCGCAACCTATGCCTGCCCGGAGGCAGGTGCAACCTGCCTTACAAAGGTATGGGGGGGATTCAAGTAGGGCTGGGGGGCAGGTAAGGTAGGGGAAGGGAGGGGAAGGTGGGGGGGGAGAAGGAAAATTCCCTTCGAGGGAACAGGGAAAGCCATCAGGGCTCGGCGTGCACCCCCTTATGCGCGCCGACCCCAGATTTTATAACATGCACGTGGCTGCGGGTGCATGTTATAAAATCGGGGGTGTAGATTTGTGTGCATTGGGTTGCGTGCACAAATCTACACCCACGTGTAGATATTAAAATCCGCCCTTAGGGAAGACTAATCCAAATTATAGCTACACAATGCATGGTTGCACATTAGGAATCACCATTAAGTGAAAGGATCTAGGCATCATTGTTGATAATATTTTGAAATCTTAAGCTCAGTGCAGCAGCAGCCCAGGAAGCAAATAGAATGCTAGGGATTAGTAGGAAAGGAATGGAGAATAAAACAGAAAATATTAGAATTCCTGTTTCTCTCCATGGTACAACATCATCTTGAATATTGTGTGCAGTTCTAGTCATCACATTTCAAAAAAATATAGCAGAATTAGAAAAGGTACAGAGAATGGTGACTAAAATTATAAAGGGGATTGAATGATTTCCCTATGAGGAAAGGCGCAAGAGGTTAGGACTCTTCAGCTTGGAGAAGTGATGGCTGAGGGGAGATATATAGAGGTTTATAAAATAATGAGAAGAATGGAAAGTGTAAATGTTCTTCAGTTGTTTCCTCTTTCAAAAAGTAGAAAACGTGGGGACACACAATGAAGTTACTAGGTAATAAATTTAAAACTAATAGAAAATATTGCTTTACTGAATGTATAATTAAGCCCTAGAATTTATTGCCAGAAGATGTGGTGAAAGCTATAAGTGTAGCAGTGTTTAAAAATGGTTTGGAAAAGTTACTGGAGGAAAGGTCCATAAACCATTATGAAGATGAAGTTGCAGATGTCTACTTTTTCTTGGGATAAACATCTTGGAATCTGTCTATCCCTTGTGATCATGCCAGATACCTGTGACCTGGATAGCCACTGTTGGAAACAGGATACTGGGCTTCATCCAATATTGCAAGTCTTAAGTACTTGTATTCTTATCCCAACAGCTAGGTTGCAATAAAAGCAAAAGTAGTCCATGTGTCTATAAGTAAAGAAACACTTGAGTTAAAAGATTCTCTGTCAACTGTTAAGCAGGTTATTAATGCAAACAAAAAACTACAGTAAAAAAATAACAAATTCAGCTAATAAATCTAACTCCCTCTTCAATATTGTAAAGAATCTAATTGACAACAATAACAAAATCACTCCTTCATCAAATTCTCTCAACCTAAGCCAAGACCTTGCTAACTTCTTCAAGAATAAAATAAATAAAATAACTGAATCTTTTGAATCCACTTCAATCAATAACATTTCATATGTATCTCCTCCTACACTAAAATGGTCTTCATTCGAACCTATCTCCAATATTGAAATGGAAAGAATGCTAAAAAAAATAAACCCTGCCAAACATGATCTTGATTCCATTCCTACCCGTACATTAAAGGAAATATCTAATGTAATTGCTCAAATTCTAACCGCAATCATAAACAAATCTCTGGAAGAAGGATTTTTACCATCTAACCTGAAAACTGCAACAATAACACCCATTCCAAAAAAAAAGAACCTTGATCCTAATGATCTGAACAATTACCGGCCAATTTCCAACCTGCCGCTGCTTGCCAAATTAATTGAAAAAACTGCACTGACCCAACTAAATGAACACCTGCAGGTCAATAATATCCTTCACCCATCTCAACATGGTTTTAGAAAGGACCGCAGCACCGAAACCCTACTGATCAATCTCTCTAACAAAATTATAAGAAACTTTGACAACAACCTAAGCCACTTATTAATACTGCTGGATCTTTCTGCTGCCTTCGACACGGTTGACCACAAGAGTCTTATATCTAGTCTATCCAACATAGGCCTTTCTGGGATCACTCTCAAATGGTTCACCTCCTATTTAAATGACAGATACTTCAAAGTCACCCTCAACAACATATCATCCGACCCTTACCCCCTAAAAACTGGAGTTCCTCAAGGATCTGCTCTCTCAGCCACCCTTTTCAATATATACCTCCTACCTCTATGCAATTTCATTTCAAACCTAGGCATTACTTTCTTTTTATACGCTGATGACATCCAATTGTTAATTCCAATAACCTCCACCATTGAAGATGCAATCTGCCTCACTAAAAAACACCTTAACTCAATCAAATCATTTTTAATCCAGCTAAAACTATGCCTAAACATGAACAAGACTGAATGTATCCTATTAAAAAGAAGCAACCGGGAACAAACAGATCAAATTACCCTCTTCTCAATTGACAACATCAATATCCAACTAAAGAACACTGTTAGAGACCTAGGAATGCGGATTGACAATGAACTAAATCTCAAAACATGCATAGCTAAAAAAACCAGAGAAGGTTTCCACAAACTGCACATACTCAAACACCTAAAACCTTTACTATATCCAAATGATTTCAGAACTGTTTTACAATCCCTCATCTTCTCTTGTATAGATTACTGTAACGCTCTATTCATCGGTCTCCCCAAATCCACTACTAAACCCCTACAATTACTGCAAAATGCTGCTGCTCGTGTCCTATCTGGAAAGAAGAAATTTGACCACATCTCACCAACCCTGATGAATCTACATTGGCTACCTATTGCCCATAGAATCAAATACAAATCTTTATCTATTCTTCATAATGAAATATACAAAGATAACAACTTTCCACTTGATTGCATGATTAAAATACACAAACCTCCACGGTCAACAAGAATCTCTAATAAATTGCAACTAATCATTCCCCCTCTATCAGATGCAAGATTATCTAGCACCAGGAATCGAGCATTCTCTATAGCTGGCCCTATAGAATGGAACTCCTTACCATCTTATCTAAGCTCAATAACGGATACCAAATCCTTCAAAAAAGAACTTAAAACCTGGCTTTTTAAGCAAGCTTTCACAACCTAAATTAATGTCCACCCTCAGTCTTTGATTTCTCCACTTGTAAGAACCCCTTACCCTCTCATACTATCTCGACTTCCTTCTACTTAACTCTTCCCATTCTGTCCACTCTCTCTTTTCTCCCATTTTTCACCTTGAACCTTACCACTATAATTTCCACAACCCCTTCACTTTTATTTCTCTTTTTTTCATCACTCTTCCTCTCCTTTCTGACTTCTCCATATTCTTAACTAATATTCACCTTTTCTTAAGAAAACCCAAATTTATGATACTTACTATAGTTATGTTTTCTAATAATGTTTCTTATCACTCTGCTTTGCTGAGATGTTATTGTTAACACTGATGTTTAAGTTTATATCCACTGTTAAAAATGTTTAATGTATGAAGTTGTTCATTGTACACCGGAGTGAAGGCTCCTCGCTATACTTTGGTATAAAAAAGAATCTAAATAAAATAAATACTAGGTAATAAATTTAAAACTAATAGAAAATATTGCTTTACTGAATGTATAATTAAGCCCTGGAATTTATTGCCAGAAGATGTGGTGAAAGCTATAAGTGTAGCAGTGTTTAAAAATGGTTTGGAAAAGTTCCTGGAGGAAAGGTCCATAAACCATTATGAAGGTGAAGTTGCAGATGTCTACTTTTTCTTGGGATAAACATCTTGGAATCTGTCTATCCCTTGTGATCATGCCAGATACCTGTGACCTGGATAGCCACTGTTGGAAACAGGATACTGGGCTTCATCCAATATTGCAAGTCAAGTACTTGTATTCTTATCCCAACAGCTAGGTTGCAATAAAAGCAAAAGTAGTCCATGTGTCTATAAGTAAAGAAACACTTGAGTTAAAAGATTCCCTGTCAACTGTTAAGCAGGTTATTAATGCAAACAAAAAAACAGTCTGAAATGTCTTTATGCCAATGCCAGAAGTCTAAGATGCAAGAAGGGAGAAGTAGCATATATAGAACTGAATGAATCGGTAGACATAATTGGTATCTCAGAGCCCTTGTAGAAGCATAACCAATGGGACAGTGCTATGCCAGGGTACAAATTATACCACAATGATAGGGTGGGTCAACTTGGTGGTGGTGGTGGGGGGGGGGGAGGCACTTAAAGATGTTAACTTTCAATCAGGCTCATGGGCGCTCATGTGTTCTGAATGTGATAACAGAGTATTACCAGGGATTTCATGCAAAAACCTGAAAATCACAAAATGGAAGAGGCAGAGGGCAGCTCAATGATGTGGGAAATGGTCTCTAAATAAGGCAGCCCTCACTACTTTCAAGGAAAACTACCCCATATTCTTTTGAGAAACCATTGTGATATACTAATTGTGATAAGAACCTTTACATTTAGGAAATCCATTTTACAAGAAAATCTAAATTTCACCTTGTACCTGTGGGCCTTTTTGCCACTCAGCCTTGGTTCCATGCCCAGATCCTACACCTTGGAGTTTCTTTTGCCACTGTGCCTTGCTGTCATACCCCAGAGTTAACACCTTGCCAGTCTTGGGGAGCTGTTTTGCACCTCTCATGGTGCTCTGGAACCTTGAACCACTCTGTGTGATTGCTCCTTTTTTCAGTGCCTGCCTTGGAGGTTTGATGGCCACCTTTTCTCCTTTGCTCCTCCATGTTTACTTAGGATGCTAATGCCACTTTTTGTGCCAGTTTTCCACTTGAGATGTCATCAAGGATTTATGGTACTATTGCTGATAAGTGGTAACCCTTTTCTGAGCCTTGGGGTGTTCCTCCCACACTTGATCAATTCTTGGTTTGCTATACTGGGACCAGAGGTGTACCTAGGGTATTTAGCACCTGGGGCAGATAGTTCTTTGGAAACACCCCCCCCCCCCTCCAGTATATAATTGTAAATTTTCCTAAACATTGATAAAATATTTCAAAACAGCAGACACATCAAATAACACCCACTAATTAAAACTAATAAGTATTTTAAAAATCTCCAACTCTCCCTGTCATCCTAAGATTGCTGTAGACTGGGGGCATGCACACACACACACACACACACACACACACACAATATGCGCCCTCTCATACACATACATACATGATTAGTGGGAAACAGAGGGCTCATGGATGTGTGTGAGACACACACTCACACTTTCTCTATACCTCTCACACACACACACACTTCCTCTGAGTCTCTGTCACACAGACATGCTTCCTCTATCTCTCTCTGTCACACACACACACATGCTTCCTTTGTGTCTCACTCACATGCTAACACACAGAGACACACATGCTTCCTCTATCTCTCTGTCTCACACGCACTCATACAGACAAAACTGGAAACCACAAGCCAGATTCTGTATGCAGTGCAACAATGGTAAAGCAGAAAATCACTATTCCACAAAACAATACAATCAAGAAATATAAATCAATCAAACCAGTAAAACCAGACTAGAAATATACATTTCAAAACAGCTGATGAATAGAATAATATTCAATAATTAGAAGCTCCTGTACAAATTTTTAAAAATTTCCTAAACATCAATAAAATATTTCAAAGCAGCAGACATCAAATAATTAAAACTAATAAGGATTTTAAAAATCCCCCACTCACCATACCTGTCACCCTGAAATTGTCATGAACTGGGGGTACACACACACACACATAGAGACAAAAACAAAATATGCTCCCTCTTGTCTCTCACACACATACTTGCTTGGTGAGAGACAAAGGAAGCTTGAGTGTGTGTGAGTGTGAAAGAGACTGTCACACACGTTTCCTCTGTCTCTCTCTTACACATGCACGCTTCCTCTGTATCTCACACATGATTCCTGTCTCACCCCCCCCCCCATACACACACGTTTCTTCTCTCTCACCCGCACCACCACCACCCCCACACACAGGCACCTTCTCATACACACACACACCCCCATAGGCACACACACACTCACCATCTCACAAACACACAGGCATCCTCCCATATCCACACAGACACACACACACACACATACACATCCTCATACACACACACCCCTCAAACACTGGCACTTACTCTCACAGGGCCAGTCTTTCCCTTCTTTGGCTGCTGGTGGCACCGCATGGCCTCTTCTTCTGCTGCCGGTTTCGGGAGCACCAGCGGCAATGCTAGATTTGTTCCTCTGCCGCCAGTTCTCGAAGCACCGGTAGCAATGCAAGGCCTGTTCTTTGCCACTACACTGCCTCTGGGAAATGCCAGCAGCACTGATGGCCTCTGCCATCTCAGGTCCTTGCTTTTGCTGGTGGGGTTTCCCCCACTATGTCACTGTTCTGCGTCACCACAAGACCTTCCAGCCAACGACAATGGCACCCCTCTGCCTGTTGACACCGGGGACAGACCATCCCCATCGCCCCACTCTGAGTACACCTCTGACCGGGACTTCTTTTTAGGTTCTTGATGGAACTGCAAGTGCCTGTGCCAACCTGCCCAATTTTGGGCACATTTAACAAAATAAGAAAATGCCATACTGGGTCAGACCAAGGGTCCATCAAGCCCAGCATCCTGTTTCCAACAGTGGCCAATCCAGGCCATAAGAACCTGGCAAGTACCCAAAAACTAAATCTATTCCATGTTACCATTGCTAATGACAGTGGCTATTCTCTAAGTGAACTTAATAGCAGGTAATGGACTTCTCCTCCAAGAACTTATCCAATCCTTTTTTAAACACAGCTATACTAACTGCACTAACCACATCCTCTGGCAAAAATTCCAGAGTTTAATTGTGCGTTGAGTAAAAAAGAACTTTCTCCGATTAGTTTTAAATGTGCCATATGCTAACTTCATGGAGTGCCCCCTAGTCTTTCTACTATCCGAAAGAGTAAATAACCGAATCACATCTACCCGTTCTAGACCTCTCATAATTTTAAACATCTCTATCATATCCCCCCTCAGCCGTCACTTCTCCAAGCTAAAAAGTCCTAACCTCTTTAGTCTTTCCTCATAGGGGAGCTGTTCCATTCCCCTTATCATTTTGGTAGCCCTTCTCTGTACCTTCTCCATCACAATTATATCTTTTTTGAGATGCAGCGACCAGAATTATACACAATATTCAAGGTGCGGTCTCACCATGGAGCGATACAGAGGCATTATGACATTTTCCGTTTTATTCACCATTCCCTTTCTAATAATTCCCAACATTCTGCTTTTTTGACTGCCGCAGCACACTGAACCGACGATTTCAATGTGTTATCCACTATGACGCCTAGATCTCTTTCTTGGGTTATAGCACCTAATATGGAACCCAACATTGTGTAATTATAGCATGGGTTATTTTTCCCTATATGCATCACCTTGCACTTATCCACATTAAATTTCATCTGCCATTTGGATGCCAAATTTTCCAGTCTCACAAGGTCTTCCTGCAATTTATCACAATCTGCTTGTGATTTAACTACTCTGAACAATTTTGTGTTATCTGCAAATTTGATTATCTCACTCGTCGTATTTCTTTCCAGATCATTTATACATATATTGAAAAATAAGGGTCCCAATACAGATCCCTGAGGCACTCCACTCCCTTCCACTGAGAAAATTGTCCATTTAATCCTACTCTCTGTTTCCTGTCTTTTAGCCAGGTTGCAATCCACGAAAGGACATCGCCACCTATCCCATGACTTTTTACTTTTCCTAGAAGCCTCTCATGAGGAACTTTGTCAAATGCCTTCTGAAAATCCAAGTATACTACATCTACCGGTTCACCTTTATCCATTTACTTAACTGCTTTGCCTTTCCCTGTCCCTGACATGAGTGCTTTTATGTCATTGGGGATGTGGAAATTACAAAAAAGATTTAATATTTTGCAGTAGTATTTGAATGACCACTGACTAGTGCCCACTGCCCTCACTGTGCCCACTGTCAGGCAAACAGTGAGTGTCACAATATCTACTCTGTCTGCACTATTTCTCTGACACAGATAGGCTTCACAATACAGCCTATTATGCTGTATCCTCTGACCTGTCCTCCCTGCTCACTTATTCCCAGTACTGTCTAATAGGGATGGGCTTCATTTTTATTTGTCGGGTCGGGCGACCCGTGGAAAACTTCATTTTCCAATGGGTTGGGTTTTTTTTCTCTGCAGTTTTTTGCCAGAAAAAAAAATGCCCCTGAGAGCCAACTACCAGGGCCCTCTCACAGAGGGGGGAGGAGAGAGGGAGAGCATAGCCATAATGTCCTCATACTAGATAGGTATTGATATCTCTATGGGAAGCCCACCTAGTAACTCGAGGTGAGGTTTAGGTATTAGTGTAGGGGTTAGGGGCCACTTTGACATTCAAAGTGAGACGTACGAACAGAACAGTGCTCTCTTGTGAAGATTTGATGACCTTCGGAGTGAGGAAACTCACCCAAAGATGACATTTGTGCAATGTTCTCTCAACCTAGCTTGATAGACTCTCTACCTGGGTGACATCAAGCTAGGTTGAGAGAATATTGCACAAATGTCATCTTTGGGTGAGTTTCCTCACTACGAAGGTCATCAAATCTTCACAAGAGAGCACTGCTCTGTTCGTACGTCTCACTTTGAATGTCAAAGTGGCCCCTAACCCTTACACTAATACCTAAACCTCACCTCGAGTTACTAGGTGGGCCTCCCATAGAGATATCAATACCTATCTAGTAGGGATGTGAATCGTTTTTGAACGATTACAATTATCGTCAGATAATTTTAAAATCGTCCAAAATCGTTAGAGTGCACAATACAATACAAATGCCCCCGATTTATCGTCAGGGGCATTTGTATTGTATCGTTAAATAGGGCGCGGGAAAACCGGCACACCAAAAAAACCCCTAAAACCCACCCCGAACCTTTAAAAAAATCCCCCACCCTCCTGAACTCCCCCAAAATGTTTTAAATTACCTGGGGTCCAGTGGGGGGTCCCAACACGATCTCCCTCTCTCTGGCCACGACTGCGTTGAGAGAAATGGTGCCGTGGCCCTTTGCCCTTATCATGTGACAGGGCAAAGGTAGCGCCGGCGCCATTTTGGTTCCTTGTTCCCGACGTCACGCATCCAAGAGATCGCCCCCGGACCCCCGCTGGACCCCCAGGGACTTTTGGCCAGCTTGGGTCGCCCGTATGACATAGTGAGGGCAAAGGTAGCGCCGGCGCCATTTTGAAGATTGGCAATACGGCCCGCGTGCAGGAGGTCGCTCCCGGACCCCCGCTGGACTTTTGGCAAGTCTTGTGGGGGTCAGGAGGCCCCCCCCCCAAGCTGGCCAAAAGTCCCTGGGTGTCCAGCGGGGGTGATCTCCTGGACGCATGACGTCGGGAACCAGGAACCAAAATGGCGCCGGTGCTACCTTTGCCCTGTCACATGATAAGGGCAAAGGGCCACCGGCGCCATTTCTCTCAACGCAGTCGTGGCCAGAGAGAGGGAGATCGCGTCGGGACCCCCCACTGGACCCCAGGTAATTTAAAACATTTTGGGGGGGTTTGGGAGGGTGAGGGATTTTTTTAAAGGTTCGGGGTGGGTTTTAGGATTTTTTTGGTGTGCTGGTTTTCCCGCCCTCCCTCGGTTTATGATTTTTAATGATTTTTTTTTAAAAAAACAACACGACGATAAGATTTCTCTCCCACCCCCCAGCCAAAATCGATCGTTAAGACGATCGATCACACGATTCACACCCCTACTATCTAGTATGAGGCCATTATGGCTATGTTCTCTCTCTCTCTCTCTCTCTCTCTCTCCCCCCCCCCACCCCCAATGTTGGTAAAACAGCATTTGCAAAAACATCACATGCAATAAAGCCCATTATGCAAATGAAAAAAGGTGTAGTTAAAATTCACATTAAAGCCATGCAATATGGCTTTGCAAAACTGTGAGCCCAGCCCACTTGGCCAAAAATCCCACCCCAATATCTATATGGTGCAGGCAAAAACCCCGTATAGCACTTTGATAAATGAACCCCTTAGTTAATTACAACTCCCCCAAATCTTGCCTAAAGTCCCTGGTGGTCCAGAAGGGGTCCCAGGAGTGATTTCCCACTCTCAGGCTGTTGGCTGCCAGTAAACAAAATGGCACAAGTGGCCCTTTGCCCTTACCATGTGACAGGGGCTACTGGTGCCATTGGTCGGGCCATCACATGGAAGGAGCAATGGATGGCCTGCGCCCTTTTCTAATATGGCGCCGGCCGTCCATTGCTCCTACCATGTGACAGGGGCTGACCAATGGCACTGATAGCCCCTTTCACATGGTAAGGGAAAAGGGCCACCGGCGCCATTTTGTTTACTGGTAGCTGATGGCCCGAGAGTGAGAGATCACTCCTGGGACCCCCGCTGGACCACCAGGGACTTTAGGCAAGTTTTAGGGGGGTGTAATTAACTAAATTTGAAGGGTTGGGGTGGGTTTGTTTGTTTGTTTTTAATAAACGTGCCCCTCCCACCACGCTAACCCAAACAATGAATTTTCCCCGAAGTTCGGGGAAAATCCATCTCGAGATTTGTGTCCTCCGACCCATGCCGAATTGGACAATTTCTTTCAAATTTTCCAATTCAGCAAAAACGAATGCACATCCCTACTGTCTAATGCCCACTGCCCACACTGTGCCTGCTGTCAGACAGAGAATAAATTACTAATCTTAAGTGTACCCAAGGCTTCAATCATCAGACAGGAAAAACAGAACAGCAACTGCATGAGAAGCAATACAAATCTGCAATGAGACACAGATATTGTAATGCAGCGCTGCCTCACTGCTTTTCTTTCCTTGCTTGTGTGATGGGCTGTTGATGGGCTGGCACAGTGAGACTATAAAATATGCCACAGCAAAAAAACTTTACCAAGAACTCAGAGAGAGCTCAGAGCTATTCTTTCACACAGACTATGTCTTGAGAAGCACTACAGAGCAAATCTCTGAAACCTTCAGTCTTCAAGATCCACAGTGATGGGTCAGACTAGCAAAATGCTTCACTGTGATACTTCATTCCTCTCATCTCCTTGACAACATTCCCATCCTCCCCTTCTCTCTGATTACCTGCTGCACACTGTATCAATGTCTAACTGCACACATGCACCTGTTGCTCTCCCTATGATTTCCATGAAGCCACTGACTATAATGGCTTACAGAATTCATTTTACTTCAAATGAATGAAACAAATAGGATTCATTTAATTCATGGAGACCCTTCAAATCATTTTGGAGCCTCACAAAAAAAAAATGAATTGGCCCCTATTTGTTTCATTTCTTTATTTAGCTTTAAACTAATGTGCATCCCTAGTATTGAAGGGGTCTGAACGCTTCAACCTGACAAAGGACTTCATGTACCAGAATTCCCTGCTTCATGACGGGTTTACTTACAGTCTGCAATACAGCTGTAATTAGGACATTGAGAAACTCTCTGTCAGCACATTGCACATTTTCATTTTTTGGCTTCGCTGTTCTTATTCTCTGATAAGCTTTCACTGCTGTAACCTAGATTAGAACAATGGATGTATTATGTGATGGGCTGTATTACTGCAGACTCGCGAATTCCTTTCCAGAACTGCAAGTCCCAGCAGCCTCTCCTGCAGAACATGGGAGAAGTTTCACGAAAGTTCCAGGGTGTCTAGGGAGGGGGTCAGTAGCCCCTTCAGCCGGAATATGCTTGCTCAGCAATGCTTAGAACGCATGTGTAAAAGATAAGAACTGTAAAGTGCATAAGAGTCTGCTCCTGGAGGGGAGGGGCATGCAGTTGTACTGAGCCTTTGTCTTAGCTGCATCTTGCTGGCAATAAAAGTCTATCTTTACGGATCAGTTGTCTGGACCTCCTTACTGACTAAAAAGAGACGGTTACATTTGGCGAGCCAGCCAGGAGGTACCGGGGACGCTATTTTAGCCCCCCAGTTGGTCCAGGGGATTTTGTGGCGGAGTGATCCCCCAGACTTGCCTGGTGAGTGGCCACCGCTGAGTTCAGTGATCAGGTATCTGAGGGGGTCATTCCACGGAGATCCTCTGAGACCTTTGGGCTGGTGATCCAGGAAGAAGGCTTTCATGACGTTCGGAAGAACCCTGCAGGTGAGTATTATGGGAATGATGGGAAAAGTGAAGAATAGCTAAAAGAGTAGCAAATAACCGGTCCATCCGTGAGGGGACCGAGGGGGCTTTGATCACACCCCAAGCGGTGGTTTGGTAGGAATTGCATTCCGAAAGCCACGCGCATAAAAAGAGGAAAAAGAAGTAACGCATACGATAGTGGGAATAGGTTTCTTGTTGTGTGAAAGAGAGTGAATGGCCTCGCAGTTCTAGGCCGGGCTGACCGCGTCCTAGTCGGGGCGATTGTGACCCTTTTGTGTCTGACGGGTACGGACCCCTTACCTATCCGTCTTCCCTTCCTCCTTTGTCTGTGAATTCTATCCTGATGGGAGGGGGCGGTTCGACTCCATTAAAAGTCATGACGGAACACTATAGGGAAGTGTTCGATAGACATAAATGTACTAAACCCGGAATGATTCAACGATGTACCCATAGGTGGCCCAGTTTGTGTGTAAATTGGCCTCCGGTAGGAACTTTCAATTTCCAAACGGCCACGAGGGTCCAGAAAATAGTTAGTGAAGAAGGGAATCCGGGTTGCCCTGAGGATATACCGTACATAACTGCTTGGATTGCAGTTATTGAAAATCCTCCGTCGTGGGCAAAGAAGTTAGTGGAGGGAGCCGCCCTCGTAATGGTGGCTCAGGCGCACAAAATGGGGAACTGGAAGTCCCCATTATTAATTAAGGATTGTAATGTATGTAACTGCTATCTGTGAATTGCAAGCACATGTACCAGGGATTTTTTTAATTGTTTTAATTGTTTTAAACCCTAATAAGAAGAGATTTTGGTTTACAGATGCTGCACAAGACTACTATACAACAAATTAATGTACAGTGTTAAGTTAAAATACTGATTTGATTACTGGAGAATGCATTTACTGGTGTTGAAGTTTAGAACTTGATGGCAGTTAAGGGTTAACGGCAGAGATAATTACAGGAGAGAGGAGGGAATCGAGCCAGAGGAAAAAAAAAAAAAAAAGACGTTGAGCCAGTGCGTAGTGCATTCAATATGGCTGTGCGTTTCAATGCTGGCGTTGTTAATCAGAAGCTTTCAGTTTTCTCATATCTTCTATCCCAGTGTCCTCCCTATGCTTATCTTTCTATTCTCTAATACCATGTTAATTATTGTTCTTACTTGTCTCCTATATATTATCTGTTATTTAAAAGTTACATTGGAACGCATGATAAAGTATGAACTCTCTTTTGCTGACGCAGTTTATTTTGAAGCTGTCTCTGGGAAATTTAGAGAAATGATTAAGAATGGGTTCTTTGTTAAAGTTTTTCTTGTTGCTTCTTTGGCTAGCAGTAGTTAAATATGCAGAGCTACTCCCTGTTTTAAGGAACTGGCAAGATAAGACAGCCAAGCATGTGCAGCGCTGACTGTGGGAATTACAGGATGCCGTTTGTAAAAAAAAACAAAAACGGAGAAAACAAAGACTTAATATTAAAAATTTTGATTCAGTGGCAGGCGCAAGATAAGGATTATTGGAAGTTGTGGGCAAGAGAAGGGGCCACTATGCAAGATTAGGAACAAGAGCAAATATGAGTCGGCCCAAATGATAAAGTAGTAGCCCCCACACACACACATATATATATATATATATATATATATATATATATATATTGCAATTATGTTCTTTGACCACTGGTGGGGGCTGGGCTCTGGCTATTACCATATGTTCTTAGTGTTTGCAATGTAATTGATACAAGGCTTCCAAGGGTTTGATCATCACTCCTGCACACCTAAAGCGCCCCCCCTGGATCCTTGCCTGCAGATCCAGGTTGACTTTATTGAATTAACCCAATGCCAAACTTACAAGTATGAAGGAAGCAATGTTTTGCAGCTTCTCAGCCTCGTCAGAACTGATTTGCCTCTAGGCGCAGGTCACCTATTCAATTTCCAGATGGACTGTGATCTTTTCATCGTATTTTGAGATGTATGGGAACAGGGATCAGGAAGAGAAGAAAAGGGCCCGTCCCTGCAACCAGGAACTTAATAATAGAGACCCGACATCCGAAAGAAGCTGCAGAAGGCCGAAGGCTTTGAGGGCATGAGCCTCAGCCAGTTAAAAGCTATAGCAGACCAGGTATGTGGAAATAGAGAAGTGGAAGAGAAAAGAGAGAAGCAAGTAGAGACATGAAGGAGAAAGTGACTGTTAGCCGCCGCTCTCGAGGACACGCGGACGGGAAGGAGCCAAGACAATGGCAGACTGCGAAGAGGAGGGGGAACAAGACCCCCCCTTTGGGAAAGAATCAGTGTGCGTACTGCAAAAATGAAGGCCATTGGAAGAGAGACTGTGAAGAATGGCAAAAGAAATACGGGAGCCCTGCAGTGAATACTAACGACAAAAATGGACCTGCACCGACACAAAGGGGCCGAGGAGGAAGGAGATCGGACAACCCCCACTGGCAGATGGCGGGGGAGGCGACAAGGAGCATACAGCCTGAAGAGACCAGGAGGGAAGAATCCCCACTGACCCTCTGGTGGAGATCCACGAGGTAACACAACAAAAATCAGGGGCCTGTTGGACTCAGAGGCCAATGATCTGTCATGACTGCACCAATCGGCCCTCCCGACGAAAGAGACTGTTTCTATAGTGGGTGCCTCAGGTCAGGTACTCACTGCCCCTCTGCAGAAAGAATGAAGTATACAAGTAGGCGGGACCATGGTATCCCTTATCGGATGGAACCTGCTGTGTAAGCCTCAGACCACATTGAGATTTCAACCAACAGGGGAAGTTAAAGCCTCCTTCGGGGACCATCCAGTGATACTCATCTGTCCCCTCCAAGAAGAATGGAGACTACATCTTCCCATAGTCGAACGAACCATCGAACATCGATATGAAAACAACACCCCCCTCAACAAAAACGAAGACAACTGATGGATAGTGTACCCCAAGTATGGTTCGAACAGAACCCGGGAGGAATAGCTATCGACGCTACCCCCATATGGATAGAGATGAAACAGAATGCACAGGTGATTAATCAACCTCAATACCCCATTCCATATATGGCCAGGCAAGGAATCCAGATACATCTGCAGAGACTGTACGACTTGGGCATTCTCCGACGAATCCGATCTGCTTGGAACACCCCTTTGTTGCCCGTAAAGAAACCTGGATCTGATGATTATCGACCAGTACAAGACCTACGGAAAGTGAATAGTCAAGTAGAAGATCTAGTAGCCCTCGTGCCAAATTCATATTCAATCTTGGCTCAAGTCTCTCCTGCATCAAAGTGGTACAGTGTCATTGATCTCAAAGATGCCTTCTTCTCCGTCCCGGTGGCGGAGGAATGTCAGAAGATTTTTGCTTTCACATGGGAAAATGCACCTACTGGAATAAAGCAGCAGTACACTGGACTCGTTTGCCTCAAGGGTTTAGGCACTCACCTACGCTGTTCGGTGAGCAACTGGCAAAAGACTTGAAGATGTACCAAGTCATGTATGGGCCAGTAATACAATACGTGGATGATCTTCTGGTGTTTCGAGAGACGTACCTCGAATGTGAAGTATCCACTCTTCAGCTGCTAAAGACGTTGTACTCAAAAGGATATCGTGCAAGTAAAAAGAAAGCGCAAATCTGTGAGTTGGAAGTAGAATATTTAGGCTTCCAAATACGTGGAGGAACCCGTTGTCTGGGAATTTCTCGCACCAGTTCAATACGAGGTCAACCTGTACCCACTTGTAAGAAGGAACTCCGAGCGTTCATTGGAGCTGCAGGATACTGTAGACTGTGGATTGCTAACTATGCAGTTATGGCCCAACCCCTGTACGACAAGTTGCGGGGTAAGGAATCAGAGTCTCAAACTTTTCAATGGGAAGGACACGAGCTAGCAAGCTTACGTCAATTAAAAGAAGCCTTAATTGAACCACCTGCTTTAGGATTGCCAGATGTAATGAAACCATTCCATCTATTTGTCGATGAAAAGAAAGGAATGGCCATTGGGGTATTGACTCAAACTCTAGGCTCATGGGAGCGACCTGTTGCATATCTCTCAAAAGGAATGGACAATGTTGCAAAAGGATGGCCTGGTTGCCTTCAAAGCATTGCGGCTGCATGCTTACTAATTCCAGAAGCAGTCAAATTAACTTTTGGTCAAACTCTGAACGTAACAACTCCCCACACCATTCAAGGACTGCTAGAGACCCATGGACCAAAATGGATGACTAATTCACGTCTCGTCAAGTATTAAGCCTTACTGTGTGAAACACCTGAAATTCAAATACAAGACAGCAAAAACTTGAACCCGGCCACTCTTATGCCGGCACCTGAACCAGTTGCCCATGATTGTGAAGAAGTCATGACTACAATACATTCCAGTAGACCAGACCTGAGGGATCAACCCTGGCAAGGAGCTTGGACTTTATTAACTGATGGGAGCAGCCAAATCATTCATGAGATACGTTCTGCTGGATATGCTGTTGTATCCGAAGATGAAATCGTTGAGGCTCAACCTCTTCCCCCAGGAACGTCTGCACAAAAAGCTGAACTAATTGCCCTTACTCGAGCTCTGCAGTTGGCAGAAGGAAAACTGTAAATATCTATACAGACTCTAAATATGCCTTTCTTACAATTCAAGTGCATGGAGCATTATAGAGGGAAAACAATTGAACAATGCATCAGAAGTACGTGAATTACTAGACGCAGTTTGGCTACCTCGCAAGGTGGCTGTAATGCATTGCAAAGCACACACCAGGAAATCAAACCCTATTGTCAAGGAAATCAGAGAGCAGATGAAGCAGCAAAAAGGGGCAACTCGGGAACCCTTCCAAGCAGTATTAATTGCATCGAATCATCAGGCTTCAGGCAGTCCTGGAGCTCATCACCAACGACTGTTTTCGCTCTTAAACTCTGGGCAAAACAAAATACCAAAATTATGACTGCAGTGTACCAGAATAGATTGGTTTTAGATTATCCTCTGGCCCAGGAAGGAGGGTTTGTGGAACATTTAACCTCTCCAATTGTTGTTTACAGGTAGATGATCAAAACAAGGTTATCCAAGACATCACTGATCGCATGGTCAAGATGGAACACGTCCCTGTCCAGCAGTGGAATAGTGCTTGGGACTGGACCAATGGATTCCGTGGTTGGTTTTCCATGATCGGTGGATTTAAGAGCTTGTTTGTTATCCCAGCCAGTTTAATTCTGTTTTGTCTTTTAGGACCCTGAATTATTCCTTTCTTGCTCAAACCGCCTTCGTCAGGTGATGAAGGACATTGCTGAACGCAAAACAGCCACGCAGCTCCTGTCACTGTACATGTATTCCTCTGAACCTATAGAACCTGTTTAACCATCCTCATGTTTTATCCTGGGCCATCTTCCCATACATGACAAGTTCGGGCTACAAAGGGGGGTGGAGCCATTAGGGCCCATCCGTCTCAAACCCGTGAAGAAACCATCGGACTGTTTGGGAAATTAGGGCCCCCTGAGAACTCAAATTCCTAATTTTTCTTGTTTCTGTTTCTTTCAGCTCCACAGTTGCGTTGTGATGGTGTGATACTTTTCATAAATAATGATAAGTATCAAAGGGGGAATGAAGGGGTCTGAACGCTTCAACCTGACAAAGGACTTCATGTACCAGAATTCCCTGCTTCATGACGGGTTTACTTACAGTCTGCAATACAGCTGTAATTAGGAAATTGAGAAACTCTCTGTCAGCACATTGCACATTTTCATTTTTTGGCTTCGCTGTTCTTATTCTCTGATAAGCTTTCACTGCTGTAACCTAGATTAGAACAATGGATGTATTATGTGATGGGCTGTATTACTGCAGACTCGCGAATTCCTTTCCAGAACTGCAAGTCCCAGCAGCCTCTCCTGCAGAACATGGGAGAAGTTTCACGAAAGTTCCAGGGTGTCTAGGGAGGGGGTCAGTAGCCCCTTCAGCCGGAATATGCTTGCTCAGCAATGCTTAGAACGCATGTGTAAAAGATAAGAACTGTAAAGTGCATAAGAGTCTGCTCCTGGAGGGGAGGGGCATGCAGTTGTACTGAGCCTTTGTCTTAGCTGCATCTTGCTGGCAATAAAAGTCTATCTTTACGGATCAGTTGTCTGGGCCTCCTTACTGACTAAAAAGAGACGGTTACAGTATGTGTACATACACACATATGTTATAAAACAGCCTTGACACATTTATGTTTGCTCCCAGTTTTTAAGTGGGTATGCATAGTCACACAAAGTGAGGTTTGAACCATGCAAATGGGGGAATTTTATAACAGGCACGCATGCATGCCATGACCAATTTCACCAGTTCATTCACCAGTTTATCCAGTCTAGAGCTAGGTCTTCCAAACTCCCCTGGTTCTTTAGCCTGCGCTCCCCCCAGTTACCCCAGACTACGCAAACCCCTCACAGATGCCTGACTTTTTTTAAACTTACACCTCCTCCATAGCAGAGGTAAATGTATATAGCTCTGGACCTGAGCATGTACCCAGGTGATTAGGTACTTGTATGTACATCTCTTGGCCCCAACCACACTGTACCCACACCACATCCATTTTTGTTCCAAGTGAAATATTCCCATATTGGGAGATGTGCACACATGTAGGTGGCTTTTAAAATCAGGTGCACATGCACATATCCTACATACATGCACATTTCACAATTTTGATGCTCACCCAGCTTTTAAAATTTACCTCTATATTAGGAATGGCATAGAGTCCAACATGATAAATATTCTGTAGGAGACTAAATGCTCACTAGAATCTTTACGGGTAGAAATCCCATGTGTGTTGGTGAAAAATATAGCAATAGGTGTGCACACTATCATCCACCTGGGCAAAATGATCACCTTGGTCAGACCATTACCGGATTGATATATGCTGCTCCAGAACATGCAACTACCACCCTCCTCACACTAAAAAAAGATCCATTACCTTCAGAAAGCAATGCAAAACCGAAGACATCGCTGAAGCGCTTTCAGAAGAACTCCTTAAATTAGACGTCTCTGATGCCAACTCGGCCTGCTCTTCTTGGTATCACATCACTAGTAACGTAGCAAATTAGCTTTGCCCTCTACATACTAAAGAAATCAACACAGAGAAGAGAGAAAAAAAAGCCATGGTACACCCCGGATCTTAGAAAATTGAAACTTGAGCTCCGTAAAATGGAAAATAAATGGCGTAAAAACCAAACACCTATATTACTGCAGAAATTTAAGTCACTCCTTCATGAATACCGAAAAACAACAGACGAAACCAAGAAAAACTACTACGCCCTGAAGATCCACCAATACCAATTCAACCCATGAGCTCTCTTTCAATATGTCTCTTCCATCATCACTCCCCCAACTAACTTCAACCCAGATAATGATGATAAAAATAGATGTGAAACACTTGCATCCTACTTTCATGACAAAATCAACGCTATTATGAACCGCATCGCTCCTTCCCCCCCCTTCTAACCTCCTTACAAACTCTACCTCTCCCACTATTTACTCTACACATAGACCACCCACTCACAATTCAAATCCACATAGTCCTGTTTCAGCTTCACTTACAAAATTCAAAACCACAACAACACTAGAAATTGAAGGTATACTCAAAAAAGCTAAACCAGCAACGCACCCATTTGACATCATGCCTACAAAAACACTTCTCGCCATTCCGTCAAGAATTGCAATACCTATAACAAAGATTCTTAACAAATCCATCACATCAGGAATTGTTCCTACCCAACTCAAACACGCCATTATAAAACCAACTCTGAAAAAACAAGATTTAAACCCAACAGAACCAGCACACTTTCGCCCAGTTTCTAACCTACCTTTCCTCTCCAAAATATTAGAGAAAGTTATCAATAAGCAACTCACTGAATTCCTGGACGAAAACCAATTACTCTCCCCATCCCAATATGGATTCCGCAAGTACCATAGTACTGAAACTCTTCTCCTAACACTCTCTAATACAATCCTAAGAGCTTTAGATGCTGGCCAATCCTATATACTTGCCCTGCTGGACATTTCCTCGGCATTTGATACAGTCAACCACAACATCCTTCTAACTCGCCTTTCTCAAATTGGCATCACCGGCACAGCACTAGGTTGGCTCAAATCTTTTCTTAACGGCAGGAAATACAGTGTAAAAATTGGCCAGCATGAATCCAAACCTAAAAATCTGCTACAGGGAGTACCCCAAGGCTCCTCCCTATCCTCCACATTTTTCAATATATACCTCACTCCTCTCTGTCGACTGTTAATAAAACTGGGTCTCCCGCACTTTATATATGCAGATGATGTGCAGATCCTAATCCCTGACTCCCTGCCCAATGCGCTCAAAACCTGGAATACTGCACTGATGGAAATTGAGAGTCTACTAACCGAAAACTCACTGGCAATAAATACCAACAAAACAGAGCGTCTCATTATCTCTTCACAAAACAACAACCATGCTAGCCCGACTCTACTATCCCTATCTGACCATCACACGATACAACAAGTCCGCAGTATTGGCGTCATAATTGACAATCACATTAAGAAAATTCATCAATTCCACCATTAAAAATGGTTTCCACAAACTTCATACTTTGAAAAAGATAAAACCACTACTACACCCAAACAACTTTCGGACAGTACTACAGGCTACTATATTATCTAAATTGGACTACTGTAACTCCTTATTACTAGGTCTACCAAATAACTCAATACAACCATTACAGATGCTACAAAATGCAGCTGCACGCTTGCTAACTAACACGCACCGCTACAAACATATTACTCCAGCTCTACAATTTCTACACTGGCTTCCGATCCTATCTAGAATAACATTCAAAGCACTCACCCTTATACACAAGACTTTGTATAACCAAGACTTGCATTGGTTTTCTGAGTTCTTTACATTCCATACTTCAGACAGACCAATTAGAAAAACGCACCAGACTAAGCTAACTACTCCAACGCTCAAACAGATAAAATATGTCTCAACAAGAGAACAAACATTCACAATAGCTGGAATCAACCTGTGGAACAAGCTGCCCACTGATCTGCGCCTGGAACCCTGCCACAAGAAATTTAAACAGAACTTAAAAAATGGCTGTTTAAACAAGCCTACAATCTGTGATCCTGTCCCTTCAGTTAAAAAAATATATAATATGACATTTATATAATTCTATCTTCCCATTCCATTCTATCTTTTGTTTAATAACACTATACACACTTTGGCAACATATTTACTTGCAATATTATTAATATTGCTATTTATCTATCATCTAATTCTGACCTTGTAAGATCTGTACTGTTAATAATGTACCATTAATTTGATACTCCGGCTCTTTACACCCCTGCCAATCTAGTTTAATTTAGTTAATTTTATTATATTATAATTTCAATGTTATCAGCGATGTATCACTATTTAATTATGTTGGATTGTAAAGCTTGTTGCTAATTTATGTTCATTGTAAACCGAGGTGATGTTTGCTAACGAGCCGCGGTATATAAAAACCCTTAAATAAATAAATAAATAAATAAATAAAATAAATGGATAATGAAATGCTTAGATAAATTAGTGAAGCTAACAACTATTTAACCATAGGTGCTTAGCCTCACCTAAGCACCCCAATATCTCACCCATTTTTGGCAGTACAGCAGGTACAAACAGAAGACTTCAGGCACTTGGTCCGAGAAGGAAAAGTCTTTATTTTGCCAGCAAATTAGATGCAGCTGAATGTTTCAGCAAAACTGCATACCCCCCTTTGCAGGGAGAAACTTTTTATACATTTCACATTTCTTATCTCTTGCACATGCGTTCTACACACTGCTGAGTAAGCATATCCCGGCTGAGGGGCTAACTGACCCCCTCCTTAGACAAACTGGAACTTTCCTGAAACTTCTCCTGTGTTCTGCAGGAGAGGCTGCCGGGACTTGCAGTTCTGGAAAGGAATTTGTGAGTCTGCAGCAATACTGCCCTATACATAATACATCCATTGTTCTAATCATAGCAGTGGCAAGGTTACTACTTGGCAGGCAAGCGGTGAAAGCTTATCAGACAATAAGAACAGTGAAAGCCTAAAAGAAATTCATAAGCTTTATTACAGGCAGTAGATTCTTTAAGAAGCGGGTGGTTCTTGTACATGAAGTCCTGCTGGTAGGAGTTTCAGGTTGTCCCCGGTCAGAGTGAAGTCTCCGCCCACTGCAGTACTGTGACTGCCTGAGCCCACCGTCCTGAGCCCACAGAGTTAATTACAGGTCTACACATCCTGAACCAGCTGCACTCATGTTCTTGGTCATCAACCCCATTGTGTGCAATGAGGCCAAACCTGCCCCGAGGCAGTACCTCTCCAAAGACCTGCCAAGTCTAGAATGGCCTTGCCTGGGGGAGTGCCGAGCCATGGCTCCAACTCATACGCTGTGGCAAAAGATAGGTGGCAATATGCTGGCTAAACATAACACCAGCCAAAGTTGAGTCTTACCACGCAAAACCATGGATGCATGCATACATGGAAGGTGCGAATCCCAACCAGCTAGTTTGTGTTCTCTTTTTTTTTTAACCTGAGTATGGGAATATTGATAGACAGATCCTTACAGAGCAAATTTAAAAACATAATACCCAGCTTGGACAAATAAACCCCATCCTCTTTATACTAGGGATGTGGAGAAGGGATGGATTTGTCCGATTCGGTATTCGTATTCGTCGGGACCCAAATACGTTGCATTCGTTTTCATAGGAGGAAACCCGATTTGTCCATTAGTTAAATTCGGTATTCGTTTTCCATTAAAGTTGGAAAAACAAAAAAAAAAAAACCCTTCCCAACCCTTTAAATTTAATTAACTACAACCCCCCACCCTCCTGACCCCCAAAGACTTGCCAAATGTCCCGGGTGGTCCAGCGGGGGTCCTGGAGTGATCTCTTGCACTCAGGCCATCGGCTGCAGTACTCAAAATGGCGCCGATAGCCTTTGCCCTTACTATGTCACAGGGCGTTATCGGCGCCATTTTGAATACCAGCAGCAGACAGTGTGAATGCAGTAGATGGCTCCCGGATCCCCGCTGAACCACCAGGGAGTTTTGGCAAGTCTTGGGGGGTCAGGAGCGTGGAGGTTTTGTTTAAATTTGCTCCTTTACGTGGCTGAATAATTCGGTGAAGATTTGTTGTATTCATGGGAATCGCGATACGTTTCGCTTCCCCATGAATACAACAAACATAGACCTATACGTTGCGGATTGCCAATATGTTGCAAACAAATGCACATCCCTACTTACTAGTGCTCACACTACTTGCATTCCTCTCTCACACTCTTTTCTTGTCCTTCCTCGCCTATTTATCCCCTACGTCCAGGCTCGCCACTAACATTTCTAGCATGCCCACTCACTTTCCTGCCACTCGCCATTCGCTTTCCTTGCATGCACAAGCACTCATCTCTTTCTTACTCTAAACACAATTAAGTCAAGATTGACAGAAGCAACAGGCAAATGCTCGGCCACTCCTTTCATTAACAAGTGTCCAGAAAAGACAAAGAGGAAAGAAAATAGAAAGAAAAACATAAAGACAATCCAAGAAATTCTGTCCCTCTCTGCGACTATTAATTTTATCCTCTTCTTTCCTGAGTCCCACACTATCTCCTTTTCTTGCAGCACTGACAAAGGTTAAAGGGAGTTCTTGGGTTTACACATCTTTCTGAAAGAAGGCACTGAGCATGCTCGATGGCCCAAACAGCGTTTAAAAAATAACGCATGCGTTAGGGAGTCCAATATTCATCAGTAATAGGCTGTTTACTCATACAGGTTTGGCCACAGAAATGATGATACTGTCAACCTACTCTGATTTTGAATGAGCAGTTTAAGCCAGCTATACAACATAAAATTAGCTGGGTAAGTGTGGTTCAATATCCAGCACAAGATAACCAGGTTGTTTATTCCTTCTCAGCAGGCTATGAATAGCTACTCTGCATATTTGAATACAACACACATAGTCATATGCAATGTGTCTTTTTGGTTTGTAATAGTGCACAGGGATGGTAACTGTCAAACCGGCATGCATGCGTACATTTGTGCACCTAAGTCGGCCCATGCCCAGTCATGCACCCATTTTAAAACATATACATGCATAATTATAAAAGAGCCTGGCTGTACATACATGTGTACCAAATATTAAGTGGATGCATGCATGTGCACACAAATCCTGCTTCTACCACATAAATCGGGGGATTTTAAAAGGGTCACATGCCAATGCCATTCCCAGTTTTACCAGTTTGTCCCCAATTCACCCAGCTAAGAGATAGATCTTCCAACCCCTGCTGGTTTCATAGCCTTCAATCCTCCTCCTTAGCCTCAGCCTTAAAACCCCACAAGCCTAGTTTTCTTTAAATTGCAACTGTCGTGAACCTCCTCTGCTTGGTCCTCTGCAGTGATCAATATCCTTCACTTTCGCTCTGGCCTCCATCCGTCACCAGCAGCAGTGCTGAAACAGCTGGAGCAAGTTGTAGTCCTGGTAGCCTTGACTTTCACCAGTGCAGTTGCTTTTGCAGGCCCTTGTGAGTCCTCAAGCTCTGGACTCTGTCCCCAGTGTGCCTCACCACATTATCAAAACCTCCCCAAATGCTCCCCAGTCAGGAACACAAGAAAACAAGGAAAATGGTCAGAAGGAAAACAGTTCAACAAGAGCTCAAGTCATTTTTGATTTCCTAGCGCTGTGCAATTAATCCCTCTCAGGGTTGAGAGAAAAAAAAACAAAACAAAAAAAAAAAAAATGCAACCTAAACTTCCCCGTATGGAAATGTCTGCTGTTAGGCTTTTACAATGCCTATAACCGTCCTGTTTGGGGATCCAGCACAACTCACCCCTTCTCCCCTCACAACATTGACTCAGGTTAATCAGATTGAGTACCCTCAGATTCAGCTGCTGCCTCAGCCTCTCTCTGGACTTTGGCTTCCCTCTGCTGCTCTTGAATCCTGGGAGTTGTAGTTCTCCTTTAGTACCTGGGCGCCCCCTGCTGTTCAAACCTGAGATTGGGCTTCTTCTTTTCACTAATGCTGGTTTTTCTATACCTCCTGAAAGGTTGCATGCCGTTCCACTCATTACACCACTTACATGACATCCATAGCAGAAGTGTAGCTACGAATCAGGTGGCCTCGGCTGCCAGGTCGTGTCAGTATTTACATGCACATCTTAAGTTTAGACCCTGAAATACCCAGGCCACATCCAGACCAAGCATATGGCCTGCCCCTTTCTGAAAACCTTCGAGATGTGCACGTCATGGGAGATATGCGCTAGGGGTGTGCATTCGTTTTCGCCGTATTGGCGATCCGCAACGTATACTGCACTATTCGTAGTATTTGTGGGGAAGCGAAACTTATCGCGATTCCCCACGAATACACGAATATTCACCGAATTATACGGCCACCTAAATAAAATTTAAACAAACCCCACACACTCCTGAACCCCCCCAAGACTTACCAAATCTCCCTGGTGGTCCAGTGGGGGGGGGGGGGGGGGTCCGGGAACCATCCCCTACATTTACACCCTCGGTGCCGGTTTCATCATGGCGCCGATAGCCTTTGTCACAGGGGCTACCGGTGCCATTGGTCAGCCCCTGTCACATGGCCATCAGCGCCATCTTCTGCTCCTACCATGTGACAAGGGCTGACCAATGGCACCGGTAGCCCCTGTGACATAGTATGGGCAAAGGCTATTGGCGCCATTTTGAGTACTGGCATCGGACGGCCGGAGTGCAGGAGGTCACTCCGGGACCCCCATTGGACCCCCAGGGACTTTTGGCCAGCTTGGAGGGGGCCTCCTGACCCCCACAAGACTTGCCAAAACTCCAGCGGGGGTCCGATCGCCTTTGCCCTCACTAAGTCACACGGGCCGACCGTCGGTACCTGTGACATAGTGAGAGCAAAGGCGATCGGCGCCATTTTGAGTATTGGCATCGGACGGCTGACATGCAGGAGGTCACTCCCGGACCCCCGCTGGACTTTTGGTAAGTCTTGTGGGGGTCAGGAGGGCCCCCCAAGCTGGCCAAAATTCCCTGGGGGTCCAACGGTGGTCCCGGAACGACCTCCTGCATGCCGGCCGTTCGATGCCAGTACTCAAAATGGCGCCGATAGCCTTTGCCCATACTATGTCACAGGGGCTACCGGTGCCATTGGTCAGCCCCTGTCACATGGTAGGAGCACAAGATGGTGCCGATGGCCATGTGACAGGGGCTGACCAATGGCACCGGTAGCCCCTGTGACAAAGGCTATTGGCGCCATGATGAAACCGGCACCGAGGGTGTGAGAGTGCAGGGGATGGGTCCCGGACCCCCCGCTGGACCACCAGGGAGTTTTGGTAAGTCTTGGGGGGGGGTCAGGAGGGTGGGGGGTTGTAGTTAATTTTAATTTTAGCTGGGTCATGAATAGAAATCGCCGTATTAACGCATCGGGGCGCCATACGGCCGAATGCAACGTATCTGCTCCCCAACAAATCCGAATCACGAATGCAACGTAAGGCGTCCCTCTGCACATCCCTAATATGCGCATATCTCGGCAGCTTTTAAAATCCATATATAGCCAATTGGGGTTTCAGTAAGGTCTTTTTCTCTTGTTCGCTTGTATGTTGACTTTACCTTTCTTGGGCTTTGTATATGGACATGAATTATGCAAGCATTTTGTTATACTACTGACTTTAATAAAAACTGTTAATTTAAAAAAAAAAAAATCTGCTCAACGAGCGAGCCCAACTTCTTCCCGCATCCCTAATTAATGCGCACATCGGGCTTTTAAAATTCACCTCTGACATTTTACTAATAGAAATCTTCATTATTTTACTCCCTATTGCTAACTTTTGCTCAGGGCATTATATTGGCTATGATAGATTTCTTTTGAGAATTATTTCCAAGGAGACCTAAGGAATAGAAAACCTCTTATGGGATTTAAAAGAAAGTACTTTTTAGAAAAGAAGAAACTGATCTTATGTTCTTTTGTACCCATGCCATATATAATTTGACATAGCTTTGTTCTTGTGGCATTTGTAAAACAGTTGATCTTTCATGTCTTCACAGAACTAAAATGTCTTTAAAGGGTCTGTTACATATGTATTGTTCATTGTATATAGAAAAAAGGTTAAAATGTACACAGCTTTTATTTTTACCTGCAAAACTGACTTGCCCAGCATACTAATTTAATTCTATTGGCTTCAGATAAGAACAATTCAATATCTTGTGTGCTTGGTGGTGGTGGAGGGGGGTGGAGGGGTTCTATCATCACATCTCTTTGGCGTTGTTTTAATTCAAGCAATATTTTACTGAGAAATATAATTATGCATTAATGCATTCTGCATGTAGAATGTCAGCCTACTGAGACCAGCAGTTTGGTGGAACTCATTGTCCTATTCAGTGTGCTATGTTTAGCTGTACATCTTTTCCTTGTTGAATACCTTTCCATAAACTAGAGTATTGTCAATCACCATTAAAAAAAATATATATATATATATTTTTGCTTATCTTTATATCATTTACCTTTGTTTCCTATTAAGCATAGCAAATAATCTGTGAAGATTGTAGAGCTGCTTATAAGCAATTCCTAAAATGGCATTATGGATCACTGGCTAAGAATAACTGAGTAGTAAATGTAGCACTAAAACTGAATTCATTTTTAAATGTTATGAAAGGAAAAAAAATATATAGATCTGATCTGTTTATAGGTTGATTTTTCCTATCATACATAACATTTCTACTTTTGTCTCATACTCTCCAAGAAATGGAAATTCCTTGCTGGATTTCAATTTAATGTAATTTTTATGTTCCAAATGTTTAAAGAACTTATACTGTACTTCGGTGACTTTTTCTATTAGGTTAGGGGGTTGCATCAGGACATTGGAGCAAATGTGGAAGAAAGAAGGGGAATTCTGAATCAGTGGGGGCTGTGTCAGGTCATTGGAACAGCTGGGAAGGGAGGGAGAGATCATCGGGGCTGTCAAGCGGGCTTCTTTTATCAAGTGGGTTAGAAGGGAAACATAGAAACATAGAAATGATGGCAAAAAAAAAAGACCAATGGCCCATCCAATCTACCCAGCAAGCTTCCCATGGTAGTATCTGCCGTGCTGTGCAGGTTACCCCCATGTATCAGTCAGTGCTGCTTGATGTGCTTTGGCCGTAGAAGCAGTCCTGTGTTTTTTTTCTTAATGTCTGAGCATCAATATCCCAGACTAAAAAAAGTCATGAATCATGTTGGTTGTCCCTGAATCCAAATTTCTCTTACTTTTCATCCCCCACCACCCACCTTCAAAGCAGATAGAAATGTTTCAATTGCATCAAAAGCATCAAGGCTTATTGGTTAAGGGCAATAATCCCATAGCTTCTGTTAAGGGTGGTAACTGCTGCTCTGTGTTGGTTACCATCATGCTCATCAGTTCCACAGACTGTAAATGTCGAGGTTCTCATTGGTTTCTATCTAAATCCAATTCCCCTTTTCCTCTGCCGTTGAAGCAGAGACCAATGTTGGAGTTGCATCAAAAGTATCAAGGCTTATTGGTTAAGGGTAGTAACCCTCATGCACGCTTTCTTCGTTTTCTTTAGAACTTGGCTATAGAAGTAGTCCTGTGCTTTTTCCCCTATGTCCGCTTAACAGTATTCCAGACTAAAATTCTTGAATGATGTCAATTTTATAATGAATACCTCTGAATGTTTCTGTAACACCCCCCTCCCCCAAATCCCAACCCACCTCCTGAAAACTTACCTGAATCAAAGTGCCCCCTTACAATAGTGCACAAACTGAGTGTGAGGCTGAGCCTCATAAACAGGTTCTCTCTCCCTTTTACTGAGGAGCTGTAGCAAAGTACACCAGTAAAATACGCATGCTGGCAGGAGCTATGCACATCAGTGCTGGCCCCGCCTCTGGAACCACATGCCCTGCCCCTTTTCCGCCTACTTTTTCTGGATGCACGTACATGAATGTACACGCTTCCTTCCAGGCTATTTAAAATTTGCACAGCTCCCGTGAGGCCCACTTACTCGTTTATGTGGCTGTTTTTGTGCCAGCAAGGCTTTTAAAACCTACCTGTAATATTCTAAGAACTGGTGAGGCCCTTGGACACTGCGGCAGCTGACCATGCCCATGGGGGGAAGTCCCGTGAGGGGCCACAGGTCAGGCTCAGCTTTGGACACACAAACACAGATAGTTCTTTATTTAGACAGTTTGAGAAGCAACCAGAGGTGGCAGTAGTGAGTAGAAGATATAGCCCTGGAGGTAGAGAGACTCTCTACCTCCAGGGATCCACTGTGTAAGTACTTTGCCAACAAGTCTCTCTACCTCCAGATCCCTGGAGGTAGAGAGACTTGTTGGCAAAGTACTTACACAGTGGTTCCACGTAAGAGATGGCACTGGCGCTGGAACGGAGGCAGGCCATTGAGGATCGAGTACCTGGTTCCAGGGAGACAGCTCTGAGGAGTAGATGATAGTAGTACTCACTGATGGTGTCTGTAGCGAATTCCTCCAAGTAGAAAAGGAGATAGATGCAGGCAGTGGATCAGGGAACATGGGCCCTCGAGGAACGAGTACCGGTTACCTGACAGCGACCTGAAAGAAGCAAAGAGGCCCCCGAGGAGCGGGTACCCCATTAGCAGAAAGAGTCCAATAGAAGTTGGAAGGCAGAGTAGCTGGGTATGGAGAGCGAATCCCATCCGTAAGATTCCCCTTGCTAACTCAACGGCTAGCAATAAACAGTAGGCTTAAATATCCGGGCAGCGTGACATTATCACAGGGGAACGCCCCTGAGGAACATGCCATTGAGGAAATAAGAATGAGGGCCACGCGGCTCGCACGCCCTAAGGTATCTGGAGAGCATGGCGGGAGGCAGCGCCCAAGCCGGTCCAGGGACGCCGGAGAGGACGGCAGAATGATGCCGTGGCAGGCAGGCATCCATCAGGAGCAGGAGTAGTCACAGACAAGGAAAGGTAGGCAGAGTGAAGCCGTCGGGCAGCGACAGTCGCAACATTACCCCCCTTCAAAGGGTTGTCTCCTCTGTGGGTACCAGGTTTTGGTTTCCAAGGACACGAGAGATGAAACTGATGGAGCATGTCTTTATCAAGGATATTAGCCAGAGGCTCCCAAGAATTTTCTTCGGGGCCAAAACCTTCCCAAGAAAGAAGGTATTCTCAAGTCTTACCTCGTCTTCGGACATCAATGACAACTTTGACCTTGTATTCTAGGTCATCTTCTGCGTTAATGGGAGATGGTTTCTGAGACTTGGAAGAGAGCTCACTGAGAATGAGTGGTTTCAAAAGTGAAACATGAAAGCATTGTGGATGTTTAATCCAGGTGGTAGCTTCAGACTAAGTGATGTTGCCAAGATGTCGGAGGATTGGAAATGGTCCAACGTAGCGAGGAGCAAATCGAGTGGAGGATAACTTCAGTCTAAGGTGCTTAGTGGATAGCCAGACTTTGTCTCCAGGTTGAAAGACAGGCGATTTGGAATGGTGAGCGTCATAAAACTTTTGGCTCGATCACTCACTTTGAGTAGCCTTTCTTTCGTCTGAGTCCATAATTGATCGCTGTCATCAGCAGTGGATTGGGCTGCTGAGGACGTCACTGAGAGTTTCAGTGGAAGTGGCGGTGATGGTGAACGTCCATATATCATTTCAAAAGGTGTTGATCCAGTGGATGATGGTGGATGGGAATTAATGGCGAATTCAGCCCATGGTAACAGTTTGGCCCAGTTATTCTGACGGCAACTCACATAGGCCCAAATGAACTGTTTCAGGGTCCTATTCATCTGTTCTGTTTGGCCATTTGATTGAGGATGATAGGCAGATGTATAATCTAGAGAGATGTCAAAAAGCTTGCACAAAGCCTTCCAGAATTTTGCCGTAAACTGTGATCCTCGATCCGAGACTATGTGCTTCGGTAGGCCGTGAAGGTGAAAGATGTGGGTTATTTATTTATTTATTTACTTACTTATTTAAAATCTTTTCTATACCATTGCTAAGTTATATACCATCGCAACGGTTTACAAGTAGGCACTTAAATTAATGTAGGTGGATGCATACTATAGTACATTCTAACAGGTGCCACAAAAGGTTCAGTTACAATAAATTGTTAAAGACAATCAATTGTTTAGTGAAGTAGGTCATGACCAAGTGTATCTGTAAGGTACTGTTCACGGTAAAAATTCATATTCATAGTGTTTACAATTGTAGAGTTCATAGATTATTATAATGCACATTCTTAGAATAGTGCTGTGTGCTGGTGCTCTTCTGCCTATTCCTATATATTTTCTACTCTCCAATCTCTTTATAAAAAGCTTGTTTAAAAAGCCATGTTTTTAAACTTTTCTTAATGGTTTTGAGATCTCTTTGTAATCTGATATCTAGAGGCATTGTGTTCCAAAGTGTGGGGCCTGCTAAAGATAAAGCCCTTTCTCTCACTTGGGTTAGTCTTGCTGTCTTTACTGAGGGAATGGTTAAGTGCTTTATTTGCTGATCGAAGATTTCTGTGTGGGACGTGTACTCGTAATGTTGTGTTTAGCCAGTCCGATTTTTCATCATGTATTAGTTTATGTATGGTACATAGGGCTTTGTATTTAATTCTGTGTCCAATAGGTAGCCAATGTAATTCCACTAGGGTTTCAGTTATATGGTCCCTCCTCCTTTTTCCGGTTAGTATTCTAGCTGCTGTGTTTTGAAGTATTTGAAGTGGCCTTAATGTTGTATTTGGGAGTCCTAGTACAAGGGCATTACAGTAATCCATGCTGGAGAAAACTAGTGCCTGAGGTACTGTTCTGAAATTAGCTAGTGTTAGTAGTGGTTTTAGTTTTCTGAGTACCATGAGTTTTGCATAGCCTTCTTTTACTTTTAGTGATATGTGCTGCTTTAGATTGATTTCTGGGTCCATTATTATTCCAAGGTTTTGTACTTTTTCAGCTAGTTCAATGTTCTGGTTGTCTTTGAGGATTATTGAGGATTATTAAGTGTAGAAATTCTGTTTTTTCAATATTAATCACAAGTTCCATTCGGTTTAGCAGTTGTTTTATATTGTCTAGGTACATGTTAGCTAGGTTTAATATTTTCTCTAATGTGTCCTCGATTAGCACTATGGTGGGTTTGGAGATGTTTAGGTGTGTTGTAAGGAACTAGGGATGTGAATCGTTTTAGGACGATTAAAATTATCGTCCGATAATTTTAATATCGTCTTAAACCGTTATGGAACACAATACAATAGAGATTCTAACGATTTATCGTTATAAATCGTTAGAATCGTGAGCCGGCACACTAAAACCCCCTAAAACCCACCCCCGACCCTTTAAATTAAATCCCCCACCCTCCCGAACCCCCCCCAAATGAGTTAAATAACCTGCGGGTCCAGCGGCGGTCCGGAACGGCAGCGGTCCGGAATGGGCTCCTGCTCCTGAATCTTGTTGTCTTCAGCCGGCGCCATTTTCCAAAATGGCGCCGAAAAATGGCGGCGGCCATAGACGAACACGATTGGACGGCAGGAGGTCCTTCCGGACCCCCGCTGGACTTTTGGCAAGTCTCGTGGGGGTCAGGAGGCCCCCCACAAGCTGGCCAAAAGTTCCTGGAGGTCCAGCGGGGGTCAGGGAGCGATTTCCCGCCGCGAATCATTTTCGTACGGAAAATGGCGCCGGCAGGAGATCGACTGCAGGAGGTTGTTCAGCGAGGCGCCAGAACCCTCGCTGAACGACCTCCTGCAGTCGATCTCCTGCCGGCGCCATTTTCCGTATGAAAACGATTCGCGGCGGGAAATCGCTCCCTGACCCCCGCTGGACCTCCAGGAACTTTTGGCCAGCTTGTGGGGGGCCTCCTGACCCCCACGAGACTTGCCAAAAGTCCAGCGGGGGTCCGGAAGGACCTCCTGCCGTCCAATCATGTTCGTCTATGGCCGCCGCCATTTTTCGGCGCCATTTTGGAAAATGGCGCCGGCTGAAGACAACAAGATTCAGGAGCAGGAGCCCGTTCCGGACCGCTGCCGTTCCGGACCGCCGCTGGACCCGCAGGTTATTTAACTCATTTGGGGGGGGTTCGGGAGGGTGGGGGATTTAATTTAAAGGGTCGGGGGTGGGTTTTAGGGGGTTTTAATGTGCCGGTTTTGCGATTTTAGATTTTTAGATTTTTCACGATTTTTCACGATTTTTCACGATATTTTACCCCCCCAAACGGCAACAATACGATTCCCTCCCCCTCCCAGCCGAAATCGATCGTTAAGACGATCGAGGACACGATTCACATCCCTATAAGGAACTCAATTAGTAGTGAGATTTAATTCTAGGAGGCTTGGTGGGCAGTAGATAAGGCATATTTGTATATTTTTAGCATCAAAAATGGCAATTTCATGATTTGGAGGGGGTGTTATTGGGATTGGTTTACATTTAAAAGTTTTTTCAATAATTAGTAAGAGTCTACCTCCTCGCTTATTTATCCTGGAGACTGAGAAAACCTCGTAATTTCTATGTGCTTTTTGATCTTTTAGAACTACGTCTGATTTTTTTAACCATGATTCAGTTATTGCAACGAAGTTTGGTTTATTGTCATACAGTAAATCCGTGATGATTGGGAATTTTTTTGTGATTGTGCATTTACTAAGAGAAATGTTAATATAAGTAGGTTGTTTATGGCAGAGTTTTTTGAGATAGGGGTTCTTTTTATCTGTATAAGGCTATTATGTGAGGGTTTCTCTGTCTCTTTTGCTATATAACTAGTTTTGTTCTTTAAATAATAACTGTTTTCATATTTACCTTTTTTCAAGCAGACGGTGATTGATTGTTTAAATGGTACTTCACCTTCCTTGTCCATGTTACAAGTTTGATTTGTGGATTGTCTGGTCATTCTCGGTTTCTCAGGGGTGTACGAAGGGGCGTACAAAAGGGCATGCCCCTTTGTTGTGCCCCTTTGGCGCGTGACCCCGGTGCGTGGTACCTCTGGTTTCCTCACCGCAATTTAAATCCCCCCTCTTGGCGCGCTTTCTGATGCAAGTGACGTCAGCAGCGTCAGCCAAGGGGGAGGAGTGCGGCAAAACTTCCGGGGTCCTCGGGGGTGATGCAAGACAGCGTCTAAAAGGGAGAAAATAAACAAAAGAGAGAAAAAGAAAGAGAAGAAAACTGGTCAGGCAAGGTAAATACAGGGGGGACACCACAAGGGAGACAGGGGGGAAGAGTAGAAAAGACACAGGAGCCTTCGGTGGTTCTTCAGGCAGGTAGGCAGCAAGGCAGTGCGCCGGTCCTACAGCTGCCTCCGGTTTCCTCACTGCAATTTAGGCTTTCTGACGTCAGTGATGTCAGCAGCATCAGCCAAGAGGGGGAACATGGCAGCACTTCCGGGGTCCTCAGGTGCGATGCAAGACAGCGCAAGCTCCAAGGCTGAAGGTAAGCCAGACTGAAGGTAAGCCAGGCAGCGCCACAAATTGGGCCATCTTACTGAAGCGGTCGTCTGTGACCCAAATGGTATTCATACCTCCAGAGAGGGGAAGATCAACTACAAAGTCAGTAGCAATATGTGTCCAGGGCTGTTCCAGAGATGGAAGCGGTTGCAGCAATCCCCACGGTTGGCCAGAAGTAGGTTTGTGCTTGGCACAGTTGGCACAAGATGCTACGTAGGAGAATGTATCTTCCTTGATAGTTGTCTACCAATAATACTTCTGGAGCTTCAGCAGGGTACAGCGTTGACCAGGATGGCCAGCCAGCTTGGAATCGTGCGCCCAATAGAGCACTTTCTTCCTGAGGTGTTTAGGTATGAGTAGCCACCAAGATGACTTTTTCAGGTCGATTATATGCTGAGGTTCTTCTGGAACATCCTCCGAGAGAAAGGAGCATGACAGGGCATCAGCTCTGGTATTCTTGTCTCCAGGGCAATATTTGAGCACGGTCAAAATGGTTAAAAAATAAGGACCATCTGGCTTGTCTATGGTTAAAACGTTGCGCATGGTGGAGATACTCTAGATTTTTATGGTCCATAAACACGGTAATTTGATGTTGAGCGCCTTCAAGCCAAGGCTGCCATTCTTCGAATACCAACTTAATAGCCAGGAGCTCTTTATCTCCGATCCCATAGTTCTTCTCTGCCAGAGAGAAAAGTCGCGAGAAGAAAGAGCAGGGAGGTAAGGATTCGGAGTCTCCGGTCTGGCTCAATACAGCCCCCACACTGACATCAGAAGCATTGACCTCCACGAAGAATGGCTTGTCAGGGTCTGGATGATGCAGGCATGGTTCTGTAGAAAAGGCAGTCTTTAAATCCTCGAACGCGGATATGGCCTCCACAGCATTTAGAAGCATTGGCCCCTTTTCAGGTCATTGCAGTTAAGGACACAGTTAAAGAAGAATAGTTCTTTATAAAGCTTCTATAGTAATTAGTAAACCCCAAAAATCATCTCAGGGTCTTCAGGCTAGTAGGTTGGGACCAATTTTTAATACTCTCTAATTTTTGGGGATCCATCTGGAAGCCATCTTTAGACACAATGTAGCCAAGAAAAGGCACAGTGTCCTTATGGAATTTGCACTTGGATAGCTTGGCATAGAGCCGATGTTCTCAAAGTCTTCATAGTACTTGTTTGACGTCCTCTAGATGAGTAGACAGATCCTGAGAAAATATCAGGGTATCATCTAGGTACACTACGACACTCTTGTACAACAGGTCCTGCAAGATGTCGTTCATCATGTTCTGGAACACAGCGGGAGTGTTGCACAGGCCGAAGAACATTACTAAGTACTTGAAATGACCATCTCGAGTGTTGAAGGCTGTTTTCCATTCGTTGCCACTGTGAATGCAAACTAAGTTATAGGTTCCCTTCAGGTCAAGTTTCGAGAATATTTTGGCAGCTTGAAGCCGGTCAAACAGCTCTGAGATTAAAGGCAGGGGATATCGATCTTTGATCGTGATCTCGTTTAGACCTTGATAGTCGATACAAAGATGTAAGGTACCATCCTTCTTCCCCACAAAGAAGAAGCCTGTGCTGGCTGGAGACTTTGATGGTCTAATGAATCCTTTCTAAATATTCTCCTTGATGTACTCGGATATAGCCTTATTCTCTATTGCAGAGAGTGGATAGACAATGTCCTGTAGGAGTTTCAGTGTTCGGTTTCAGCTTTATGGCACAGTCATAAGATCTGTGTGGGGAAGGATGTCAGCAGCTTCTTTGGAAAACACATCAGCGAAATGGTGCATATTGAGGCAGCAGTCCTGGCATCACTGGAGTTGTAGCATACAGAGGTCAGGAAAAACCTTAAGGCACTTGCCATGACAACCTGGGCCCCAGCGGGAGAGTTCCAAGGTGGCCCAGTCGAATTGAGGCTGATGCGATTACAACCAGGGTTACCCCAGAATGATAGGTTGCATGGCCTTCTCTAACACAAAGAAGGAAATTAACTCAGTATGGAGGGCTCCAGTGCGGAGGGTTACCGATTCGGTGCGACGGGTCACGTCACCCGGCAAAGGCTCTCCATGGATAGATGATAAGAGCAGTGGAATCTTCAAAGAGACGAGGGGAATCCTCAAATGTTCTACTAGGTGTCATATTATAAAGTTGCCTCCTTCCCCTTAATCCACCAGGGCAAGAGATTGAATTCAGACGGTCCGCAGATCAGGGAGACTGGGAGAGAGAGAGAGGAGGAAAGGGCGTAGTAAGGCCTAAGAACAGTTCTCCCGCAGGACTTAGGCCCGTCCGTTTCCTGGATGAATTGGGCATGTTGGGACATCGTGACCAGCTTGTCCATAGTACATACACAGGCCATGCCTCTTCCGAAGTCTTTTGAAGTCAGATGACTGCGACCAAGTTGCATCGGTTCCTTTTCACTGGCGACAGGTATTGCTGGAACCATCTGAAGTGCAGGTTTAACACGAACCTCCTTCTGAACTGGTACTTTACTAGGCTTGAGTTCTTTCACCTTATCACAAAGCCGGTGGTCAATTCTAGTAGCCAAAGCCACTAGTTCATCCAGCGAGTCACGTGTCTCACGAACAGCCAGCTTGTCTTTCAAGCGAGTATCCTGTCCTCTGAAGAAGAGGGTTTTCATACTTTTAGAATCCCAGCATAATTTGGTATTAAGAGTCTTGAACTCTATTGCAAAATCAGCCAGTGGTCGATGGCCTTGCTTCAGATGCACCAGAACAGAACCAGCAACAGTCACTCGAGCAGGATCATCAAAAACAGATTTAAACAAATCCAGAAAGCCGTCAATATCCTGCAGAATTGGATCCTTGCGTTCCCACAGCGTTGAGGCCCAAGACAAGGCCCTTCCATCAAGATAAGATAGAATATAGTAGTCTTGGCATAGGCTGTGGGGAAGTGAGAAGGCTCTAATGCAAAGTGCATGCAGCACTGGTTTAAGAAACCTCTAGTTCTTTGAATCTCTTCAGAGAAATGAACTGGAGCAGCCAGAGGTACCATAGTCTTTATAGTTACTTCAGGTAACTGACCTTCATTACTGGAAGCAGTGCTTTGATTCTTCTGTGCATGCAGCTGACGAAACGCAGAAGTGAGTTTCTCCAATGCGTCCTGTTGTTCAGTAATGCGCAGGGCCAGGCCGGGAATGGCCTGCAAGGCATTGAGCTGTGCCGGATCCATGGGGTTAGCAATCTGTTATTGTTAGTGAGGTTTTGGGTGGACCCTTGGACACAGCAGCAGCTGACCACGCCCATGGGGGGACGTCCCATGAAGGGCCACAGGTCAGACTCAGCTCTGGACACACAAATACAGATAATTCTTTATTTAGACAGTTTGAGAAGCCACCAGAGGTGGCAGTAGTGAGAAGAAGATGTAGCCTGGCTGAGCTAGTATTCACCAGGGTGCTAGAACAGCGGTTTCTCCGGTAGCAGTGCTGTAGTGGAGACAACTGAGAAAGTGAGTACAATATAACATTCACTGAGTCCCAAGTATGGAGAAGCCCTGAGATAAGAACATAAGAACATAAGAAAATGCCATACTGGGTCAGACCAAGGGTCCATCAAGCCCAGTATCCTGTTTCCAACAGTGGCCAATCCAGGCCATAAGAACCTGGCAAGTACCCAAAAACTAAGTCTATTCCATGTAACCATTGCTAATGGCAGTGGCTATTCTCTAAGTGAAAATAGCAGGTAATGGACTTCTCCTCCAAGAACTTATCCAATCCTTTTTTAAACACAGCTATACTAACTGCACTAACCACATTCTCCTGCAACAAATTCCAGAGTTTAATTGTGCGTTGAGTAAAAAAGAACTTTCTACGATTAGTTTTAAATGTGCCCCATGCTAACTTCATGGAGTGCCCCCTAGTCTTTCTACTATCCGAAAGAGTAAATAACCGATTCACATCTACCCGTTCTAGACCTCTCATGATTTTAAACACCTCTATCATATCCCCCCTCAGTCGTCTCTTTTCCAAGCTGAAAAGTCCTAACCTCTTTAGTCTTTCCTCATAGGGGAGTTGTTCCATTCCCCTTATCATTTTGGTAGCCCTTCTCTGTACCTTCTCTATCGCAATTATATCTTTTTGAGATGCGGCAACCAGAATTGTACACAGTATTCAAGGTGCGGTCTCACCATGGAGCGATATAGAGGCATTATGACATTTTCCGTTTTATTCATCATTCCTTTTCTAATAATTCCCAACATTCTGTTTGCTTTTTTGACTGCCGCAGCATACTGCACCGACGATTTCAATGTGTTATCCACTATGACACCTAGATCTCTTTCTTGGGTTGTAGCACCTAATATGGAACCCATCATTGTGTAATTATAGCATGGGTTATTTTTCCCTATATGCATCACCTTGCACTTATCTACATTAAATTTCATCTGCCATTTGGATGCCCAATTTTCCAGTCTCACAAGGTCTTCCTGCAATTTATCACAATCTGCTTGTGATTTAACTACTCTGAACAATTTTGTGTCATCTGCAAATTTGATTATCTCACTCGTCGTATTTCTTTCCAGATCATTTATAAATATATTGAACAGTAAGGGTCCCAATACAGATCCCTGAGGCACTCCACTGTCCACTCCCTTCCACTGAGAAAATTGCCCATTTAATCCAACTCTCTGTTTCCTGTCTTTTAGCCAGTTTGCAATCCACGAAAGGACATCGCCACCTATCCCATGACTTTATACTTTTCCTAGAAGCCTCTCATGAGGAACTTTGTCAAACGCCTTCTGAAAATCCAAGTATACTATATCTACCGGTTCACCTTTATCCACATGTTTATTAACTCCTTCAAAAAAGTGAAGCAGATTTGTAAGGCAAGACTTGGCCTGGGTAAAGCCATGCTGACTTTGTTCCATTAAACCATGTCTTTCTACATGTTCTGTGATTTTGATGTTTAGAACACTTTCCACTATTTTTCCTGGCACTGAAGTCAGGCTAACCGGTCTGTAGTTTCCCGGATTGCCCCTGGAGCCCTCTGGACACACAAATACAGATAGTTCTTTATTTAGACAGTTTGAGAAGCCACCAGAGGTGGCAGTATTGAGTAGAAGATGTAGCCTGGCTGGGCTAGTATTCACCAGGGCGCTAGAACAGCGGTTTCTCCGGTAGCAGTGCTGTAGTGGAGACAACTGAGAAAGTGAGTACAATATAACATTCACTGAGTCCCAAGTATGGAGAAGCCCTGAGATAAGAACATAAGAACATAAGAAAATGCCATACTGGGTCAGACCAAGGGTCCATCTAGCCCAGTATCCTGTTTCCAACAGTGGCCAATCCAGGCCATAAGAACCTGGCAAGTACCCAAAAACTAAGTCTATTCCATGTAACCATTGCTAATGGCAGTGGCTATTCTCTAAGTGAACTTAATAGCAGGTAATGGACTTCTCCTCCAAGAACTTATCCAATCCTTTTTTAAACACAGCTATACTAACTGCACTAACCACATTCTCCTGCAACAAATTCCAGAGTTTAATTGTGCGTTGAGTAAAAAAGAACTTTCTCCGATTAGTTTTAAATGTGCCCCATGCACATACTGGGCCATTTGCTATCCTCCAGTCTTCAGGTACAATGGATGATTTTAATGATAAGTTACAAATTTTACTAATAGGTCTGAAATTTCATTTTTTAGTTCCTTCAGAACTCTGGGGTGTATACCATCCGGTCCAGGTGATTTACTACTCTTCAGTTTGTCAATCAGGCCTACCACATCTTCTAGGTTCACCGTGATTTGATTCAGTCCATCTGAATCATTACCCATGAAAACCTTCTCCATTACGTGTACCTCCCCAACATCCTCTTCAGTAAACACCGAAGCAAAGAAATAATTTAATCTTTCCGCGATGGCCTTATCTTCTCTAAGTGCCCCTTTAACCCCTCAATCATCTAACGGTCCAACTGACTCCCTACTTGCCAGCTACTTGTGACTTAGATTGGCCACTTTTGGAAACAGGATGCTGGGCTTGATGGACCCTTGGTCTGACACAGTATGGCATTTCTTATGTTCTTATGTTCTTAATTTTGCATGCATGCTAAATAGGTTTACCAGTGAATATTCAAAGGATTTAAGTATGTAAATATAATATAGTATAGTAGCAATTTTCAAAAGCCATTTCCTTGAGTAAAGTGTACTTACACATGTAAATCCTATGGACAATTCAAATGCATATATTGTATCAATTTTCAAAATCCTACTTACTTGGGTAAAGTGTATTTACACAATTAAAATCCAATTTTATGCATGTACATGCTTTTGAAAATCAGGCCTATTGTGTATATGCACTAGTTAGTGCATCAGCCCTATATGCTATGAAGACTACAAAAGATGCATATATGGAATATTGAAATCAATAGAATGTACATTTTATTTCTTCTTTTCTTTTTCAGCCTGGTGATTTTTTTCTCCTCCTTTGGGGATCCATTTCAATTGGACTCAACCTCTACTGGGCCACTGTGCCATGAGCCATCATTCACAAATCACCTGGGACTTTCCCCCTATTTTATATCTCCTTCCAACTCATTTAGCCCAGTCACTGCAGCAACAGTCCTTGATCAGTAGCCATGGAATAGGTCTTCATTCCGAACCCTGCAATCATGGGTCTTAAATCCATTCATCAGGTGTAATTATTGTGTGATAACTTGGACTCACTCCCCCAACACCTCCCTCCCTCCCCAACCCAGCTCCCACACCTTAAGAGTTTTTTTTATTAACTAGATCATTATGCATATAATTGTCATGTCATCCTTTATATATATATATTTAAAAAAAAATCCCATTATTTCAGAAACTTGAAGCTAGTCCACCCTGCAAGTGAGAGCGATCCAGGAATTTATTTTACTCCAGGATATCATCTAGCATCTGGATGAATATTCCCTTGAATATCTTGAAAGAACTTAAGCTTTGAGAATATGGATAATGTAAACAAAGGCCTTTCTGCTTTACTATATTGGAAAAAGCTGCTCATTGTTAATTATATTATCCTTTTCAGAAATCTGTTAGATGTGATCTGAATAAATAAATGTTCCTTACAATATGTGTATTATGCTATTTTGCAATATAATAAAATAGCACAAAAAATATACTATATTCTTAAGCAATGAAACATTTTGAGAGGGACCCCCATAAAATGTTAATCTTACTGCAGACTAAAAACCCAATTTTGCTTTTCAAAAATAAATGCACCATGTATTTTAACTTGATATAATAGACAGGGCTGATGGTTTTTGAAGATTATTAGGTGTAATCCGGTAGTGGATCCTTGGGCCGACCGACGATGGAGGACGGTCGGGAGGCAGACACACGCTGCTGGAGCTGAATCTTCACCTGGAAACCCATGACCCCCCCAGAGGAGCTGTTGGGATCCGGATTGCTAGGACTTAGGCGGCTTCGCCCTGGAAGTCTGCGGTCCCCCCAGGAGGAGCCTGTAGGGACCCGGACCGCTGGGACTTAGGAGATAAGGTGCTGTGGAAGAAGACCAGGAGCGGAGTAGAAGCTGGACGGGTCACCAGAGGCAGCGAAGACAGACGGACCGAGGTCTGGGCAGGCAACAGAATACGGAGCAATGAGACAAGTCGGAGTCAGTTGAGGTAAGCAGGCAGGCAGGTAGACTGGCAGGCAGGCAGGCTGGCAGGCAGGCAGGCAGACTGGCAGGCAGGCAGACTGAGCAGGATCAGCAACTTTCTAGGTGACCGCTTTGCAAGGCAAGGGAACCTAGCAGATGCCGGGTTTACATCCCCCCAGCATCTGAGGTCACAGAAGGGGTCTGACGTCACAGAAGGAGGCGTGTCCGGCTGACGTCACAACATTAGGGGTATGCACTGAACATGTTTTAACTTTTTGTTTACCTTTGATTTTGCTATTCTTGTCTCTTTTTTCCATCTGTTGATTTTTATTTATTTATTTTTAAAATGAAAAATAAAATGAAAGAATTTTTGAAAAGAAAGAAAAATCAAAAGAGAAACAACATTGGGTCCAGATTTGCCTCTTTCACCTCTTCTAATGCTGCCGCCTGAGAAAGCCCCTCATGGCTTACCAACTATGGTTCCCCCAGATCTCTGAATTATGCCCCACTCCCCACTAGCTCTGAGGGGCCAAGGGGCAATAGCGATCCATCCTTTTGCCCAGCACCATTTTGTATGGCGGAATGTTACACAAATGTAAATCAAAATGGCACCAGCCTCAGGACAAAACATGCCATTTTGAAATAGTTTTGATGGGACAGTATCAGCTGCCACATCACTCTTGTCACTTGGACCCACAGATGGGGTAAGTAGCTGGGGGGACAGAGGCCAGGGGAAGGTTTACATTGGGCAAGGCCAGAGATGCTTATTTTATCACTGAATTTCATAAACAAAATGAAAGGAAAAGAAATAAAACTTTGTTTTTTTCTTTCATTTCATTTTGAAAGCAGCATGGAACACAAAGGGAAATTTCCCATTTTGTATCACACAAAAGGTACATCCCTAACTGTTATTTCACAAGCCTGAGACTGTGATGGGAGCTCCGAGCTGCCTGCAGTGCTGACTCTCTTTCGTTGGTACAGACTCTGGTAGGACAAGAGTATGCAATTTAAAACTGCTGTGTTGCTACAGCTATTGGAACTCATAAGAAATCAGTGTTGCCAGACTCTGAGCCTTGGGGAAAAAAATCATCAACCCTAGCTATAGAGACCATCTGTTCCCAAAAAATGCCTCGAGCTAAACTCAATCCCCTTCTCAGCATGTTTTAAATTAACATTAATTCTAGTTTTGATTTGTGATGCTGTTTCTGTAAAAGCTTTTGTATTTTGAGGCCCAACTAAGAAGCGACTCACATTTAATGCTTGTTGGTAGAACCCAAGTCCCTTCCCACCCAATACCTCTTTATCCTTTCATTTTTTTAATGTATAGCTTTTTCATTTATACATAACAAACATTCCCTGTATAATAGAAAAATTGAGATCTCACATGTTATACAGAATCAATAAATGCAGAGAATTAAGCAATATGCACTTATGTAAGTACCTCACCTTGGTACAACAATAGACCTGAGAAGGGATGGAATACAAAGGAGAGATAAAAAAAAAAAAAAAAACCCACACATTAGGAAAAAGGATTACCAAAGAAGCTACCTATCAATATTACAGTGCATTTACTGATAGTTAGTTGTCAACAGGCAATTTCTTGGCTTCTAGAAAGACCCTCAATTGATCAGGAACAAAAATATACATAACAGACATTCAGAAATTTAACAGTGCTCTTAGAAAGTTAGTAAGATGCAACTATTTTTGTTTCTTGCCTCAAAGAAATAAAACCATGTCTTCTATCTTGTGTAGAGTGGGAAATATCAGGGAAAATTCTGCCTGCCCATAAAATAAAGAATTAATATTATGGAAAAATGATTTCATAATTTCCCGAATATTTTGCACAGCAATAAACAAGGCAAGTAAAGTGCAATGTTCTATCATTTCAGGTCCATAGTTTTCCAAAAAAACCATCAAATCAAATGCATCTGCTCCAGCTGGAGACTGACCAAACCTCAACTCAGTTGGACAAGTTGAAAATAGGCATAAAAAAATAGAAGGAACTTATTAATAGAAGGAATATGATCCTCAGGAATAGACACTTCAAGGAAATATCTCCTCAAGGTAGTAAAAGAAAGTTCCCTCATGATTTTAGGGAAATTAACCAATCTTAAAATAAGACATCTATTCCAGTTCTTGAGAGATTCAATTCTATGAGAGAGAAATAGCCTGTCTTTTCAAACTGCTGCATCAAATGAATGAGTATCCTTAATGTTTTAAGTTTTTTAAAGTTTTTAAGTTTTTTATGTTTCGCAATATTACAATGTATCAATAGTAAGACACCTTAGTCTTACTATTTCCAACAGTTATAATGTAAACCGATGAGATATACACCAATGAATGTCGGTATATAAAAACAACTAAATAAATAAATAAATATATAATATAATGTCTGACTGGATTTAATATGGATTCCAAAAATCACTTTAACCACTCTTAAAGATAGATTTTAAAACATGCACATATGTAGCCATAAACGCATGTTATGGTGCATCATGTCGCAAGGTACACGTATTTTGCAATGCTCACACATATGTGAGCAAGCTATACAAAATATGTACATGTTTCAGCCACAAGGTGCGTGTGTCCCTTGTGCACAGTGCATGCCCTTGCACACGCCCCTGCATGCACCATGCACTAGTGCATGTATATTCTCATGTTCATGTTTGCATGCGTATTCGGAAATGAGAGGGTAGGACTTCCTGTTCATCATTACGTGTGTGTAAGATGGCCATGAGGGGGAGACAGCCGAATTTCACCACAGGAACATTGCTTTTCTGGCATCCATGGTGGTGGCAGATGAGCACCACCTGTTTCCCATTTGCAGCAGAAGGACCCATTAATATGTCTTCCACAGGGTCTGGTGTAAGCTACAAGCTAAATTCAATGAAGAAGCCTCCCACTGCTGTGGTGTAAGTTGAATGTGTTAACTGTTATATAAGCTACCGCATATGGGGGTCCTGGGGGTGTGGTGAAGGACAGGTAATGCTTATGTATGTATATGGTACAGTTAACACCTAGGATTATTATAATGGATGATCATATTAGCTACTAGGGATGTGAATCGTTTTTGACGATTTAAAACAATCGTCAGATATATTTTAAATCGTCAAAAATTGTTAGAGCCACGATACAATAACAATTCCCCCGATTTATCGTCAAAAAATCGTAAATCGTGGGAGGGGGAGGGTGGGAAAACCCGGCACACCAAAACAACCCTAAAACACACCCCAACCCTTTAAAACAAATCCCCCACCCTCCCGAACCCCCCCCAAAATGTTTTAAATTACCTGGGGTCCAGTGGGGGGGTCCCGGCGCAATCTCCCGCGATCTCCTGCTCTTGGGCCACGGCTGCGTTAATAGAAATGGTGCCGGTGGCCCTTTGCCCAGTCTGGGCTGGGGAGAAGTCTTGAACGAGTAGATGTGAATCGGTTATTTATACTTTCGAAAAATAGAAGGACTAGGGGGAATTCCATGAAATTAGCAAGTAGCACATTTAAGACTAATGGGAGAAAATTATTTTTCACTCAACGCACAATAAAGCTCTGGAATTTGTTCCCAGAGGAAGTGGTTAGTACAATTAGTGTTGCTGGGTTCAAAAAAGGTTTTGATAAGTTCTTGGAGGAGAAGTCCATTAATGGCTATTAATCAATTTTACTTAGGGAATAGCCACTGCTATTAATTGCATCAGTAGCATGGGATCTTCTTAGTGTTTGGGTAATTACCAGGTTCTTGTGGCCTGGTTTGCCCTCTGTTGAAACAGGATGCTGGGCTTGATGGACCCTTGGTCTGACCCAGCATGGTATAAGAACATAAGAACATGTCATCCTGGGTCAGACCAAGGGTCCATCAAGCCCAGCATCCTGTTACCAACAGTGGCCAATCCAGGCTATAAGAACCTGGCAAGTACCCAAAAACTAAGTCTATTCCATGTTACCATTGCTAGTAATAGCAGTGGCTATTTTCTAAGTCAACTTAATTAATAACAAGTAATGGACTTCTCCAAGAAATTATCCAATCCTTTTTTAAACCCAGCTATACTAACTGCACTAACCACATCCTCTGGCAACAAATTCCAGAGTTTAATTGAGTTGAGTAAAAAAGAACTTTCTCCGATTAGTTTTAAATGTGCCACATGCTAACTTCATGGAGTGCCCCGTAGTCTTTCTATTGTCAGAAAGAGTAAATAACCGATTCATATCTACCCATTCTAGACCTCTCATGATTTTAAACACCTCTATCATATCCCCCCTCAGCCGTTTCTTCTCCAAGCTGAAAAGTCCTAACCTCTTTAGTCTTTCCTCATAGGGGAGCTGTTCCATTCCCCTTATCATTTTGGTAGCCCTTCTCTGTACTTTCTCCATCACAATTATATCTTTTTTGAGATGCGGCGACCAGAATTGTACACAGTATTCAAGGTGCGGTCTCACCATGGAGCGATACAGAGGCATTATGACATTTTCTGTTTTATTCACCATTCCCTTTCTAATAATTCCCAACATTCTGTTTGCTTATTTGTCTGTCGCAGCACACTGAACCGACAATTTCAATGTGTTATCCACTATGACGCCTAGATCTCTTTCTTGGGTAGTAGCACCTAATATGGAACCTAACATTGTGTAACTATAGCATGGGTTATTTTTCCCTATATGCATCACCTTATACTTATCCACATTAAATTCCATCTGCCATTTTGATGCCCAATTTTCCAGTCTCCCAAGGTCTTCCTGCAATTTATCACAATCTGCTTGTGATTTAACTACTCTGAACAATTTTGTATCATCTGCAAATTTGATTATCTCACTCGTCGTATTTCTTTCCAGATCATTTATAAATATATTGAAAAGTAAGGGTCCCAATACAGATCCCTGAGGCACTCCACTGCCCACTCTCTTCCACTGAGAAAATTGTCCATTTAATCCTACTCTTTGTTTCCTGTCTTTTAGCCAGTTTGCAATCCACTAAAGGACATCGCCACCTATCCCATGACTTTTTACTTTTCCTAGAAGCATCTCATGAGAAACTTTGTCAAATGCCTTCTGAAAATCCAAGTACACTACATCTACCGGTTCACCTTTATCCACATGTTTATTAACTCCTTCAAAAATGTGAAGCATATTTGTGAGGCAAGACTTGCCTTGGGTAAAGCCATGCTGACTTTGTTTCATTAAGCCATGTCTTTCTATATGTTCTGTGATTTTGATGTTTAGAACACTTTCCACTATTTTTCCTGGCACTGAAGACAGGCTAACCAGTCTGTAGTTTCCCGGATCGCCCCTGGAGACCTTTTTAAATATTGGGGTTACATTTGCTATCCTCCAGTCTTCAGGTACAATGGATGATTTTAATGATAGGTTACAAATTTTTACTAATGGGTCTGAAATTTCATTTTTTTAGTTCCTTCAGAACTCTGGGCTTTATACTATTTGGTCCAGGTGATTTTCTACTTTTCAGTTTGTCAATCAGGTCTACCACATCTTCTAGGTTCACCGTGATTTGATTCAGTTCATTTGAATCATTACCCATGAAAACCTCCTCCAGTACGGGTACTTCCCCAACATCCTCTTCAGTAAACACCGAAGCAAAGAAATCATTTAATCGTTCCGCAATTGCCTTATCTTCTCTAAGTGCCCCTTTAACCCCTAAATCATCTAACGACCCTCACAGGTTTTCTGCTTCGGATATATTTAAAAACGTTTTTTACTGTGAGTTTTTGCCTCTATGGCCAACTTCTTTTCAAATTCTCTCTTAGCTTGTCTTATCAATGTCTTACATTTAACTTGCCAACATTTATACATTATCCTATTTTCTTCAGTTGGTTCCTTCTTCCAATTTTTGAATGAAGATCTTTTGGCTAAAATAGCTTCTTTCACCACCCCTTTTAACCATGCCAGTAATTGTTTTGCCATCTTTACACCTTTCTTAATGAGTGGAATACATCTGGACTGTGCTTCTAGAATGGTATTTTTTAACAATGACCATGCCTCTTGCATACTTTTTACTTTTGTAGCTGCTCCTTTCAGTTTTTTTCTAACAATTTTTCTCATTTTATCAAAGTTTCCCTTTTGAAAGTTTAGCACGAGGGTCGTGGATTTGCATACTGTTCCTCTTCCAGTCATTAATTCAAATTTGATCATATTATGATCACTATTGCCAAGCAGCCCCACCACCATTACCTCTTATGTTCTTATGTTCCATTGCAATCTTCTTTTTATTATTTCTGCATAGCAATGGGACCCAGGGAGCCACTCAAGGTTGTATAGCAAACTTTTTATTTTGTGACACATGTTAACTTTAATATGGCTGAGAGGAAAGATTAAAGACTCACAAGGGGTAGAGGGATTGCACATAGGGATATTAACACAGGGTGAAGGGGGAACTAAGTACACACTAGTATGTGGCGGGGGTGTTTAATGTGCTCATGGGCCTCAGCCCGACCCAGACCTTCAGGGCCGAGCCAAGGGTTGACGGTGGCTCTGCATGGCTGACAGTCTTACCCTCTGCCAGGCCGGCAAGCTCCCAAGGCCAACATCCGAGGATGTTGGAAGGTGAATGGTCCTCCGACCATTCCGAGCCCTTTCGGACCTGCTGCGAGCAGCATGGAGCAGCAGGCCTGGCCTGAGGTTGAGGGCAGATGGCCTTGACATGAAGACAAGACTATGAAAATTGATGCAACGGCATTACATGGAATGAAGACTTGGGTTGATGCGATGGCATCACATGACACGAAGACTTGGGTTGATGCAACAGCATCACATGACACGAAGACCTGGGTTGATGCGACAGCATCACAGACGAGACTTGGGTTGAAGACATGACACCAGGACTATTGAATACGTGACACCAGGATCGATGCAACGGCATCGCAGACGAAGACTTGACACCAAGGCTGATGTGAGACATCACGGACCAGTGGTCGATGCGACGGCATCCAGGACCAGGGTCGATGCAACGGCATCAGAGACATGACGCTGAAGTGCAGACATAACGAGGAACTTGGAATCCAGACGAGACGAGAAGTAGGGAAGGCGGACAATGGCACTGTCTCTCAGGGCGCCCTACTCAGGCCACCCGTGGGACTGAGTCGCGGACCACCCTGTCCCACTGCGCGCCCTACACAGCCCTAGCAGGCTGGTCACAGACCACGAGGAGAACGGGACAGCGCAGGAAAGATCCAGGACATGACAGCTCGAGAGCGCAGGACACCTGTCCACCTGCAGGCCACTCCAACCCGGGAAAGACGTCGTCCGAGGGAGTCCAGCCCACAGGAGCATTGGATGAAGACACAGGAACAACATCCAGGGAAGCAAGAACACCAGGACGTAGATCATCAAGACACCAGGACACCTGGACGAGGACCTCAGGCTATGAAGACATGACGTGGCATGACGAGAAGACGAGACGAGATGAGTAGCTCCACAAAGACACTAGAAGACCTGATGGAGCTCTGGCAGGCAGGAGCCTCCAGAGTGAAGTAACTCTGATGCAAGGCAAAGATCAGACTGATGGAGCAGCCCTTTATAGGGCTGGTACAGGAAATTAGTCCCAAGGTGGGGCCAGCACACTTCCTGGGTCTGGCCCTTTAAATGTAGCAAGGAGACGTGGCCGCACACCTAGGAAGTAGCAGGAGAGCTGTGCAGGACCGCGGACAGTGGCCTGCACTGACGTCAGACACTGAAGAAGCCGGGCAGGGCCTGAGGAGCAGGCCCTGACGTCGGCAGCAGCTCCAGCCGCTGCGGGGAGCCCCGGGGACGGCTCCAGCCACTACTCCGACCCGGGGATGCGGCCTTAGCGCCGAGAAGATGGAAGCAGCGATGGGGGTGGTCCCGGGCCCCGAAGAAGGCTGGAAAGTCTGCGGCTCCAGCCATGGTGGAGAGACACGGGTGGCCTCCGGGCCGCATAGGGAAGAAAAGTCCATGGCTACTGCCACGTGGGAGGGCCGACATCGGCAGCATCGCTCCACGAAGATAAGGCAGCAAGGGTGAGTAAAACAGAGCCTGCTCGCGGGTGGACCCGCGGGCAGCGTTCATAACACACACATCATTATGGAGTGTGCTAGGGGTGGTGGATTTTCATCTGCAAAGCAGATGGGTTTTAAACATTCATGGGTTTTAAACAATTAATTAAAGAACCTACCCATAGAGCAGGTCATACGCTGGACCTCATTTTCATAAACCAGGATCTTTCTCCCTCCTCCCAACCCACTTGCCTCACAGTTCCCTGGTCAGACCATAAGCTGATCAACACCGTACTAGAAATTAAACCTACCTACTCCCTCAAAAAAGCAAAATAACACTATCCAATTCAGGAAAATATGCAGCCAGGAGACTATCAACAAAAGCCTAACTACTGAACTTAACAAGCTGGACCTCACTAACGCGGACTCAGCCATTTCATCCTGGAACAACATCACCAAAAAAGTGGCCGATTCTTCATGCCCAATTGTCACCAAAGCTGCCCTAGCAAATAAAGACAACAGATAACCCTGGTACACACCAAAATTAAAATCCATAAAACAGGATCTCAGAAAAAAAGAACTACTTTGGCGTAAAAATCCAACACCTTCTAACCTCTCAACATTCAAGTCCACGATGCACCTATACAGAACATCCATCCTTCAAGCAAAAAAAGATTTTTACTCACAAAAAATACACCACTTCATCTTTGACCCCAGAGGGCTTTTCTCACTGATCTCTTCCCTCACGAAACCTTCATTGACAGCCATACCAGATGATAAAGCGGCAAGCAAAGCAGAAGAACTTGCAATTTACTTCAAGAACAAGATCCCAAACCTACTAACGCAGTCCAGGAACAACAACAATTATACGCCAACAACACCACATATTACCTTCCCATCACAAAAGACATGCCTGAGAGATTTCGAATTGACTGCCTCCTTAGAGATCGAAAACATCCTAAAAAAAATCAAACCCTCATCACATCCTCAGGATTCCATTCCCACCAATCTCCTCATCTCATGCGCTAAAACCATATCCAAACCTATTGCACAAATCATCAATTGCTCCCTATCCCAAGGGCTAGTCCCCGAATCTCTCAAAATGGCAATCATAAAGCCGCTCCTAAAAAAACCTAATCTCTCACCAGACATCCCAGCCAACTTTCGCCCAATAGCCAATCTACCTTTCATCGCTAAAATCTTAGAATGAATAGCAAACAAACAACTAACAGAATACCTAAACGACAACAATATCCTATCTCCAGCCCAATTTGGTTTCCGCCAATCCAGAAGCACAGAAACCCTCCTAATCTCCTTAACGGATTCCATATTAATGAATCTGGAAAAAAGATGTCCATGTCTTCTCATCCTCCTAGACCTATCAGCAGCATTTGATACGGTCAATCATAATACATTAATAGATCGTCTTTCAGATATTGGAATTAAAGATACAGCCCTCAACTGGTTCAAATCGTTCCTTAAGAACAGACAATATAAAGTCAAGGTCAACAGGGAAGAATCTCAACCAATCTCCTGCAACTTGGGAGTCCCACAGGGATCATCTCTATCACCAACATTATTCAATATTTACCTCCTCCCACTTTGCCAACTCCTTCTTAACCTAAATCTCATCCACTACTTATACGCAGACGATGTACAGATTCTAATCCCAATCACTGAATCTCTCCAAAAAACACTGGATTTCTGGAATACATGCCAACAAACCATCAACAACTTACTCACAAGCCTAAATCTTATCCTTAATCAAAACAAAACAGAATACCTACTCATTTCTCAAGATGGAACCTACTCACTCCCCAGCACCAACCTCTCCACGCAAATAACATTGTCACCACAAGTCAGAAATCTTGGAGTTATACTTGATACCCAAATGAATTATAGAGCTCTCATCAATAATATAGTAAAGGATGGATTCTTCAAATTACAAATCTTAAAAGACTTAGACCACTCCTCCATTTTCAAGATTTCAGACTGGTTCTGCAAGCAATCATACTCACGAAAATTGATTACTGCAACTCTCTGCTAATGGGACTCCCCGCAAACGCCTTAAAACCACTACAGATGTTGCAAAACGCATCGGCAAGGATTCTAACCAAGACCAACAAAAGAGACCACATCTCACCCGTTTTAAAGGACCTGCACTGGTTACCAGTCAATTTCAGAATACTCTTCAAAGTGCTTTCATCAATACACAAAGCACTACACAACCTGGCCCCACTCGAGCTCAAAATCCCTTTACAACTGCACACCTCTACTAGACCAGTGAGACAAGCCTACAGAAACAACCTCCAAACCCATCCAATGAAATCAGCGTTAAGCAAAAGAGCATTCTCCACAGCTGGCCCCAAACTCTGGAATACTCTCCCACCTGAACTCAAATCAGTGCAATGCCCCATTGTTTTCAAAAAAAGACTTAAGACTTGGCTCTTCCACCAAGCTTTTCCATAATTTCAGCTGGCTGAATTCATCTCTGCCAAGGTCCCCTTTAGGTCTTTTTCAATCAATCTATAAGAGAACTACTTAAAAACTCAGGTTTTCAAACAACCGACAAGAGATCTATATAAGAAAGAAACAAGTTCAACTCTAAACATTCCTCGAACCCCAAAGAATACCCCAATGAATAACACAAATAATACCCCAAAGAACTCATCAACTCAATTCAAATCCTTGGCAGTCCTTGTGCCTATGTTTTTATGCCTTTGCCTACATTAGGCTATATATTGTATCTATGTTATAATCCCCATATATTTATTTCCAAGTTATTTCTTCCTGTTCATTGTAAGACAATTACTTGTCACTGTTAAAGTTTAAAATGTAAACCGAATTGATCAGTAATTCTGTTATTGGAAAGTCGGTATAGAAAAGCTATAAATAAAATAAATAAATAAATAAAAGAGAAGGAAGGGTTTTGAGGGACAGAACACCATTGAACTTATAAGCCTATATCTTTTTCCTCTGTTAGACAGAATGTATAGTCTGCAGTAGTCCTGTAGCTCATCCAGTATGTTTTATGGGTAAAACAAATAAGCATGGGTGTAGCTTGCTTATTGCGGCGGTTACTACCCCTACTACCCCTAACTAATCAAGCTAGACATTTCACTTGGATGCAGCTCCATCACTGCTCTCTACATTAATGGTGGGGGTGGAAGGGAAATAGAACCAAGAGCTAAGAGAAACAGATAAGTATGAGAGAAAAAATGTGTGAGGCTTGCTGGGCAGACTGGATGGGCCGTTTGGTCTTCTTCTGCCGTCATTTCTATGTTTCTATGTTTCTAATGCGGGCTTGTATACTGAAATGGCTAGTGCAACGTGCAGCACATTTTCCAGATAAGTTTTTGGTTCACATGTTGGTTAATCAAAGCAATTTTTTTCAAAAAAACAAAATAAAAATTAAGGGCAACTTCATTGTTTCAAAAATTATAAGTTGCTAGACACAATAGAGTTTACTAGGATTGGTTACACATTTATATAATGACCGATGATTATAAAGATGACTGAGTCCTACAGTGGTATGCTAACAATGCCTAGTATGATGGTCATTTTAATTTTCTTAAAGTGATATGCGTCTTGGATTGTTTATTGGAAAGATGGTATGGTTGATACCAGCTGATTCTTTAGTGGCTAACACCATTTCCAGATCTGAAACAGGGTGACAAATGTGGAGTTGTTATTGATTTTTACTATATCATACAAACAGAGTAGTCATTGCTACCAATCAATATACCATTTTTTCACATCCATAACTTTAAGGTTGTGCACCCATCTACAAGCTCATATTCTTTAGAACATGAAAAGCCCAATAATTTTTCTAACATCATACCTTTTATAGAGCTTCAGGTAGTGCCCAGCCTTGAAAATAGGCTCTGTTGTACCTGATATATAATACAAGTCCTCTCAACCTCTTAAAAGGCTTCAATATGCAAAGCTGTAGAATTCAGTCTTGCTAGAAGCTATTTAACTGAGCTAGTATAGTGAGAAGAGATCCAGATGATGTGGAAATTTCAACAGCTACTTCCCATTGATAGAGTATTGACCTCACATATGGATGGGAGGGAAGCAGAAAGCACATGTGTGAAATCTAAAATCTGGCATGGATCCTTTTAGAGAGAAATGACACATAAAACAAAATAGGAGGTACAAACTCTCAACATAAATGTCCCAGAACTGATAAATATAATAGACATGACCCCCTAGGCTTTAATTTGTAAACCGTACTTACCAGAAAGTTTTAGTCTTGCTCCTATAGCAGCTACATGCAAAACTCCAGTCTATGTATTGTGCACATAATAACCCTAATGAAGACTGCAAGATCTGGATTGCAATGTCAGAGAGAAAATCAATGCAATCATGGCCAGGTGATAATCAACCTACTCCCCCACACATCAAGGCAGCCAGGTGTTAATGTTCTCCACGATGATAAAGCTTAATCTTCAAAACTCTCCACTTGATTGCTTAAACATCCTCAGCTCAGGTATTGTGCACATAATAACCCTAGTGAAGACTGAAGGATCTGGATTGCAAGGTCAGAGAGAAAATCAACCAAATCATGGCCAGGTGAAATAAATCAACCCACTCCCCCACACAGTGTTAATGTTCTCCACAATATAAAGCTTAAGCTTTAAAATCCTCCCCTTTATTGCTTAAATATCCTCAGCTATTTCAGATTGCATATCATTTACACTTGAGTCAAGCTGTATGATGATGAGTGAGTGGAGAATCACCATTCCTAAGCCAATTTCTAATTAACTCATGTAGGTATAATGAATCTTCTTTTGACATGCCGAAATCAAAGAGCATGCACATGTGCAGCATCAATCTTAATTGCAATGCGCACAAATCAATGAGCATGCACATGTTGGCTACCATGTGTAATTGCTATATGCACAAATTATCCAGCATGCACATCTCATTCATCAGTCTTAATTGGCAGCATGCACAAATCAGCCAGAGTGCACAAATCAGCCAGCACACACATGGTCCACATCATTTTTAATAACTTTCAGCTCTACTCCTATTTGCGCAGATCAGACCCACCTGTTCGCATTATATACGCGGGGAGGGGCACAAATTACACTGCCTACAAAAGAATCTATTGCCCCATGCACTGTCCTACTTGCACCATGTGTTAGGTACGTGGAGTGATGCTTAGGAAGCCTAACTTCCTACCTGCTGAGGTAGACATGCTTGTTGAGTATGTCATGTGGTACCAGAATCTGCTGAATAGTCCTCAGTCCAAGAGGGTGGGTGCCTACAGGAAGGAGAAGATCTGGAAGTGGATCAGGCATGCAGTCAACTTTGTGTTCCACCACAATCGTAGCATTGGGGAGCTGATGCACAAGTGGTGGGATCTGAGGATACATGTCAAGCAGAAGCAGGCCAGGAGGATTGCAGAGCGACAAGCAGCCCCATCAGCTTCAACTCCTCTGAGCAGCTGGTGCTCAGTACCTTATCTGAAGCAGCTGTGGGTGGAGTTGGGCAGCTAAACACCATGCAATGTTTATGGCAGGAAGGTGAGCATTGTATTTAGCATTCTAAAAGTAGGCTATGTGTACAGATATCCATTAGGCACTTCTTTATAAGCAAGACAGTACAGCCTTATTAAACATAATGTCATAGTAAATCTGCTCATGTATGCTATGCAAACCATTATTGGTTACATCTCTACCTATCTGTATGTACACAGTGTAGAGCAAAGCAGTTTGTGGTCATTATTGACCACACAGGACAGTTTTTTTTAAAGCTATAAAACATTGAAGGAATGCCAGATCTACACATTTATGTACAAAGGCAGCATACACCTTATATCCTCTGTGGCTTTGCAGATTTCACTTATGTGAAAGTATGCAGTGGTCTTTCTGGTGTGTATGAAGATATGCTCTCAGCTATAATACAATGTTGTTTTTTTTTAATGGTAAAATAAAGTTCAATGTTTAGGAACATAAGAACATGCCATACTTGATCAGACCAAGGGTTTGCATTGTTGCATAGCCTGTATATTAAAGAGCATAAGGGATGTTCTTTGTTGGGGGCTATCTCCTCTGTCAGTTTCCCCAACAAAGTTCCCCAAGGGATAGCAAACGTGTGCGGGCACAATAAAAACCTGCTATACCAATGGCAGAGGTCACATCTATTGTGTGTTTTTTCTGTGCTTTCCTACAGCTTAAGGGAAAAGTCTCCCTTATAAAGGAGCCTGCAAACACAGGCTGTGTGTTTAAAGCATGAGTGTGTAAAATGTGTGTGCAGGGTCAAGCAGGGCCCCAAGATTTAAACAAGTTAGGATGTAATGGTTTTCTGTCTCCTAGCCTTGTGTTCCTTAAGGCAGTGGCTGTGCAAATGCTTATCCTCCATGGTGTGGGGTGGGATCAGCTAACAGTGAATGCATCCCTCACCATAGTAACTGTCCTACACAGTGATTCCAAAAGTCCATCATGACTTGTGTCCCAGCAATGCAAATTACATTAGGGGTATCTTTGTGACTTTCTCTGCTTCTCTCCCCTTTTATTACTCTTCAAAAGACAGGTCCTTGCCTTTGTATGAGTGGTAGACTGTGACGCAAATATATAAAGCACACTTAAAGTGCTCTGTCTCCTTAGAAATTCATAATACCCAAGTGCCCTGAAGCCTGGATTAAGCCCTCCTTCTGCCTCAGGGACTGCCAGATGGCATGTAAATCAGGGTTGAGGCAATATTGAATGCTATGGCCAATTATAGCTCTGAACCAAAGGACTAGTAATTAGGTCTATCTAGTGGAACATGCAGGGCATATGAACCAAAATACAGAAAACACTGAATGGCAGTGTTTGTCATTTACCTGTTTCTTTTTCTAGAGGAGCCAGATGATGAGAGTCCAGGACCGGCACCTAGACAGCCCCAAAGGCAGTACTGGCATCTGCGCATAATCCATGACAGCTCAGATAAGGAGGGAGAAGGAGCCCGTGAGGAGCTGCAACAGCCTGAGGAGGAAGAGGAGCAGCAGAAGCAGGAATAGGATCTGGAGGACACACTGGCTGATCTGCTACAGGATTGCCTGCAAGACAACAGTGTGTCTGACCAGCCCGAACCTGAAATGGTTGCCAGTCAGGCTGAGAGGCTATTAATACAGCACAGCGGCAGCGTCTTGGCGGTTATCTTAGGCCTGTGGTGAGGCAGGAAGCAGAGACCCTCCATGATACCATCAGGGAGGAAGCACAAGGCCTCCATGATACCATCAGGGAAGAAAAAACATTCAACCATTCAAAACATTCAACCATTAACAATACCATTTGTACATAGTATTTAATTAATTTAATTTGTATTTTGTCTAACCAGTTATTCTTTCCTATCTCTTCCTTCTTCTCCAAGTTCTGTGACCCTTGTTAATTGTAACTGTTTCCTTCGATCACCACAGTTTTAGTTTGATGTATTTAATGCACCCCGTTTCATGTAAACCAGCAAGATATGTCCTCATGATTGCCGGTATATAAAAACCTTAAATAAATAAATAAATAAAAGAAAAGAAAAGAAAGGCAGGGATTCAGCAGGCAGAATTAATTAATTAATTAATTAATGTATTTATTTAAGGTATTTTATCTACCGACATTCATAGGAACATCATGCTGGCTTACATCGAACAATATTAACAGAAACAAGAAATTACTCGAAAAAGGGCAGTTGAAACAGGAGCTTAAGGTATAGGAGGGTGATTAATAAATAGTTGAACATCAGCAAAGCTAAATACATGATAAAATATTGACTAGCACTGTATAAATAACTAATTGAACTACATCAGTATAAATAACTAACTGAACATTGGCAAGGCTAACTAGAATGTTTATTTATTTATTTATGTAAAACTTTTATATACCGACGTTCTTAGACATATCATATCGGTTTACAAATAACAGGGGGATAAACATATTGAAACTGAGAGGGAAGTATAAAGTTACATGTAACAAGGGTATAAACAACTTGGAAGAGTTGAAGAAAATGGTCAGGTGACCTAGGCGAGAGGAGTTAAATAGAACAATATATCATTGTTTGTATAGTTCTGGAGGAGGGTGGTAGAGAGGGAAGGAGCTATGGTTGGGGGAGCTAGTTCAAGTGTGGCTAATTCAAGTGTAGGCTTGTTCGAACAGCCACATCTTAAGCTTTTTTTTGAAGGTGGCAGTGCAGTATTCTAGGCGGAGATCTGGTGGCATAGAGTTCCATAAAGCTGGACCTGCTACAGTTAGTGCCCGTTTTTTGGTAGATATGAGTTGGGTGATATTGTGGGCGGGAATGGCCAAGGATCCTTCGTAAGCAGTTCTGGAGGGTCTGTTGGAGGTACGGTATTGGAAGGATTTATTTAGCCAGGTGGTGTTTTGATTGTTTAAGGTTTTGTGAATAATTGTAAGGCTCTTATAAAGGATTCTCGAAGTGATCGGGAGCCAATGGAGGTCTTTGAGGATCGGAGTGATGTGCTCTGATCTGCGTGATTTAGTTAGGATTCTTGCGGCCGCATTTTGCAGCATTTGAAGGGGTCTGATTGAAGTTGCTGGAAGGCCTGAGAAGGGAATTACAGCAATCGATCTTAGTGAAAAGGGTAGCTTGGAGGCCTGTTCAGAAGTCGTTGTGGTATAGTAAAGGTCTTAGTTTTTTCAGTACCTGCAATTTGTAAAAACAGTCTTTGGTTGTGTTGTTAATATGTTTTTGGAGACTGAGGTTGTTATCAACAGTAAAGCCTAAATCTCTAACATGTTGGGAGAAAGCGGAGGGATGCACTGAGGGTGGTGGGTTAAGGCGAGCTGAGGAGATAAAAAGCAGCTCTGTTTTTGATGTATTTAAGGCCAGCTTGAGATTAGAGAGGAGGGAGTTAATTGAATAGAGGCAGTTGTTCCAGGTTTAAGCGCATTAGATACAGAGTCTGTGACAGGGATGAGTATCTGTACATCATCTGCATAGATGTAATGCATGAGACCAAGGTTGGCAAGAAGTTGGCATAAGGGCAGCAGGTAAATGTTAAAAAGGGTGGGGGAGAGGGAGGATCCCTGTGGTACGCCATGTGTTAGATTAATGGGGTTCAATTCGTGGTTACCTATTTTGACTTTATACTGGCAATTATTTAGGAAAGATGCAAACCAGCTTAGGGCTGTTCTTGATATACCTATGTCCATAAGGCGTTCAATAAGAATATTGTGGCTGACGGTGTCGAAGGCTGAGGAAATGTCTAATAAGGCGAGAATAAATGATTGACCCTTGTCCATACCCTTAAGGATTGTGTCAGATAAGGATAGTAAAAGGGTTTCTGTATTGAAGAATTTCCTGAAGCCGAATTGGGATGGGTAGAGGAGGTTATTATTTTCAAGATGATCAATGAGTTGTAAGTTGATGACTCTCTCCAAAGGTTTAGCCAGGAAAGGAAGGTTGGATATTGATCTAAAGTTATCTGGGTCTGAAATATCTAAGTTTTGGTTTTTTTTAAATGGGTTTGAGGATGGCTTGTTTCAGGGCTGAAGGGACTTGTCCTATGGTGAGTGAGCAGTTGATAATTTCTGATAAGGGTTTGGCAATTGTATCAGGAATGGTAAGGATGGCTTTAGTAGGAATAAAGTCCTCAGGGTATGTAGAGGGTTTCATTTTCTTTAGTAGGTTAGATATCTCTGAAATGGAGGTGGTGTCGATAGAGTCAAGGGGGATGCAGGTATTTTCATGTCTAGTATGTGGGGTGGAGCGGAAGGGGGGAATTTTGCAATGATGTTACTTATTTTGGTGTGGAAAAAGGTTGCTAGTTCATTGCATTTGTTTTTTGCCTCATTATCGGAGAATGGAGTGGGGTTGGTTTTGTGAGAAGCGAGACATAGGCAAAGAGGGCTTTGGCATCATGTTAGTAGTGATGGATTTTTTGAGAGTAGTAATCTTTTTTAGTTTGTAGGATAGAGGTTCTGTAGGAGTTGAGGGTGTTTTTGTATTCTGCTAGGAGGGAGGGGGAAGGGTTCTTGCGCCATTTCCATTCTCTGGTTCTTAGCTGCAGTTTAAGGGACTTAAGTTCTGCTGTGAACCATGTTTTTTTTTAATTATGTGGTTTTATTTCTTTGGATGTGATAAGACAGACTTTGTCCACAACGTCTTTGGTCATTCTGCTCCAAGAGCGATGGGCAGAGTCAATGTTGGTGAGGTCCAATTTTCTGAGTTCGGATGTGAGGGAGAGGGTTAGATCTCCTTGAGAGCATGCTTTCCTGTAGTAAACGTGGTTGCTTTGTTTTATGATGGGACATGGATTTTTATTTAAGGTGAGCTTGGAGGTTATGAGAGAGTGGTCAGACCAGGGAACTGGGGTGCAAGTGGGGGCTTCTGGGGTGATGATGTGGGAGTTAGTGAATATTAAGTCTAATGTATGTCCGGCTTTATGTGTAGGGCTAGATACGGTTGAAGAGCTGACTAGAGCTCAAAAAATTCATTTCAGCCACCATAAAAAGTGGATTCTTCAAACTCCACACCCTGAAGAGAATCAAACCTCTTCTTCATACCTCCGACTTCCGCACAGTTCTGCAAGCTATGATCCTGTCCAAACTTGATTATTGCAACGCTATCCTCCTTGGCTTACCAAAAAGTACCCTACAACCTCTACAGTTATTACAAAATGCTGCAGCACGCATCCTTACCAACACTCACCGTCATGACCACATTACACCAGTCCTTCAATCATTACATTGGCTCCCTGTAACCTCCAGGATAATATATAAAGTACTCACGCTAATACACAAAGCCATTCATAACCAGGACATGCAATGGTTCCCAGAACATCTCCTACTTCACACTCCGACAAGACCCACAAGAACACATCATCTAGCCAAACTCCAAATACCCTCTCCTAAGTGCATGAAGCATACCACCTTTAGAGAGCGATCTTTCATCATTTCAGGTACCTCCCACTGGAATAAAATGCCTTCCCAACTACGCCAGGAACCTTGCCACAAAAAATTCAAGCACAATCTCAAAACATGGCTGTTCAAACTAGCGTATCCTGACTAACGAACTGACTCCCCCCATAGATTCGACATGACCGCCCATCTGACCACCAACCGACCGCCCACCTGACCCTCGCACCGTCTATTTTCTCTCCATACCCCATCTGACCCTCGCCCATTCCTTACCCCCCACCCACTCTAGGTTTCCTCCTCTTCTTCCCCCTCCATCTATTACTTAACCCTGCTAATTATTCTTATTGCTTTATTTAATCTACTTGTTAAAATCAACTTGTACATTTGTATATATTTCTCGTATTATCATCTCCTGCCCTTGTTAACCCCTACCTGTTAATGTTATTATTGTAAAGCCTGTTGCTAAGTTATGTTACATTGTGAACCGAGGTGATGTTTTGCAAACGTGCCTCGATATATAAGAAACCCCTAAATAAATAAATAAATAAATAAATAATAGAGCAATTTAAAGCAGCGGATATGAGAACAATAATAAATGACGGTATATTGACTAGAGTAGATTAAAGAAGAGGATAAGAGGATTATAAAATAAAAGAGGGAGGCAAGTTACAAAAATCAAAGGTTTTGGAGAACAAGGCTTAAGGCAATAAGGGGTTTCGGAATATTGAATAGGCTAAAGAGAAGATAAAGTGACCATTTGCAAAGGAAGAGCAACGGAGGGCAGCAGGGAGGAGTTAACTGTACGGGCCTAGCAAGAGGGGTGTGTGTGGTGGAGGATGCGGGTGAAATAGGAGGATTAAGGGTAGGCTTGTTTAAATAACCAAGTTTTAAGTTTTTGTTTTTTTTAATTTCTGTATGGGACCTTTGCCAGGCAACAGATGATCAAACTGCAGAGTGGAAGGAGATGCTGCAGTGGATGCCCCCCTTGCAGCTTCAGCCACCAGTGGCTCCATGGCCTTTTATGGTGCCCTTGATGCAGTACCCTCCACCTTATGGGCCACCATTCTCATGGATATCACCTGCCCATGCTGAAGATCCCACTGTGCCCCAGCCACCTGCACCTCAGCCTGCACCAGGATATCCCTGGTTGGCACTTCAGCAAGCACCACCCCCACCTGCACCAGCTGTCATGCTTCTGCCAACAGCACCACCACCACAGCCACTGCTGCCTCTGGCTGTACCTTCCTGCAGCCATGAACTAGAACTGCAATAACCTCCTTTGCCCTTTGAGGGCAGCATGAACAGTGGTAGGAGTCATTGCGCAGGAGCTCCAGGATGGGGCAGCCTAAGCTGTCTGAAGCCAGAAAAAGAGGCTGGCCAAGGAAGTGATACTTTACTTTAATATCCTTTATTTTCCTGTACATTTTTGTAAATAAATGTACTATCACCTTCTGAAATGTCTTTCAATGAGATTGCTCCTTTGCTGTATAGCCTGCCTTTGACTCAAGAGATGTATTTCCTGCAATTCATCCTGAGTCAGATGTTCTTCCTCCTCCTCCTCTTCATTCTCGATGGCCCTCCTCAGGAGAAGGTATATCTCTGTTTAGGGCAAGATTATGTAGCATACAGCAGGCTAGAAAGATCTCACACACTTTAGGGGGGCTGTAAAGAAGGCATCCTCCAGATCTGTCAGACAGCGGAAGCACGTTTTAAGTAAGCCATTCTCTCTTTGACAGCCCTGGTCTTACAGTGTGCCCTGTTGTAGTGACACTCAGTTACAGTTGATGCGGTGGCAATAAGGATCATGAGCAATGTTTTCAGTGGATAGCCTCTGTCATCTGTAGGGGGAGAAGCCACAGAAAATCTGGGTTAGATATACCTTGAGGGTTTCATAGTGGCACAGCTCACAGGGCTAATTTAGATGAGCCCTGCAGTGGTACCCTAAATATAAGGGTGACAAAAGAAGGCAGTCAGAAATTGATAGGGTGTAGAGCAGGCAGCAGAGATGGGAGGATGGGTAGGCTGTCAAGGAGACAAGAAGGATGATGTAGCATGGTGAACCAATTTGCCAATGTGACCTATTGCTGCAGATGGGGTACAGTGATTCTGATCTTGAAGACTGAGCATGTCAGAGATTTCCTCTGCATTGTCTCAAGAAATTGGGGCCGATGTTATAAAAGACGCACAGAGAAATTGCATTCATTAGGAATGCACGCGGTTTAAATGTGCGCACCATTTTTTCTCCAGCACCGCGGATGCAATATTTAAATTAATCTGAAATAAAAAGCACATGAAAAAGGCGCGCATGGTTTGAAATGGCGTATCTGTTGCGCCATCATTATTATTGCATCGGATGTTCAATATTGCATCAGTGTGCGATAAGTCTGTGTCTGTCAACAATTGTTGAAGTACAAAAACCCAATATTTTAAGTAGAAAAGCATATTTGAAATTGACTTTGCTCCCCCACTGTGCCTGTGTCATCAGCAAGCGGGTCGTAATCCTATCTGCTAGTGCGTCATAATCCTATCAGCAGCAGGGTATATAAATTGCTGGCACGAGGCAAACTTCGCCTTTGTGCGGAGTTCGATTGGACCTGTACTGGCTACAGACTGGTGGTAACTGGTCCCTTGAATTCATGCTTTCTACTTATATGATCATTTATTATATATATATATATATATATATATATATATATATATATATATATATATATATATATATATATATTGTGGCATATATAGTGAATGTACGTCCTTGAATACAGCATTTGAGGATAGAGCATGTTAAGGATCAATGTCCAAAAATGGGGCATTGCAAAACCAATTATAATGGGCTTGCTATGCAAGGGTTTTGAAAAAGTAGATAAGAATGTTTAAAGTGTCTGGGGGCTATCTAAACTTTTTTCAGTGTCTTTACATTACTGTTCCTGGAAACCACTCATTTAATTTTTTTTTTCATTTTTCTCGGCGTGTAGTAATGATTTTTATCGACGTCCTCTTCCTGTATGCCCGGCTCACATCCAGTAATCAAACGTCCATAAAATTGTGTTCTGCCATTCGATGTCTCATGCTTGAACATTTATAATAAAGGGAGCTGGGATGCAGGGATATTCCGATTTTGGAAATGCTTTATAAATGGTGGGCAGCCACCACCTGGCACTGACATTCTTATCCACCTTTCAAATGTCCTTGCATTCGGGCCCCTGGAAATCGATATTGTGATGCGTAGTTAAGAATATCTGTTAGCTTCTTAAAGGACGCTCAATCCTTGTACACCAGTGATTCGTTTTTTTTGCACCATTAAAGCTTGGATGGCTGGCGCCATCTTTAAAAATGGCACGGGCCATCCAGTGCTCCTACCATGTGACAGGGGCCGGCCAATGGCATGGATACCCTGTCACATGGTAAGGGCAGAGGCCATCAGCGCCATTTTTATTAGTGGCAGCTGATGGCCCGAGAGCGGGAGATCGCTCCCTGGACCCCCACTGGACCACCAGGTACCTGTAAAAAGTTTTTGGGGGGGTCGGGAGGGTGGGGAAAGCTAAGGGATTAATTTTAAAGGGTCGGAGTGGGTTTTTTGTTTATCGGCTCGGGCGCAGCTGATAAAAAAAAAACCCGATTGGGCCGAACAAAAACAAAACACGATGTGAATTGGAACCGGAATCAGAACTGATTCCGGTTCCGATTCACATCTCTAGTCCCCGGCGCCGATCACGCAGTCCTACTCTCACGTTGATCCGTCCGAAGAAGAGGCTGTAGTGCCGGCTGAAGCAGGGAGTTAAAGCCCAGTGAGGGCTGCCTTGATTGGCTGCCTGTCCCTAGCCCCCGGGAATGGCCAACTGTGTGGAGGAGGAGGGGCGAGGACGGAGGTCCATCCTCGGGTGGTCGGCGCGGGCTGCCTCGTGGTCGGTGGGAGGACCCGCTTGGGGCATTTAAACCATCGCCAGGCCCCATGGGCCCTCTTCTTTAACCAATTCAATTTCCTGCTGTGTTACCGCCCAGCCATCAAAAATGGTCACACTGATGCTTTCTCCAGATCCTTTGTCGCAGAGGATGTACCCAATACCCCATGGCACATAATAGACCCTGCAAAGGTCATTCTGTCCACCACCTTTCCGGTCCCACCAGGGAAGGTGGTGGTCCCTCGCCAACTATGACGGAGGATTCTTCGATGGGCTCAGGATATCCGGGCCAGTCTAGAACTTTCTCTACACTCCAGCGGTATTACTAGTGATCTACTATAAGAAAGGACACCCAAGCTTACGTAGAGTCCTGTCCTACGTGTGCTCATCAAAAGCCTCCAGCAGGAAGACCATGGGGCTCTTGCAACTATTCCCCATTCTGATCAAGCCATGGACCCATATTGCGACGGACTTTATAGTGGATCTTCCCGTCTCCAATTGTAGCAACACCATATGTGTCACCATTGACCGTTTTTCTAAAATGGCCCACTTCGTGGCTCCACCCGGTCTCCCTTCTGCACCACAGCTTGCTAAACTCTTCATCCGGCATGTATTCCAGCTCCATGGCCTCCACAAGCATATCCTCTCGGACCATGAAGCTCAATTCAGAGCAAGCTTTTGGAGTGCTCTCTGCAAAAAATTCAACATCTCGTTAGATTTCACCTTGGCTTACCATCCCCAAGCAAATGGACAGACTGAGAGGACTAATAGAACCTTAAAGCAATTCTTGAGCGCCTATGTGAGCTTACGGCAAGATGATTGGGCCAACCTCATTCCATGGGCAGAATTTGCAATAAACTCTCATCAGTCCACTTCCACCAGCTCGTCTCCTTTCCAGGTGGTCTATGGAAGCCAGCCTTTGCCACCACTACCGCTCCCTCTGTCCATGGCCATAGCAGCAGCACAGTCAGCCGCTCAAGAGTTGCATCGGTTGTGGCACAATACCCAACAGCTGCTCAAGCAGGCTGCCCAGAGATCAAAGAGGGCCTTAGATGCACATCATCGCGAAGTGCCCCAGTTTCAACCTGGTGACAAAGTATGGCTCAGCACTAGGTTTATCCGACTCAAGCTGCCTTCAGCTTGCATTGCTACCAGGTATAATGGCCCCTTCCCTGTGCTCTGCCATCTGGGTCCAGTCACTTACAGAATCCAGCTGCCTTCCTCGCTTAAGATACACAACGCCTTCCACGTTTTTCTACTAAAACCTTTGGTGCTATCCAGATTTTCTAAAACATCACCAGAGCCTCATCCACTGTCCTCAGAACTGGACGTCAGATATCAAGTCCGAGATGTACTGAACATTAGAAAATGTGGTAGAAAGTGGGATTATCTCCTTTCATGGGAGAGCTTTGGGCATGAGGAGAACAGTTGGGAACCTGCTGCCAATATCCTGGACAAAGACCTCATCTGGCAGTTCCATGCCATGCATCCTCGCAAACCCAAACCCCCGGGGGGGCCTTAAGAGGAGGGGTACTGTTATGACCATTGGTCGCAGACAGCTGCGACCGTGTCTACTCACGTCCTGTATTGCCCTGCTTCCCTCTCCTGGCCTGCTTGCGGCGGGGGCAAGCCTCTACCGCCGCACCTCTCATGGTTCCTTGTGGCGGCCGGAATGCGGCCGCCACCCACGCCAACTCCGGGCCTTCCTAGGCGCGCACCACCGGACCCTCTTTTGAAGTTGCTACGGCGGGAATCTCAGGGGCATCCCTGACTGATAACATCATTTGGTCAGGGTTCTTAAGGACCGCCTTTGCCCTCCGCTAGCCAACTTGGCAACAAGTTCCATCGCTACTCTACTAGCTCCTGTATCCTTGGACCTGTGGTGACTGTATTGGACCCTTCTTGGACTTTGGACCTTGGATCAGGTACCCGCTCTTCGGGGGCCTGGGTGCTCTCTCTCCGGAGACCTGGTCTCCTGGCTTCCCCCACTCCTTGGGCTAGCCCTGCACCTTCCAGGAGTCCTGCCCGCCGGCTTCCCACTCCTCAGGGTTGCCTCTGGGAACACCCTCACCACTCAGGAGACCCATCTCCATGCTTCCCCGCTCCTCGGGGCAGTGCCTACGTCCTACACCAGAGACTGTCTGTACTTCTCTGCTCCTCAGGGAAGTGCCTACGCTCTATACCAGAGACTCTGCGCTTCCCTGCTCCTTGGGGCAGTGCCTAATTTCTACACCAGAGACTGTCTGTGCTTCCCCGCTCCTCGGGGCAGTTCCTACGTTCTAACACCGGTGATTACCGGTACTTACCCACTTCTCGGGGTTGTCTACGTCATGACCTGGAGACCCGACTTGGGCTTCCCCGCTCTGCGGGTTAGCCTATGTCATCACATCAGTACCTTCCTTGCTATGCAGCTCCGCCCTTCGGGGTTGACTGCAGCATACCTCCTACACTTCCTGCCTCACGCCTCCCACTCCTCGGGCCTGCCTAGCGCCACCCTCTCAGAGGTCTCTGCCCAGGTACTGCTCTCCAGTCCAACCTGCTTACTCTGGGGTTCCTCATTGCTGTGTCTCTCACCCTGCACCTCGGGACCTCCCCACATATTCTCTCTCAGAGCTCCTGCTGTACCTGACCTCGCCTTCCGACGGTGTAGACTTGTGGGACTCCTCCCCACAGGTGGTAACAACTCTCACCTCAGGCCAAGGGTCCATGAAACCCACAAACCTTAACACCAGTCCGACTGTATTCTGGAAATGTTCTGTCGCAAAAAAATGCAAGGCACACAGACGTTTCGCCAGCCCTGGCACCACATGGTTGCGAGAGGTAATGGGATCTATATCATTGCACAGGTTCTGGTACATGGTCTCAATTGCTCTAGAGCTGAGATGATATCTTCACACCACTTCAGACTCAGGAGAGTTGTGTGTGGCCGAATAACATGCTGCCTGCAGGGTCTTCGGATGGCTCCGAGCTGCACCTGGAAACATAATAACATAAGGAACATAAGACAAATGTGGTCACAGCAAGGGTCCATTAGGTGTTTTCTTAACTGTTAGACCAACCACATCCTCAGCTTATCACAGCAGTGTGACTAGCGGGATACAAAAAAAACACGTTGCAAACAGATCCAGAACTAAAGGACTGTAGGGTTATTTAAAGATGCAAAATTAATGAACGTTCAACTGTAAAATGTCGATGTCACCGACGTCCAACCCCAGGGTATCCTAATGGCCCAAAAATTGGATGTGAATTCATCAGATCTCAATGAAAATTTAAAAGGAAAGAGTCAGGTACAGAGAAGGGTGACAAAATGATAAAGGGGATGGAACAGCTCCCCTATGAGGAAAGGCTAAAGAGGTTAGGACTCCAGCTTGGAGAAGAGATGGCTGATGGGGGATATGATAGAGTTGTTTAAAATCATGAGAGGTCTAGAACAGGTAAATGTGAATTGGTTATTTACTCTTTCGGATAATAGAAGGATTAGAGGTCACTCCCTGAAGTTAGCATGTAGCACATTTAAAACTAATTGGAAAAAGTTCTTTTTCACTCAACGCACAATTAAACTCTGGAATTTGTTGCCAGGGGATGTGGTTAGTGCAGTTAGTGTAGCTGGGTTTAAAAAGGGTTGGATAAGTTCTTGGAGAAGACCATTACCTGCTATTAATTAAGTTGACTTAGAAAATAGCACTGCTATTACTAGCATCAGTGGCATGGGTTAGACTTAGTTTTTGGGTACTTGCCAGGTTCTTTTGACCTGGATTGGTCACTGTTGGAAACAGTATTCTGGGCTTGATGGACCTTTGGTCTGACCCAGTATGGCATGTTCTTATGTTCTTAGAAGGAATGGCTGCAGGATGTGAACCCTTTCTTAGAGCTTGCTGCTCTAACTCTCTTCATGTCTCCATTGCAGTTTGTTTCATATAAAGAAATAAAATGCCTTATTTCCTAACCTGTGCCTGCTCCTCGCAGTGTGCATGCTCTTCCGGTCTTCTGTTGTTGGCAGGGTTATTTGCTATTGCCGGTGTAGTTGCCCTAATTCTTCATCGCAGACACAAGAAAAAGGTCAACACAACAAGGAAATAAACAGTATCCATTAGAGAAATAGAAAACCTCAGGAACTGCCAGCTATCAGCTCAATAATGCCATTGTAAAGCAGGCACAAAATTTGAAATGCAAAAAAACTTGCTAAAGACCCACAAACTTTCAGTGCACATTACTCCATCGGGTACTAATACCTAATTGGTGCATTTAAATAAGAATTGCGTCCCATTGGCGCTATTCCTTACACGCAGATTTTCCGCATGCGTTATGGATACGTAAAACAAGATATTGCAAATGCATTCCCTCTGTGCTCGAAAAATGTGCGTTCAGCCATGCGCTTTCCACCACGCTAAGCCAAACACCCCATATTGCATCGGCCCCATTGTCTGGTTGAAAGAAAATGTTCTAAGCTGCAGCACATTTTATAGTCCTACTGTACCAATCCCACAAAGAGGCAAACCCTTTATACAAGAACATCTAAATTCCACCCTGCACCTTGGGGGTCTTTGTGCCACTCAGTCTTGCTTCCATGCCCAGAGCTTACACTTTGGAGTTCTCTTTGCCACTGAACCTTGCTGTCGTACCCCAGAGCTAATACCTTGCCAGTCTGGCAGGCTGCTTTGCACCTCTCATCATGCTCTGGAACCTTCCTGCCACTCTTTGTGCTGCTTGGCCCCTTTTTCAGTGCTTGCTTTGGAGGTTTTACTACCACCTGGTACCAAAATATGCTAATGCCACTTTTGGTACCAGTTTGCCAGTTGAGATGCCTTCTAGGATTCATGGCACTGCTGCTGGTAAGTGGTAACCTCTTTTACAGCTTTAGATGTTCCTTCCACACTTGATCTTTTCTTGGCTTGTTATACTGTGATATTTTGTCCCCAACACAAACATTTGAAAAAAGTGAATAAAAGGCAGACACAGTTTCACTACAGGGCAAGGCAGCATCTGTTTGATAGGTCTTCCTTTCCTCGAACATTCTCAGCCTGGTTCTCCCACCCTATTAAGAATAATTGATTTCATTGGGGTGGGTTTTTTTTTACCCAAAGAAGCCCTCATTCTTAAGGAGAAAATACTGGCATAAGACAAAAGATGCTCAAGCATAAGCATTTCATTGTTCTAATTCTGATAACACATAAAGGTGACTTTTAAAAGCCAAGTTTGCACCAAAACCAGGAGATGTACACATAGGTTGGGCTGGTGCATGCTAAGTGGATTTAAATAAGCTGCTCGAGTACGCACGTTCTTGCCACTACTTACACAAATGAAAAGTGCCAAAAAAGGGTCAGGAAGTGGGTATGGTCTGGGCCGGGCATGGTTGGTCCTGGATTGCATATTGAAATTAACACATACTTATGAGCATAAGCACACGCCAGGGTCTGCTTTGGATGACACGTAAGTAATAAAAGAAAGAGAAATAAGCAGATTTTTAGGGTTTTAAGGGTCGGGGCTAACAAGGGAAAAGAGAGGCAATTATACTAGGGGGTCCTATTCCTTAACTGGGCAAACTGGGAACAAACTGGTAAATGGTGTTGATGCGCATGTCTTTTAAAATCCCCCCACTTACGCAGTAGAAGTGGCATTTGCGTGCATAGGCGTATGACCATGTACAATTCTGCACGTTTATTTATTTACAACTTCTTAATATTCCATTCTTTTATGAACAAATTGTTGGAAGTGGATTACAACATCAAACAACCATAATTGAAGACTTTCAGATTAAAACATACTCATATGCATCAACAAAAAAACCTCTATTAATTACCTAAAAGCTTCTCTGAACAAATACGTTTTAGCACTTTTCTAAAACATTTATAATCACTCAGCAAGCACATTTCCAAAGGAATATTATTCCATAATGTAGGTGCTACACAGTCAGGCTATTTTATAACATGTGCACATGTATGCACACATGTAATTAAATAGCCACCTCCCTGGGAGCGGGTTGACGAATGCATTCACTTGTGTGCCTACATGCCTGTTTAAATGTTACCATCATGTTACCATCATAGAGTAGTACCAGAGATTTCATGCAGCTCGATGACGTGGGAAATGGTCTCTAGATAATCAGTCCTCACTACTTTCCTGGAAAAGCACTCAGCAATCATTGGAGAATCCAGTGTGATGTGCTAAGCATGATATTAACCTTTACATTTGACAAACCCATTCTACAAGAAAATCTAAATTCCACTGTGGGAGCTTTTGTGCTACTCAGCCTTGCTTTCATGCCCAGACCTTACACGTTTGGAATTCCTTTGCCTTGCTGTCATACCCCAGAGCTAACACTTTTGACAATCTTGGGGTGGGGTGGGGGGCTGCTTTGCACCTCTCATGGTGTTTTGGTGTTGTGAACCTGCCCGCGATGAGCGCGGACAGGCCCCCTACCTTTCGCGGCCAGTCAGGCCGCTGACGCTGTCCCTGCGTGGTGGTCTGATGCTGACCTCCTCGGCACGGAAGCCGCGTTCTTCTGTCCTGCATGGCTGGGATCGCTGCTGCTGCTCCTGGGGTCCTCGGACGCAAGGAAGCCGTCCTTGCTGCTGCCGGGGTCCTTACCCAGCAGGAAAGCCATCCCTGCCAGTGCCTGCAACCTACCTGCATCCCTTCTTCCTGTCTCCACGGAATGGAGGCACTTCTGCAGTCGGCCTTGCTTATCTTGGGTCCTCCATGTGGCTGGGGACGCCACCAACCACACTGCCTCTTCTCCTGCTTCTCCTTAGGCATGGGCGCGCACCTCTTTAAAGGGCTGGTGGCGGGAAAAGTCCCGCAGGCCCCAAGATGATGTCATCAAATCTGCCTTGCTTCAGCCCTATAAAAGGGGCCCTGTTTCAGTCCAGCTTTGCCTTGGGAAGGAGCTAGATACTCCTGGATGTTCCTATCCTTCGCTCCAGGAGTCTTCTCTGTTCCAGCTCTTCTTCAACGTCCTGTGTTCCTTGTTTCCTGTTGGAGCTCCATGTCTCATCCTGAAGTCCGTGATCTGTTCCTGATGTTCTTGATCCACTCCAGATGTCCGTCTTCCGCTCCTTATGTCCACGGTCAGTCTTCCAGTTCCTGATGTCCGGTCTGTCTTCCAGTTCCTGATGTCCGTGATCCAGTCCAGATGTCCGTCCTCCATTCCTGATGTCTGTGATCCAGTCCTGATGTTCGTCTCCTGTTCCTGATGTCCGTGATCCAGCCCAGTTGACCTGAACCCCTGGTTCCTCATAGCCACCTTTCCTGGTGTACCATGCCCTGGTCCGCGACCAGCCCCGCGGGTGGGCTGTGTAGGGTGCCTCAGGGTTCAAGGCCATCTTCTCCTCTGCAGTGCAAGCCTCCAGAAGATTTCTGCTTGAATCCTAAGTCTTAAACCCTGAGTTGTCTGAGAATCCTGTATCTTGTATCCTGAGCTTGAATCCTGTCCCGGTCTTTGGAGCCCCTCGCATTTGCAGCCGTCCATGTCTAAGACTCTGTTTGAACCTGCTCTGTTCTAGCGTGGTCCATGACCAGCCACTGGTGGCTGTGTAGGGCACGCCCCGGTGCATGGCCTCTACAGTTTCTGCAACATGCTCTTTTCACTTATTCCACTATCTCGTCTAGAGTCTACGTCGGTCCCAGCGTGGCCCGCAACCAGCCCCGCGGGTGGGCTATGTAGGGCATGCTGCGTCGCAGTCTCAACCCAGTTCTTGATCCTGTCTCCTTGTCTATAGAACCTCACTCCTAACTCCTTGTCTACAGAACCTCGCCCCTGACTCCTCGTCTTCAGAACTTCGCTCCTGACTCCTTGTCTTCAGTCTTTGTCCAAGTGTCCTCGCCTGAGACTTCGACCAAGTACCCACATCTTCGCCTGAGTCTTCATCCTAGTTCTTCGTTTTCCCCTGGCCTCCATCCGGCCTGCTGCTTCTTGCCTTTACCCAGCATCAGGTCCGAAAGGACTTGGAATGGTCGGAGGACTGTTCAAAAGACCACCATTGCGTTGTTGGTCTTCCTGAAGCATGCAGGTCCGGTGGAGGGTCAGTACCTTCAGTCGTCTTCAGTCTTGTCCCTGTTCTGGATTCCATCATCTGTCTTCACTCCAGCCTCACTCCTGTCCAGCCCATGCTCGGACATGCCTCGCCTGCCTCGGCACCTCTTCGGAGTTCCTCTGGGGTCGAGCTTGGGTCCAAGGATACACATTACCCTGGAAAGTAGAACCACTCTCCTAGCGCTTCATAACATTTGGAGCCTTCCAGCCACTTCTTGTGCTGCTTGGCCCCTTTATGAGTGCCTACCTTAGTTTTACTGCCACCTTTTCTGCTTTGTTCACCCTTCATGCTGCCTTAGGATGCGCTAATGCCACTTTCGGTGCAAGTTTGCCACATGAGATGCCATCAAAGGTTCAAGGCACTGTTGCTCATGCCCTGTTTTGGAGCCTTGGGGTGTTCTTCCTACTCTTTCTGTTCCTTTGCTCCCATTACAGTGACTTGGTGAAATCCCCTTTGTTCCTTTGCTCAGTCATAGGCTATCCATGCCACTTTTGGTGCCACATTCCAATCTCCTCAGTTTTTCTTGGAGTTCTTTCCCCCTTCTGTTGATTTCTTCCCGCAAGCTTTGACAATTGATTTAAAAAATCCACTATTCTGTAGCCCAATATTACCTGTAATAATTCCCCCCGTTAACTTTAATGTCAAATGAAAATGAATCAAACTAATTTTTTTTTTTCATTTTGAAACTAAAGAAATGAATTAGGGTCCCCATGAAATGAATTTTAAAATGAAAGAATTTTTTTTCCTGCTGCACATGCCGAGTAAAGGGGCATTCTGGGGTGGGTTTTTAAGAGATTTATGTGCAATTTTTCTCCTGCTAATTGATTTGGGCAGAAGAATCTGGACTTGCTATTTTGCCCCACTTGGCCAAATGTACAAATGGCAAATGCAAAATATGCAGATTCTTTTGATGCATATGCACTATGAAGTAGATTTTAAAAGCATTTCTCACACAAAAACAGCACATTTTAAGAAGTTGGGGGGCAGGGCCAAAACTGATGCACATATGTTGGGGGAGAGAGAGAGAGAGAGAGCCTGTATGGGGGTCAGTCTGATACTCTGTATTTAGGTACCACTATAGAGGGGCTCTTTGTCGGGGTGGGTTTTTGGAAGGTGAGTTGTGGTTGGCAGGGGGGGGGGGCGGTATTGCTACAGACACATTCAGAGGTATTCATAGTAAAAATGACATCAGTATGGAATTGTAGTCCTTTTCGGTGATGAAAAGGAGTAGATTTGTACAATGCAGCTAGCACTGTAGCATACAAATCAACTCCTCTTGTTAGACTTTTCATCACTTATAAGGTCTATAATTTTTTATTGATGTCAATTTTACTATGATGCATGTTAAATGCCACATTTATGTGTATTTTGTGTGTATTGCTGATAAAACAAGATTAACAGAAGCAAAATATTAATGAACTGCATCACATGCAAATGCATGCAAGCATCTCATTAATATGAATACGGATTATTCAAAATCATGTTAACCGCATGTTCAGTGGTAAGCTATTAAAGTTTCCCATGCTAGCACAAAAGGGATTTGTAATCACTAGCAATTTTCTGCCAGGTCATCAACTTGGAACCTGTTTGAACTGACTTTCTTTTCCCTATTGGGAGAAAGTGGAAGATGGCCACCACTGCTATTACCACTGTTTATAATTATTTATTTAGCTGCTTTATATTCTGCCTTTCAGACACTTCAAAGCAAATTACATTCTGGTACTGTAGGTATTTCCCTGTCCCCAGAGAACTCACAATCTAAGGAACTGATCCACTAAGGGGTCAATTTTAAGACCGGTGTGTGTGTGTGTCCATGTGCACACACACACACATGGACATACCAATTTTATAACATGCGCACATCATACACGCATGTTATAAAATACGATGTCCGCACGCACGGATTTTAACATCTGTGCATGCATTTGCAGATGGCCTGCGACTCGCACGCATGGGGGGAAATTTTCAAAATAATGTGCGGTGATGCGATCGGCCTTTTTTCCAATTCCCTGCCAGTCTGCTCTAATTAAGGAGCGGACTGGGAGGAACTTTCCCATCCCTAACCTTACCCTTCCTACGTCTTCCCCACTCCTCCCCGACTCCTAAACCTACCCTAACTAAGATATTTTTTATTTTTTGAACTTACTTGCTCCTTTGAGCAGTAGTAAGTTCCGTGCCAGAAGCTGGCTAATGGCGCTGTCCCGGCCCTGCCCATCCCCACCCAGAACACCCCCCCTGGCCTGCCCCTTTACCCTCCTCTGGCATTTCTATGCGTACTGGGGTTTAAGTGCATGGCCAGGCCTGTTTTAAAATGTGTGCGGTGCATGCAAGGCCCAGCCATGTGCGTAAACCCCAAAATGTATGTGCCTCTGAAGCCCCAGCTGCCCTGCAAGATCCCACCTATAAAACATATTTTCCTTAGGGAATTTAAGGTAGACCAGATGTCTATCCTGGTCCTGCACCAGGACCAGGATAGACATCCTGGTCCTGGTGCAGGACCAGGATGTCTACCCTTTTAAAATCTGGGCTTATGGGTTTTTCCCATAGGCAGAAAAAAAGGGAAAAGCCTTAATGAATCTTGCCCCAAGTCTGTACCAGAGGCAGATTTGTCTGGGTGCGTTCATGAATTACCAGCACAAATGTTGGTTTTAAAAGTTCCTCCCTGTGGGGGTTGGGTGTTTGGCTTCCCTGACTGATGGCATGCCACCTCAGAAGGTCAACATCTGTCCCATGTCTAAAACCTGCTCTTAGCGTAAAGAAACTGTTTTGCTCCGACCGCAGCAAGTTTTAGCAAGCAAACATACTTCCTGTCTATAGCTAACAGGAAGTCAGCAAGGAACATATCTAGGGCAAAAGCTTTGCAGAAAAAGCTTTGCAGCACCAGCTTAGTTTATGACCTACTAGCATTTATGTGGTTTTTCACACCTAGATAGCTCAGTACCATTGCCTCATGACCAGCTAATGACCTCCCCCCTCCCTGCCTGAAGACTGACCGCTTGCACCTACTGCCCACTTGCACCCACGTAGTAAAAGGTCAGCATAAACACTTGTGGTGGAAAACATTGTAGCAGGAAAATATGTGACGTATGTATCATATCAAATACTATGAGATCATTTACAATAAAAGAGCAGCCTTCCCAAAAGCCTGGAAGAGCACGCTTCACCCTGAAGACCGTCTGAGGTGTTTTCATTGCGACATGTGGTGACCCCGACGTGATGTAAGTCTTGATCCAAGGAGTGACCCGAGACGTGACAACTCCCTGCTCATTCGGCTGGACAGAAAGCCTAGATGCGCATCGTACAACAGCAAAACTCGCTCCCACAAACGTAAGTATTTTTCTCTCAGCGAGTTTGCTCCCACCAACAGACCCGTCGTAAGTATTTATTCAGCGAGTTTGTTCCCAAACATTCGTGAGTATGGGAGATAGCATTTCAATTCAGCATAGAAGTCATGTGGAAGAATTGAAAATATTAGTGAAGAATCATTATTTAGTCACCAAGGGAGAAAGGGTACATATCAAATTAGGGGATATGGAAAAATTGATGAAAGAAATAGTTTGTCGTTGTCCCTGGTACCCCGAATCAGGAACTCTAAATGTAGAAGATTGGATCCAGATAGGTAATAGTCTGCATACATATCCACGAGCTCCTTTAAAGCAGTTATTGCTCTGGAAAAAATGTACAGAGACTTTAGAACACATCAGGACTAAAAATCTCAAGCCACCACTTTTAGTTCATGCGTCCTTAGACACAGACAGTAAAGAAACAGACAGACTGTCCGTCAGCACAGCTAGTACACACCCTCATCCCTTACCAGATTTGCAAAAACCCTCAGGAACAGCAACTTCGCTGTATCCTCAGCTTCCCATGCCAGAACCCATGACGCAGTCCATTCAGACTTCCCAGTTTGATTCAGAAAAACAGCTCCTAGGCACAATTGAACCACAACCTGGCCAGTGTGGTCCAATTTGCAAAGAAAATCTTACAGGAGAAGAATTATTAGAAGGACTTCAAGTCTTTCCCATTACAGAAAGGATTAATGAACTAGGGGGGATAGAATATGAATCCATAGAACATCTGGGAACACACACTCACAAGGCACAGTCCCCAACCACGGCTCCCGTGGTTTCCTCTGCGTTCATCTCAGAGAAAAAACCTCAGGAAGCTAAAGACACTGAAATCAGAGAAGCTAGTCTCTCTCCGCCTTACCCTAAAGCTCTTTCACCACCCATAAATTCCCTGTATCCTGAGCTGTCACTGCCTAACTTCGCACAAGCATCAAGGAGACAGGGTTTCCCTGAGCTTCCTGAATTGTCACTGATTGAACCTCCTGACCTGTCACCTAACCCTTGCCTCCAATCCATGCCTATTTTCCTTGAGAATAATGAGGAAGGCACGGACAGTAGTGAGGAAGTTGAAAAAGTCATTGTACCTTCGCCTGTCGCTGGTCCTCCAGCAGCACAAGTTGCCAAATTAGAACGTTCATTTTTTTATGTCACCATTTGGGTTGATTTATTTCACGGATGGACGCTTGCCTTAAGCCCACAAAAAAGAGTCTGTCCTCTGGAAGGATCTCTGACAACAATTGAATTGAACACCGCCCGGAGTGCCGTACGCAGTAAAAATGCTCCCAGGTCTTCCAAGAAATTAGCATATATGATCTTGGGCCAGGTACTCCTAATATCGCAGCAGCGATATAAGCAAGAACGGTTCCAACGTGAGAGAAATGAGTTAATAAGACAGTACAATGCTCTATTGGAAACCAGAATAAACAAAACATACGTATTTAAAGCACATTTCCCTACAGGAAATGATAGGGGCCCCTCGCACATCAAAAAAGATTCAATGTATGTTACAACTGTGTTGAAATTTGGCCAAGACACTATAAATTTCATGTGAAATGTTTCCCTTTTCACAAAGTTAAATCGGACCAAAATTAAAATGACCTCGTGATTCTGAACCTTATATTTCATAGCTATTGATTACATTAATAGTGCACAGAATTAGTTTTGTTTAGGATAAAGTAGATTAGGATAAAATCTGACTATTGATTCATTGAATGGAGTTTTTTCCTCTGTTTCTTTTTCTCTTGAGAAACACTGTTCCTCCCACACACTGTCTTTCTGTTGTTAACTCGTGTGGGGGAGGGAGAACTTTTGAAAATAAAAAAACTGAACTTAGTACTGCAGTTTATCTCTCTAATTTTGTATTTGTATATATCTGATACATTTCTTTAACTGTGCGCTGAAGCTCAGATCTTCTGCTGATCCAAATCTATTTTCCCTCAAGCTTCAAAACTAAAACTTTTTAATGCTTTCAAACTGTGTTAATACTGAATTGAGGTTACTGACAATCTGAAAGGACATTTTAACCACAGAGTTAAACTGTCTCTTAGGGAAGCAAAAGTTGCTTTACCGTAAAAGCACTGTTCTAGGAAACTGCTTCTGTCAGTTCAGTGCTGAGCAAAGAAAAAAAAAAAAGACAAAGAGGAAGTAAGTTTTGTGGTGACAGGCACAGCACTGCTTATAGAAGTACTTTTGTCAGTGACTTGTGCGGCGAACGGAAATAAGCAAAAAAAAAAACAAACAGTTACTTTTGTTTAAATGGAGCATATTCAAGCTCTACTCATTTGATAATTAACTGATGTTTAAGTTCTAATTATTCTAATTACTTAGGGGTAGATTTTCAGAGCCCTGCTCGCCTAAATCCGCCCAAAACCGGGCGGATTTAGGCGAGCAGGGCCCTGCGCGCCGGGAAGCCTATTTTACATAGGCCTCCCGGCGCGCGCAGAGCCCCGGGACTCGCGTAAGTCCCGGGGTTCTCGGAGGGGGGCGTGTCGGGGGCGTGTCGGGGGCGGGCCCGGTCGTCGCGGCGTGTCGGGGGCGTGTCGGCAGCGTTTTGGGGGCGGGTACGGGGCGTGGCTACGGCCCGGGGGCGTGGCCGCGCCCTCCGTACCCGCCCCCAGGTCGCGGCCCGGCGCGCAGCAGGCCCGCTGGCGCGCGGGGGATTTACGTCTCCCTCCGGGAGGCGTAAATCCCCCGACAAAGGTAAGGGGGGGGTGTAGACAGGGCCGGGCGGGTGGTTAGGTAGGGGAAGGGAGGGGAAGGTGAGGGGAGGGCAAAGGAAAGTTCCCTCCAAGGCCGCTCCGATTTCGGAGCGGCCTTGGAGGGAACGGGGGGAGGCAGCGCGGCTCGGCGCGCGCAGGCTATACAAAATCGATAGCCTTGCGCGCGCCGATCCAGGATTTTAGTAGATACGCGCGACTACGCGCGTATCTACTAAAATCCAGCGTACTTTTGTTTGCGCCTGGAGCGCAAACAAAAGTAGGCTGTTCGCGCTCGTCTGAAAATCTACCCCTTAGTATTGCACATTATACTTCAGCTCAGAATCTTATTGCTTAAATTTATTCTAGGTTAACATCTATAAAGTGATGATAGTGCATCCACTATGAGGCACTGTGTTATTCTACCAAATGTTACTACCAGATGTACCATATTGTTTTTGTTATCTTCATAATTCTTTGAATACTAGTTTTATTTCAGGAAACTTCAGTTTTATTTTCTTTTTCTAAATTTTATTCAGAATTCTGAACTTTTATTTTTACTCATAGAGGGTGCTACATCTAAAGCAATCCCTCCCAAGTTTTTTCTTGCAAATCCAAATTGATTTTATTAAATGGTATAATAGAATTAATTCTCCAAGGTTCAAAATGTAACAATTTCACTTTAATCATTGCCTTAATAATTTTTTGCTGAGTGCTAGATTTTAATATTTTCCAGATTGACAGTCTTCCTGTCATGAGACATGTGAAGATGAACGCTTTACTTTGCAGCTTCTTTTAACAATTTTTTTCAAACATTTCTTACACATCCTTTTGATTTTTGATCTTTGATCTAATTTATTTCTGTTACATCTTGCTATGACACTTAAGCTGATGCTTCATTGTTTTTACTCATAAAGTGGAAAAACATTATATAAGATTAGTAATAGTAGAATTATAGCCATAATGAAATGTCATTAATTAATCTGAATTTCAGTTTTTTCCCTATATTAGGTACCCGACGCTACAAGAAACACATATCACAATTTAAGCCTTGATGAATGAAAAATTGATACACCTTGCTGTAAGATTGACTATGACATCATTAAATTTTATTAAACTTGCTGCAGCAGTCAGCGCCAAAAGCAGAACTAGCTGCAGTCATTCTACCCTTGCAATTTTTATCAATGCTAATTTAAACATTATTTCTGATAGCCAGTATGTTTGTACTGTTGCTTCTTCTCTTCCTGGAGCATAAACACAAACAAACTGAAAGCGGGAAATGCCATGCCATTGGACTTTGCCATTGGTCTTCCCCCCAAAACACTTTAACTCATCTAAATATATCAACTTCAAATCAGACCACAGTCGCGGATAATCATTATGGGACTAAAGTTAGTCACCCACAACCGTCAGTTTTGTATTGCCTAATACTGTCTGGCATGGTCCCGTTCCTGGGCATGCTACTGTGCTTTCTTTCACAGGTCCAATTTGGGTGCCAATCCATTGTATGAAGCCGTGGAAAGATGGAAAGGTGTCCGGATCCACAAAACCCGATCCCAAACTTCTCCCTGAGCCTCCACAATCCACAGACGGTCAGAGACCGGACTCCCCGCAAAAAGCAGCCCCTGATGACCTGGAGATAGATCAAAGCCCTATCCCACCAATCTGCACAACTCTTGGAACAGCAAAGCTTTGAGAAAACTCCAGAGAACTTCTTATTAGCTGCCTTTTCTTGCCTGAATGCCAACTCATTAACAATTGTGTTCTGTATACTCATATTTAGCTTCATCTCTCCTGCCATTGCGATGTCTGAACAAGAACTATTGACAATCCAATATGTACATTACCGATGCACAGACTTTATCACAACTATTGAACAAACAGATTGCTGGGTTTGCATACACATGCCAACCCATTCCAGAGAAGGACTATTGATGCATGCAGTTCTTTTTAACCTATCAGGATGGACTACTTACCCATGGACTTACCAATGGGTCCTTTATAAATTCACCAGTCAATTACACAGTAATGTATTTGAATAGTAGGGTACAAATTAATGCTGTTTTTGTTGGAATAAAATAATGACAGTATCACAGGGCTCAGGCTAGGGAAATACCCATATTGCAATCAAACCTTCATTCTGCACCACATCATATCTAGAAAATACTCCTTCCCTAATGCAACCATCACTGACCACATGCACAATTTCACAAACATCTCCTGGCTCCAAGTCTCAGAAAGACTATTCTCATTGCTGTATATATATACATATCAGATTATAAAGCAAATCTCACACATACCATAGAGCAGATGGAGACCATGATCGCTGAGGCACCGCTCTCAAAGGAGACCACACTGATATCCTCCTGGGACTGGCTATGGTCCTGGTTTCCTAATATCGGTGGTATCACACGACTTATTCCTGTTGTATTCTTGATAATAGGTTTCCTTCTTTGTTTGGCTTGCTGCCTTCGGTGCATACCCCATCTCATATCCATTCTAAAACCCCAATCTCGGCCTGGATACAGGGATGTACTTCACGCTACTTAAAATTAAAAACAAAAAAAAAAAAGAAAGACCAGATGTGGGGGTTGGGTGTTTGGCTTCCCTGACTGATGGCACGCCACCTCAGAAGGTCAACATCTGTCCCATGTCTAAAACCTGCTCTTAGCGTAAAGAAACTGTTTTGCTCCGACCGCAGCAAGTTTTAGCAAGCAAACATACTTCCTGTCTATAGCTAACAGGAAGTCTGCAAGGAACATATCTAGGGCAAAAGCTTTGCAGAAAAAGCTTTGCAGCACCAGCTTAGTTTATGACCTACTAGCATTTATGTGGTTTTTCACACCTAGATAGCTCAGTACCATTGCCTCATGACCAGCTAATGACCTCCCCCCTCCCTGCCTGAAGACTGACCGCTTGCACCTACTGCCCACTTGCACCCACGTAGTAAAAGGTCAGCATAAACACTTGTGGTGGAAAACATTGTAGCAGGAAAATATGTGACGTATGTATCATATCAAATACTATGAGATCATTTACAATAAAAGAGCAGCCTTCCCAAAAGCCTGGAAGAGCACGCTTCACCCTGAAGACCGTCTGAGGTGTTTTCATTGCGACACCTCCCTGCACTGCTTTTAAATTTTGTCTGTGTAAATCATTTCCCTGAACAAATTTAGCTAGATAAAAAAAAGAGGCAGTGATGGCGGTTCCAGGAGCAGAGCTCAACTTTAGCCAGAGAGTGCTGATATTCAGTCTTATCCTGAAATTATCGGGGCGCGCCTGGATTATTCAGGAGAACAAGTAACCAGGTATGTTATGCTGAATCTCAGTAAAGTTATCTGGGTAGCTTCATCTAGATAACATTCTCATTCCCTGGCTTACTCATTATTGCATGCTTTGTAGGCAGATATGGGAAGGGAGGATACTGGATGTGAACTAAGGGGCGGATTTTCAGAGCCCTGCTCGCGTAAATCCGCCCAAAACCGGGCGGATTTACGCGAGCAGGGCCCTGCGCGCCGGGAAGCCTATTTTACATAGGCCTACCGGCGCGCGCAGAACCCCGGGACTCGCGTAAGTCCCGGGGTTTTCGGAGTGGGCGTGTCGGGAGGCGTGTCGGGGGCGGGGCCGGAGCGCGCGGCGTTGCGGGGGCGTGTCGGCAGCGTTTTGGGGGCGGGTACGGGGGCGTGGCTACGGCCCGGGGGCGTGGCCGCGCCCTCCGTACCCGCCCCCAGGTCGCGGCCCGGCGCGCAGGAGGCCCGCTGGCGCGCGGGGATTTACGCCTCCCTCCGGGAGGCGTAAATCCCCCGACAAAGGTAGGATGGGGGTTTAGACAGGGCCGGGCGGGTGGGTTAGGTAGGGGAAGGGAGGGGAAGGTGAGGGGAGGGCAAAGGAAAGTTCCCTTCTAGGCCGCTCCGAAATCGGAGCGGCCTAGGAGGGAACGGGGGTAGGCTGCGCGGCTCGGCGCGCGCAGGCTATACGAAATCGATAGCCTTGCGCGCGCCGATCCAGGATTTTAGCCGATACGCGCGACTACGCGCGTATCTACTAAAATCCAGCGTACTTTTGTTTGCGCCTGGAGCGCAAACAAAAGTAGGCTGTTCGCGCTCGTCTGAAAATCTACCCCTAAGTGAAGGATATTTATGGGAGGAGGGGGGGGGGGGGAGGGGTCTGCCTTCATCTACTATGTTACAGTTTTTTGATATTACTCTTTTCAAGAAGTTTCCAACAGGAACAGACCAGATAGGAACAACAGTATTAAACCAACTGTGGCAGCTCAGGTTCCCTTTCACCATCAACATGGACGTCTGACAGGAGAGACTGCAGTATGCTAAGCTTACACTTTTCCTAGTAAGCAAAGGATGCTTATCATAGTTCTATTGTACATGGCTAGTGTTTCTCAAGTAGCTTTGTATGGGAACATCCCAAGGCACTGGATATTATTCATAGCTTATCTGTAGTGTTTTTCTTCTCCCAAATAAACTGATACAATATTACAGGGACACATACAAAATAGCTGTAACTTTTTGTGTTCTTACCACAAAAGCAAGGGAATTCTGCCAGCTTCTGTCCATTGGGAATATTTGACATCTGTAGAATAAAAACTGATTTTCTCTTTTAACCTTCATAGAATGGCTGAATTACAGTGCTGTCACCAATGGCTGAAAATTATACCCTTTTGCTATTAATCATTGCAATCTTTTCCCATTTCCTTGGGTTTTTTTTTAGATTTTATTGGTATTTATCTTTACAGGTCAGACAATTTAAAAATTTGTAGTTCTGTTGGCCAAGGCATTTTATTTCTTTATATGAAACAATGGTGGCATGGAGTGGGTTAGAGCTGCAAGCTTTAAGAAAGGGTTCACATCCTGCAGCCATTCCTTCTAAGAACATAAGAAAATGCCATACTGGGTCAGACCAAGAGTTCATCAAGCCCAGAATTCTGTTTCCAACAGTGGCCAATCCAGGCCATTAGAACCTGGCAAGTACCCAAAAACTAAGTCTATTCCATGTTACTGTTGCTAGAAATAGCAGTGGCTATTTTCTAAGTCAACTTAATTAATAGCAGGTAATGGACTTCTCCAAGAACTTATCCAATCCTTTTTTAAACACAGTAACACTAACTGCACTAACCACATCCTCTGGCAATAAATTCCAGAGTTTAGTTGTGCATTGAGTGAAAAAGAACTTTCTCCGATTAGTTTTAAATGTGCTACATACTAACTTAATGGAGTGCCCCCTAGTTCTTCTATTATCCAAAAGAGTAAATAACTGATTCACATTTACCCATTCTTGACCTCTAAGTACAAACTTAGAGGTAAATTTTCACAAATGTATACACATAAAAATTAGCATATATGTTTGTAAGTACTCACATACTTTATAAAAGTTCAAAATACATATTTTCACTTTCAAATGCATATATATATGCATAAAAAAGGGGCATTCCAGTACAGGGGCAAAATGTAGGCACATAAGTTGCAATTTTACTTGTCGTGTATGTAGATTGGCAAAATTACTTGCAGAATTTTATAATTGCTAATTATATGCCTTAAATATATTTATGATATAGAACTGACTGGGTAGGAGATCTAGGTGAACTCAGGGGAGTCAGACAATTGCGTCCATGAAGATCCCAGAGCATGGTATGGTGGAGAATCCAGCTACTGAGAATAAAGAAGATCCAGCACTGGTGGTTCCCCAGTTGGTCCATATAGCTTCATTGGGGTGAAATTTGAACTTGGAGCCAGCAAAGGACTTAATTAAAGAACTAAGGATGTGCAATTTGTGAATGGCACACTGGGTGGTGGTTATGACATGGTCGAGGGTAGCCTAAGAGATAAGGACTGGGAAGTCTTGAACTTTCCTGGATGGGATCCAGGAGGGAGTTGGAATGTTTTGCCCAATGGGTCCAAGCTGAGGGGAGTGGTATATGAGGCGGTGTACCTAGTGTTCCCCTATTTACTGGTGCAGGACCAGGATAGACATCTGGTCTACCTTAAATTCCCTAAGGAAAATATGTTTTATAGGTGGGATCTTGCAGGGCAGCTGGGGCTTCAGAGGGCATAACCAAAGACTTGCAAATAAGAACTGGGATCCAGGTGGAGATAAGCAGACCAGGCCTGAGTTCTCCAGGAGGAAGGCAGCTCCTGTATGCAATAAGGTCCAAACCTTGAGCTGAGATGCAGCAACACACTGTATGTAAAGAGTGTACCCTGTCTGAGGAGAAGACAATCTATGGTTGTGCATGTCTGAAATTAAAATAAAGAATAAACTGTTTTAAGAAGGATGGAGTCAGTCTAGTTTGTCTCCAGACCTGTGGGAATCACTGCGTCTTCCCACAGGGATATTGAATAGACTCTCCTGGGAAGATCTAACTATATATTCTGGGTAATACAAAGTGATCCATTCACTCAAGTATTCTGGGTCCAACTCAAACCAATATGTGCATGATAAAGTAAGATCTATGTTTCACTGCCAGTGGTATAGCCCATACAATATAGGCATAATTTGGTCTTTCTTAAGGATATGCATTTGACTGAAATGAATCAGTAAAATGCAAAGAATGAGACCATTTCTGTTTTATTTGTGGATCCCTGAAACAAATGGAGAGTGCCCATAAATTAAATGAAAATTTTAGTTTCATTCATTTGTTTCCCATTTAAGTCTAATGCGTTGAAAACTAAGACTAATAAATATAGAACCAAGAAATTCTTCAGCGAGGTAGAAGTCAGAACAGAGCCAAGGCAGGAGAAAAGGGCAAATAGGATTGAGGACCGATCAAGGTGAAGCTGCCCTATTCTGATGATATACTTTGGGGGTTTTGCTAACAGTCAGCCTTGTGGCAAAACCTAGACTCTACACATTAGGGATCATGATGCCACTCTGTCTAGTTTCCATGCCCTTCATCCTACACTTGGGAGTCTTGCTGACACTCTGCCTTGCTACTATACCCCCTTATTCTACCATGGGGGGGGGGGTCTTGCTTCCACTCTGCCTTATGCCATTTCATGGGGGTTTGCTGCCATTCTTGCCCTTGATTCTACACCATCAGAATTTAGCTGCCAGCCTTCCTTGCTGCTATAACCCTTGTATCACAATTTGGGGGTCTTGCTGCCATTTTGTGTTGCTGCTATGCCCTTATGCTACACCTTGGAGGTCTTTCTTACTTTCTGCTTTGCTACCAAACTCCTATTTTGTTGCCTTGGCATTCTTTCTGTCATTCTACCTCATAGCCATATCCCAGATTCTACACCTTGAGGGTTTTGCTGCCAGTCTGCCTTGCTGCTCTACCACTTATGCTACACCTTCAGGGAGTGCTGCCATACCCAGACTTTATACTTTGGGTGTCTTTATGCTACTCTGTTTTGCTCATACCCCAGACACACCTAGGGATGTTCTTTCCATTGTGGGTTGCTGCCTTGCATTTCTCAGTGCTTTGGCATCTTCATGTGACTTTTAGTGATGCTTTATCCCTCTGTTATTGCCTGTTTTGTTTTGGGGTTTTTTTTTGTACCTTTGATGCTTTGTTACTAGGGATGTGAATCAGGCTTCTGCCGATTGAAAATATCGTACGATATTTTCAAAATCGTCAGAAATCGTGGGCTCCCTGAAACCGATAGGAAAACCCCACAAAATTGTTTGTGGGGGATCTCTTATCATTTTGGGGGAGGGCAGGAAAAACGGCACACAAAAATAACCCCTAAACCGACCCCGACCCTTTAAAATCCAGGGAGCACTGGATGGCCGGTGCCATCTTTAAAAATGGCGTGGGCCATCCAGTGCTCCTACAATGTGACAGGGGCCGGCCAATGGCATGGATACCCTGTCACATGGTAAGGGCAAAGGCCATCGGCGCCATTTTTATTAGTGGCAGCCGACGGCCCGAGAGCGGGAGATCACTCCCGGGACCCCCACTGGACCACCAGTTACCTGTAAAATGTTTTTTGGGGGGTCGGGTGGGGGAAGCTAAGGGATTAAAGGGTCGGGGTGGGTTTTTTGTTTATCGGCTCAGGCGCAGCCGATAAAAAAAAACCCGATCGGGCCAGACAAAAAAAAAACATGATGCGTTTTGGAACCGGAATCAGAACCGATTCCGGTTCTGATTCACATCTCTATTTGTTACCCCTTCATGATAACTAGGTTGTTCTTGCTACTTTTAGTGCCACTTTGACTATTTTGTGCTCTTATAGGGGTTCATGCTACTGTTATTGGTGACTTATTTTAAAGCCTTGGGGTATTTCTGACACTCTTATTGCTGCTTTGCTCCTCTGAAGGTGACTTGGAGAGTTCTTTCCAATACTGGTACCTTTTGGCACCAAATGTAGAATTTCATGCCACCTTTAGTGCCACTTTTCCATAGTTTTGGTGCCTTGGAGTTCTCTTCTCCATTCTAATGTTGTTTACCTAAATCCTCAATTTTGAAACTCAAAATAGACTGCATTGCTTCCCACGTTGATTTGAATGGGAAACAAACAAATATATACTTTTTTCATTTGAAACTGTTGAAACAAATGGAGTTGACCTTAGGAAATGAATGAATGAACCAAAAAGAAAATTTAGCCTCTGCACGTCCCTAGTCTCTGTTGTTAGTATTTGTACAGAGACTGGCTGCATTCTCATTCTTTGCAGGTTTTTCATTGATATTGGGGTAAGTTCCTCCACGAAAGTGACTTCAGCCTATGACTACAGCCTCAATAATACAATAGTAACAAACAGTAAAAGTGCTGAACCCCTACGATACTTACTGCCTGCATTAAAGCCACTACCCGTTATAGCCACCGTAGTATCCAGTCCAGCCACTCCAGCATCCAGCTTCCAGTCCAGCCACTCCAGCATCCAGTCCAGCCACTCCAGCTTCCAGCATCCAGTCCAGCCACTCCAGCATCCAGTCCAGCCACTCCAGCATCCAGCTTCCAGTCCAGCCACTCCAGCATCCAGTCCAGCCACTCCAGCATCCAGCTTCCAGTCCAGCCACTCCAGCATCCAGTCCAGCCACTCCAGCATCCAGTCCAGCCACTCCAGCTTCCAGCATCCAGTCCAGCCACTCCAGCATCCAGTCCAGCCACTCCAGCTTCCAGCATCCAGTCCAGCCACTCCAGCATCCAGTCCAGCCACTCCAGCATCCAGCTTCCAGTCCAGCCACTCCAGCATCCAGTCCAGCCACTCCAGCTTCCAGCATCCAGTCCAGCCACTCCAGCATCCAGTCTAGCCACTCCAGCATCCAGCATCCAGTCCAGCCACTCCAGCATCCAGTCCAGCAAACTAAGAAGAATGTCTCCATCCTTTCCAATCCCAATCCTCCCTCACGGTCCACCTTCCAAAGGACATTCAACTCGACACGCCCACTACCAGAACCTTAAATCCATCTCTCCAATCATGATCACTCCCATTACCCAAATGCTAGGCCTCACACTATTTACGTTAACACTATTCAATGCACAATCCCTAACTAAAAAATCAGTAATACTAAATGACTATCTCATCGATGTGAAACCGGACATATGCGCAATTACTGAGACATGGCTCAAACCTTCAGACACTGCAATAATTAACCAACTACCCACAGAGACATACAACTTCTTCTCCATCCCACGTCAGGGAAAAAAAAAAGGAGGAGGAATCCTCCTAGCTACAAAAAAGGTCCTCAGATTCACTCAACACTCCTCCAATACCGACTCGAAACTCGAATTTGGCTTCTTCACATCAGACAAACTCCAAATTTTACTTCTCTACGCTCCTCCAGGTTTACTGGAAACAGACGCATCTCCCCTGGTCGAACTAACTACCTCCCTTATCAATCTAGACGCCCCAGCGATAATCTTAGGTGACTTCAACCTGCACATCGACAACTCCAAATTATCACCCAACTGCGAAGCCTTACTCACAGCATACTCCGCTTTAGGTTTCACTCAACTAGTTAACAAACCCACACACAAAGCTGGACACACGTTAGACCTTATCTTCATCAATACAGCAATCAAACTGGCCCAACACCCAACCTGCACGAAGGTACCATGGTCAGATCACTCCCTCATAACTTCCTCATTCTCAATAAAAGATACCAGTCCAACTTGCATACCCTCACATTGCTTTACTTACAGGAAAACATGCACCACAGAAGATCTTAGCAATCACTTATTATCACATCTCACCCAAGTAGACTTCACCAACCCGAATTCAGCGCTTCGATCTTGGAACAACATCACGGAATCGATAGCCAACAAGCTATGCCCCCTAACAACAAAAAAACCTCACCCCAACTCGTCCAAAAGACAACCATGGTTTACTCTAGAGCTAAAAAAGCTTAAATTATTGCTAAGACAATATGAGGCTAAATGGCGTAAAAACCCATGCACCATCACTCTATCCACCTATAAATCTACTCTTCACCAATACAAATCCAATACATTAAGATCCAAAAGGAACTACTACGCATCCAAGATCCACCACCTAATCTTCGACGCTAAAGCCCTCTTTAGCTACGTCTCCAACCTCACTCAAATAAACTCATCAGAAATCGCTCTCAACCAAGCCAAATCCAAAGCGGAAGAACTAGCGCTATTTTTCAATAACAAAATCAGCAAACTTCTAACTCAGCTGCCCTCTAACACCGCATCTACTTCTATACCACCTCAGACTACCTTCAAAAATTCCCGCTTAGAAGAACTGGAACCAACTTCTTCCATCGAGATCCAAGGTATTCTACGGAAAATGAAACCATCCTCTCACCCTTCGGACCACATCCCCTCGAAATTGCTTCTATCAATTCCCGACTCCATCTCCAAATCCCTGTCAGACATCATAAATTGCTCAATAACACAAGGTTCTTACCCAGATGACCTAAAATTGGCCTCTCTTAAACCATTACTGAAGAAACCTAATCTAGATCCTAATGACCCAAACAACTACAGACCTATCGCCAACCTCCCCTTCATAGCTAAGATTATGGAGAAACTGGTGAACACCCGACTCTCAAACTACATTGAAGAAAACAACCTCCTATTCCCATCAAAATACGGTTTACGCAAAACACTAAGCACGGAGTCCCTCCTCATTTCCTTAACGGATCACCTCATCCTGGGCCTCGATAAAGGGCAAGCCTTCTTACTGATCCTACTGGACCTTTCTTCAGCCTTTGACACCGTCAATCATGCCTTACTCATTAACCAGTTAGCCTCCATAGGCATCTCAGGCACAGCACTATCTTGGTTCATATCATTTCTCAGCAATAGAGGATACAAGGTCAAGATACAGAACAAAGAATCCTCTCAACATCCGTCGTCAGTAGGAGTCCCACAGGGGTCCTCCCTGTCTCCTACTTTATTTAACATTTACCTTATACCATTATGCCAACTTCTCACCGACCTCAACCTCAAACACTACCTTTACGCAGACGATATCCAGGTCCTGATACCCATTAAGGATTCCTTCGCAAAAACTCTGGCTTACTGGGATACATGCCTTAAAAAAATTAAACTCCTCCTCACCAGCCTAAATTTGGTATTAAACTCCGGCAAAACTGAACTCCTGCTCATTGCCTCAGAAAATAACACCATCACCTCTGCACAACAAGCCACGCCAAAAATCACACAAGTGAGAGACCTAGGAGTCCTAATTGATAATCGCCTGAATTTCAAAGCCACTATTAACAAAACCACCAAAGACTGTTTCTACAAACTACAAGTGCTGAAAAGAATTAGACCTCTTTTCCATGCCCAAGATTTTAGAACCATTCTACAAGCAATTATTTTTTTCAAAATTAGACTATTGTAACACCATCCTACTCGGCCTTCCCGCCTCATACACTAAACCGCTCCAGATGGTGCAAAATGCAGCTGCACGAATTCTGACAAATACCAGGAGAAGGGACCACATAACCCCCATACTAAAGAGCCTCCATTGGCTACCCATACACTTTAGAATAATATACAAGGCCATTCTCACCACATACAAAATCACCCACCAACTGGCTCCCATCGACCTACAGATCCCCCTCCAACTACACAATTCATCAAGACTGACTAGAGATGCATACAAGGGATCGCTACAGGTACCACCGTCCAAATCTACCAGACACTGCACACTAAGAGACCGGGCTTTCTCTACAGCCATCCCACCGTTATGGAACTCCATCCCCTCAAATCTCAGAACAGAACCTTGCATCTCAACCTTCAAAAAAAGACTAAAGACCTGGACATTCTTACAAGCCTTCCCGGACGCCAACATAGTCAACTAATCTCCAACTACACCTTGGTTATCCATTCTATTGTTTTACATATTTAAATTAATAACCTATCCTTTCTCTTCCTTCTCACCCTAGTTCTTATCACCCTGTTATATGTAACTGCCTTTTCAGCACCTTTGTTATAGTTATGTTTACTATGCACCCCTGTTTTATGTGAACCAGCATGATGTGACTCTGTCTCGAATGCGGTATATAAAAATTTGAAATAAATAAATAAATATAAGGCATTACAATAACTGACATGTGATATTATTTATTTATTTATTGATATCTGTTTATTTAAAATAATTTATTTACCAACACCCTTATGCATGTGATGAATGGTTCAGAAGGCTAATGTATGTTTACCCACCAACACTCTTATGCATTTGTTCATTTATTTACCAACACTCTTATGATTGCGATGAGTTTCAAAAATATTACATACATATTCTATCATATAATAAATGCAAACAAGTTCTGCCTGATATAGGGCCTCATTTTCCAAGCAGTTTACCACGTACGCGGCCAGTAAAGGGTTATCACAGTCCACGATATGTCTGGACAGCCTGTTGCAGGAGAGAGAGAGAGAGAGAAAGAGAGAGCCTTACTATAGTGCCTATGCCCTAGACAGGTATTTTAATCCCTATGGGAGGGCCACCCACTAACTCGGGGTGGGGATTAGGTATGAGCGTCAGGGGTTGGGGGCCACTTTCGCATTCCACATGAGACCTACGGAAAGAACAGTGGTCTCTAGTGAAGATTTGCTGGCCGTCGGAGTGAGGAAACTCACTCCAAGAGGAGATTTGGGCTACGTTCTCTCCACCTAGCTTGATGGACACTCTACCCTGGCAACAACATGTTTTCCCACTGCACGAAAGAAGCCTCATTTGCATTGGTAACGCCCCCTACTGCGTTACCAATGCGATATTGGAAAATGAGGCCCTTAGTTGTTGGATTGCATATTGTCACTGCTAAAAGACTGGAGCAGAAAATGCAGAGAAATTTCAATTATTCTACACCGCATTTAAGGGGGTTGTATTTATTTTTAATTTTTAGTATTTTCACTTTTTTAACGATACCCCATGTTCAATAGATGGGTTAATATTAACCACTAATATTATTACAAGATACTGTATAATGTGCATTGTATTCTCTGAACCATTAAATAATTGAAATACCCTTATCCACCCCCAAAATTTCAATGTAACTGCATATTATAAATCTAGGCTCAGCATCTAGATTCATTTACATGGTATGTTTTGACTGGAATTTGTAGGGAGGCATCTGTAACAGTTCTTAGCTAGAACACAGTCCTTCTTCCCTTGATGTTTCAAACAACTTTTGATGCTACAATTATTTTGATTTGTGAGACTGTATAAATATATAGTCACTCTGGTATAAGAATATTGTTTTTTGGAGCCAACATTTTTGATAAATCACTCCTGTTTGGTGCCATTGGGAATAATCCATGATGACACAAGTCTCTTGCTTCATTTATTTAGTCGCTCTGGCTGTACATGTTTTGAATGCCAAAGATATCATCACATATTTGTGAGGGTCCAGGAACTAGTGATCAAATAAAAAAAGATTTATAAAGAAAAGTAATTTAGAAGTATTATCTAGCATTATCTGTTACTCATAAGTCTTTTCTTTCCATAAGTTTATTTTATTGGTGTGACTTGAACTTGAAAATAAAACACTCATTTCTAGTTCTGGTAGTTTCTAGCATAAAGTCAAGTTGTGAACTTGACTGTGGCATATTGGATTAGACATCCTTGACCAAGAATATTACTTCCAAATTAACAAAGTGGTTAATTCTAAAGCTGAAACCAAGACCATTTTGACACAGGTTTTGAGTTCAGATTTCTCCTGGCTCATAATAATAGGAAATACTGAGCTAGTCCTGCACTATTAGGAACTGTGGGGTTCTCATTAACTTTCTACCACCAAAATACTGTTCAGTGATGCACATTTTTTTCTAATGAATGCTAAAAATGAAATAAGGCCATTTTGTGATTTGTTTCAAATAGAATGAACCAAAAATAGCCTCATAAGAAAACATCCAAACATGCTTTGGTATTTTTGTATTTGTGATAATTAAAAAAAACAAAACAGGCCTCTGGCATCTTTGGCTGGGTGTTCCTGGCTAAAAATCTGCCAACCCCAGCACTGAGGCCTAGCCCTGCTGCCGAGGCCTAGGCCTAGGCTGGGGCTGTGTGCCAAGGCCTAGGACCGGACCAGGCCTGGTGCTGAGGCCTAGGCCAGGAACTGAGGCTTAGGCCATGGTCTGGCTTGGTGCTAAGTCATAGGCCCCAGCAAGGTGCTAAGGCCTAGATCTCGAGTAAAGGTGAGCACCATGGCCTAAGCTCTGGGCCAGGCTTGGCATTGAACCAGGTCCAGCGCCAAAGCCAGTGCTAGTTCCCTCCTCCATGTCACTTCTGAGGCCAGAGAGCTCCTACCCCTGGCTCCCACTTACCTTGTTTTTCAGGTCCAGCTTCTAAACGGTCAGAAGGAATGCCTAGTTGATCCTGCCTGGGTCCCAGTGCTTTTGTTTAAAACTTTTTATTATTAGATTGAAGAATACCAATAAAGCAAACTACTTCTGGTGCACACCAGGACAAGAAGTCAACATGAACCATGGATCAGTCAGCATACATTGTCTTTATGAAGCTCAAGTGTCAAATGCCTCCGAAATGTAGATTTAGCACACAATAAATAGTACATTAGCAGCCAAAGAGGGTCCCAATGCTTTAAAAATGGCATCATCCACTTGTAGGACAATGCTGAAGCACCATCAATTTGGCTATTTTCACCAGTGAATCCAGTGCCATTTAGTTGTATTGCCATACATTTCTATAGTCGTACGTGAAAACGGTGCCAGCCACACTAGCGGAAGGCACTGAAAGTGATAACATTGTGGTGCCATTCTACAGGCAGCTAGCATAATTTTTAAAGTTCTGAGACCAGAGCTGAAGTGGCTAGACATCGCTCCTGCCATTTTAGAATCTTGACCCAGTAAGAAGGGGTTGGGATGGGATCTCTCTGGTTTTGGCAGTGACAAAGGTGGAGAGACTGGACTATGTGCTGGATTAAGCCTGTGCTTAAGCCTCAGCACTGGGACTAGGCCTCAGCTCCCTTGCTAGACTCGGTAAAACTCTAGCCTGGGGCTAGGTCTCAGCACTGGGCCTAGACAGTTATTTGCCTGGGAAGGACCAGTCAGAGCCTCCAAAGGCCCTTTTTTATTGTTCTTTTTTCTTTGTGGAGGGTTGTTTAATGAAGTTTTTTGATCTGACAAATGAACTGAATTAAAAAAAAACACATTAAACAAACCAAATCAAAATCAAAACCAAACATAAAAAAACCAAATGAACCAAACCAAAGCTTTTGGGGCTGCACATCCCTAATACTGTCCTTGTTGCATGGTGTCTCTGTCCCTGTCAGATTTCCATTAATTACCCATTAATTACTTTATCAAGCATAGGGCAGTGGATACCCAGAATGCCCTTCCAGATGAAGAAATGTAGACAAAAACACTAAAGTAGTTATAAAAAAGATGATAAACACAGAGGATCCCTGAAGACAAAGGATAGTTATTAAGGACTGGGAAATCTGCATGAAATGACTGTTCACCCATAACAGCATTGGTGTGCCTGCTTTGTGCTTCTAAGATTGTACTGTGGTAACTTGCATGAATTAACAGTTTCAATTCTAAACCTAAAATATTAGGGTAAGTTGCATGGAGCAAGATTTGCAACCCAGAACAACAGTAATATGATTGCATCAGGGTGTTGGCTTGGGTATTGATTTTATCAGGTCCAGTCCTTCCATTAGGTTAACTAGGTGGTTGCCAGGAGTGCCAAAATTTTAGGGTGGCAAAATCCTATTAGTATAAGGCCCAGAGGGGTACAGAGCCAGAGCCAATATAGTCAAAGAATGAAGTTTTCTGCTAGAGCTATTGCTGCCTATAGGAGGAAGTGCTATACTGGAGCTGCCATCAGTAGATAAGCTGGGGGCAAGGGTTTCATGATCAAATGTTCAGCTAGGGTGCCAAATACTTTTACCCTAGCCTTGAGTTTTATGAGAAACTGATTAATGATATCAGGACCTGCAATGGCTTACTAACTGAAGAAATGAAGACACTTTATTTATTTATTTATGTTTTTATTGACCTTCATTCGGAATATACCATCATAACAATTTACATTAATAATTAGTTTGAAATAAAATATGTAAAAGAAATATAAACAAAATACACTCAAAAGATAATAACATCAATCTTGAATTCGGAAACAGCACACGTGATCTAGGAGTCATTATTGACTCTGAACTCAATTTCAAAACGCACATATCTTTTAAGTGTATGTAATTTGTAATATCCTTCTTTTAACTTGATAGATATGTGCGTTTTGAAATTGAGTTCAGAGTCAATAATGACTCCTAGATCACGTGTGCTGTTTCCGAATTCAAGATTGATGTTATTATCTTTGAGTGTTATAGTCTGTAATTTGTCATGGCATGTCCTTCTATCCAGATAAATAATTTCAGTTTTTTCTATATTCAGTATTAATTTCATATTAGTCAAAAGTTTTTTAATCATGGAAAGCTATCAGCTTAATTGTCGACTCAACAGAGGAATTTATTGGAATTAGAATTTGAATATCATCTGCGTATACATAATGCAGAAGTCCTAATCCACTAAGGAAATGACAATCCTGAATCATGCAAACATTAAACAAGGTGGCTGACAGGGACGATCCTTGTGAGACTCCCATACTCAATTCTTTTTTATCTGAAAGTGTATTTTTTTATTTTAACTTGGAAATATCTATTTTTAATATACAAGGAAAACCATTTGATTTGGCTTTGAAAGATTCTGCGCATTATCAAGACAGAAGTGAGAAAAGGGTTGAGAGAACAGTTAAAAGAATTGAGGGTGGATGGTAGAAGAGTAGGTGACAAAATAGATTTTGTGTGTGCATATACCTAAACTGGATAGAAACATAGAAATGGTGGATGAATCTGTACTGGGTAGACACATTTAACTATTTTGATCTTTTTATCTGTTATCATTTACTATATTACTATTAAACAAGGGAAGAAAAACATGGTAAAACTGAGACAAATAGAAAGAGAAAGAATTATGTTAGCCTATCAAAAATGATTAAACAAAGAAAACCTACAAAGTTGTTAGAGATGAAACCATGTATGTGGTCAACAAATGTTTAAAGACACTAACATTCAAGACTACCACAGTCCCTAGCTCAGGTAATCATGTCAAACTGAAGTTCATCACTTACCATTAGTCTATCAATAAGTATATATCTCAGTAAACAATGCTGATTACTTAAATACTGCTTTAAGATGAAATCTGTGTTTTAATAGTGATTAAATATATAACACCATATGCTAGAAGTGAGGGAATTTCGGAAGCTCAGCGTTGCTTCTCTGTATCTAGCAGGAGTGATGGCTGTATCGGAATCCGCTAAAACGTTTCTACTTCCTTGAGCAGTCCTGGCTCCCCTTCCAGTTGCTATTTTTAGTGGCACTTCCATTTTGCCTTCAAAGCCAGAGCTAGTGTCTTTAGAGGCTTTTTGGGATCTTATGGCACAATATCGAGCTAACTTTTCTCAATGCTCTCAAAAGGTGGACTCTATTGCCAGCAAGCTGGAGTCTTTGTCTCCTGATCATGATGTCCAATGTCAGGATACTACTTTGAAATTTATTTATTTATTTAAACTCTTTTTTATACCATCGTTAAGCTAGAAGTCATCACAACGGTTAACAATAAGGCACTTTAAAATGTAGCTTTATTTTAACATCTAGACAGGTGCCTGTAAGGTACGGTACAAAGTTTCATAATAGCTATAAGATGCTAGGTGAGGTTGTGTGTTTAGGTTTATCAGGTCGGTTCAAAATTATTAATAATCTACATGTTATCTGTTACTGCTTAAAAGTTATCTGTTACTGCTTAAAAGTAATCATCGGCTCAGTGTGCTGCGGCAGTCAAAAAAGCAAACAGAATGTTAGGGATTTTTAGGAAGGGAATGGTGAATAAAACGAATGATGTCATAATGCCTCTGTATTGCTCCATGGTGAGACCGCACCTTGAATACTGTGTACAATTCTGGTCACCGCATCTCAAGAAAAATATAGTTGCGATGGAGAAGGTACCAAAATGATAAAGGAAATGAAACTGCTCTCCTATGAGGTTAAACTAAAGAGGTTAGGGCTGTTCAGCTTGGAGAAGAGACGGCTGAGGGGGGATATGATAGAGATCTTTAAAATCATGAGATGTCTAGAATGGGTAAATGTGAATTGGTTAATTACTCTTTCGGATAATAGAAGGATTAGGGGGCACTCCATGAAGATGTAGCACATTTAAAAACGAATCAAAGAAAATTCTTTTTCACTCAATGCACAATTAAACTCTAGAATTTGTTGCCAGGGGATGTGATTAGTGCAGTTAGTACAGCTGGGTTTAAAAAGGGGTTGGATAAGTTCTTGGAAGAGATGTCCATTACCAGCTATTAATCAAGTTTACTTAGAAAATAGCCACTGCTAGTACTAGCATCAGTAGCATGGGATCTTCTTAGTGTTTGGGTAATTGCCAGGTACTTATAGCCTGGATCGGCCACTGTTAGAAACAGGATAATGGGCTTGATTGACCCTTGGTCTGACCCAGTATGGCAAATTCTTTCTTATGATATTACTGGGAAAATTTCTGCAATTCAGGATGAAGTTAACACTGTTAAAACAGCAAGCTTCCCTTATCCAGGAATGCAGCAACATTTCCAGGAGAGTTGAGCTAATTGAAAATAGACTTAGACATCTAAACTTCAGTTTAATTAATTAATTTTCCCTGTGTTATACGTGAATTGTCACACCTTACTCTTTGTAGATATTTTCAGGAGGTTTTGAATATTTCCCCAGATTTGGTTTCTTCTATTACAAAAGTTTATTTTCTGTCTGGAAAAGCTAATCTTCAGATTCCCGCAAATGTTGCGTTAACTGATTTTTTGCATTCTTCCCAATATGAGGTGGCGGAAAGTTCTCATTATTAGTGTCCTTCTTTGCTGAGAGTGATATGAGCAATGTGATAAAGGCCTATTTTCATCAAATGAATGCTCATTTTATGGGGCAAAATGATAGAATCTTTCCAAATTTGGCTCGTATTACCCAGGAAAAGAGGAAGAGTTTCCTGACCTTGCATCAGGAAAGCCTTGTCCTTGGAGTTACCTTTTTTCTTTGTTACCCCTGTAAATGTGTGGTTAAATTTCAACAGAATTCATATGTGTTTTTTGCACCTGAGCAGCTTAGACCTTATATTAACTCCAAAAAGCTGATAATTGATCCCGATCCTTCAGTACTAGAGTCGGTCCAGTTTGATTAATTCCAGGATGTAGTTATAAATCTCATGTAATGCAGTTTCTTCTGTAAAGTTTTTCTTTTATATCTCCTCTTTTTTTTTGCCCCCTCCCTCCACTTATATTTTGTGGACTGTTTAGATTGAAGTTTCAGTTTCTTTTTGGAATGTTTTTCTTAGATATTTTCTTTACAATCACGTTTCTGTTGTCAAAGTGTTCATGTTTTTTTATATATGTAATAAATATAAAGTTAAAAAAAAACCCAAATATATATATATATATATATATATATATATATATATATATATATATATAACACTATAGCTTAGTCCTCTAAAAAATATTTGAGAACAAAATCAGGTATATAACGTGTCCCATTATGACATATTCAGCTTCAAAAGAAAATTTACAAAGTTCTTGTGCATTCCAAGTTAAATTGTTTATTTTCCCATTGGGAAAGCTAACTCAGCACTCAGAATCCATGAAAATCTTTCTTTAAGCAATTCTTTCACACACACACACACACACACACATACACACACACACACACACACACACACACACACACACACTATTTAAGATGAACATTAAGGATCTACAAAGCCTCAAGGTTTTCAGCAAGGTGAGTAGCCTTCTCCTATGAGACTCTTTTGGTGGGCAGTCAACCCTACTGCACTTCTTCAATTTCCATGGCAGTTGCAACAAAGAACAAGTAAATTGCTTCATTTCAGTGAGTTTAGTTCCAACTGACATGGTCTCTGACAGAAATGTATATGGAGACAAATTGGCCAAAACTGCTGGTCATCTACTAGAACAGATTCTGTCCTTTCAATTTTCAGATGAAGAGTGTATTTTGTTATAAGAAAATTATACAACATAGTAAGTGAAAAGAAAAGGTGGTTATGAATACTAGGGATGTGCAGAGCAAAATTTTATGTTCATATTTTTTATGTCCGAAAGGGGGTCCCACTTGCGGCCAATATGGACATAAAAAAAATCCAATGAGTTGGGTATATGTACATATGTGCAAAAAAAAATTTAAACCCCCTCACCCTCCTTAATCCCCCCCCCAGACTTACCACAACTCCCTGGTGATCGAGCGAGGAGTGAGGACGTCATTTCTGCAATCCTTGGCGAGAAGCATGTGACGTCGGTGGCACGTCGAGTGACGCGGCGTCACGTGATTCCCGGCTCGTTCGCGCCGGACGGCTCGTTCGGCCCAAAAAGAACTTTTGGCCAGCTTGGGGGGGCCTCCTGACCCCCCCCAAGCTGGCCAAAAGTTCTTTTTGGGCCGAACGAGCCGTCCGGCGCGAACGAGCCGGGAATCACGTGACGCCGGCGTCACTCGACGTGCCGCCGATGTCACATGCTTCTCGCCAAGGATTGCAGAAATGGCGTCCTCACTCCTCGCTCCATCACCAGGGAGTTGTGGTAAGTCGGGGGGGGGATTAAGGAGGGTGAGGGGGTTTATATTTTTATTTTGGCTCAACAATCGCGATTTCCAACATATCGAACATATCTATGTTCGATATGTGGGAAATCCGATCGTTTATGTCGAATCAATTTTTTAAGTAAAAAAAAAATATGAGTTGCGTTTTACTAATGCGGTCAATCCGAATGCACACCCCTAATGAATACTATTCATCTCTTTCTATTTACACGGAAAAAAAGTATATACTATATTGGATACAGAATCACACACAGAATGGTTGAATTAATACATTTGAGACCTGTGAACTGTAACATCATTGCCAAGGCTATAAACCCCGGTTACTTCCTAGTCACCCACATCTCAAAACCATTCAGTCTCACTCTGAGTTCTAAAACACAGGCAGTGAAAGACCTTAAGGGGGCGATCTTCAAACCATGTGCTTGGGGGACAAGGTACCCAGCTGCTCTTTACCTGTGGATACTGCTTTGGGAGCCTCTGTTTAGTGGACCTTTTGGCCGACCTGCTGGAGACTGGGAAAGGTGGTCAATGTCTCTAATGAATAGCAGGCCGGGAGGCAGATGTTCAGGCAGGACGTAGATGCTCTTAACCCTGGAAGCTGGTACTCCCCCGGGAGGAGCCTGTAGGAGCCCGGCCGCCTGGACTTAGGCAGGTTGTGGATCAGGACAGGTAACTGGAATCAGACTAGGACAGTAGCAACACTGTAACTGGGCTCAGGTTCGGGAACCAGGCAGGAACTGTAGCAGGATTCGGGTACTGGAACCAGGCAAAAACTGTTGCAGGATTCGGGTACTGGAACCAGGCAGGAAGTGTAGCAAGGCTCGGGGACTGGAACCAGGCAAGAACTGGATTCGGGTACTGGAACCAGGCAGGATTCGGGTACTGGAACCAGGCAGGAACTGTAGCATGATTTGGGTACTGGAACCAGGCAGGAACTGTAGCAAGGCACGGGGACTGAAACCAGGCAAGAACAGTAGCAGGATTCGGGTACTGGAACCAGGCAGGAACTGTAGCAGGCAATCAGGAACCAACCAGGTACTGGAGCAGGCCAGCAGGAACCAAGCAGGTACTGTAGCAGGCAGTCAGGAACCAAGCAGGCACTGTAGCAGGCAGGCAGGAACCAAGCAGGTACTATAGCAAGCCAGCAGGAACCAAGCAGGTACTGTAGCAGGCAGGCAAAAACCAAGCAGGCACTGTAGCAGGCAGGCAGGAACCACGAGTGCAGGAGATCGCTCCCGGACCCCGGCTGGACCCCCAGGGACTTTTGGCCAGCTTGGGGGGCCTCCTGACCCCCACAAGACTTGCCAAAAGTCCATCGGGGGTCCGGGAGCGACCTACTGCACTGGGGCCGTATTGCAAAATGGTGCCGTCCGTATGGCCATATTGCCGTATTGCAAAATGGCGCCGGCCTTATGGCCGTATGGCCGGCGCCATTTTGCAATACGGCCATACGGCCAGCGCCATTTTACAATACAGCCCCAGTGCAGTAGGTCGCTCCCGGACCCCCGCTGGACTTTTGGCAAGTCTTGTGGGGGTCAGGAGGCCCCCCCCAAGCTGGCCAAAAGTCCCTGGGGGTCCAGAGGGGGTCCGGGAGTGATCTCCTGCACTCATGACGTCGGGGGACAGGAACCAAAATGGCGCCAGCGCTACCTTTGCCCTGTCATATGACAGGGCAAAGGTAGCGCCGGCGCCATTTCTATTAAAGCAGCCGTGGCCCGAGAGTGGAAGATCACACCGGGACCCCCCCTACTGGAACCCAGGTAATTTAAAAAATTTTGGGGGTGTTCGGGAGGGTGGGGGATTTATTTTAAAGGGTCGGGCTGGGTTTTAGGGTTGTTTTAGTGTGCCGGTTTTCCCGCCCTCCCCCGATTTACGATTTAAACGATTTAAAAAAAAAAACAAAACCTCGACGATCAGATTCCCTCCCCCCCTCCAGCCAAAATCGATTGTTAAGACTATCGATCACACGATTCACATCTCTACTGCATAGTGAGAATAACCGCAGGAAAAAGAAAGTGATAATGCCCTTGTACAGGTCTTTAGTGAAAACTCACCTGGAGTACCAAGTTGAGTTCTGGAGACCATATCTCAAAACAGATAAAGACAGGATGGAAGCAGTCCAGAGAAGGGCGATCAACATGGTATGGGATCTGTATCGGAAGACACATAAGGACAGGCTGAAGAATTTAAATACTTATACACTAGAAGAGAGGAGATGCAAGGGAGATATGATACTAGGGATGTGCAGAGCAAAAGTTTATGTCCATATGTCCATATGTCCAAAGGGGGTCCCATTTGCGGTCAATATGGACATAAACAGAATTCAATGAGTTGAGTATATGTCCATATGTGCAAATAAAAATTTAAACCCCTCACCCTCCTTAATCCCTCCCCCCCAAGACTTACCACAACTCCCTGGTGATCCAGCGAGGAGTGAGGACGCCATTTCTGCAATCCTTTGCGAGGAGCACGTCACGTGCTCCTCGCAAAGGATTGCAGGAGCACTGCTCCTCCTCGTCACGTGCTCCTCGTCGGCGCCACGTCGAGTGACGCGGCGTCAGGTGATTCCCCGCGGGGTCGCACCGGAACGCTCGTTCGGCCCAAAAGGAACTTTTGGCCAGCTTGGGGGGGTCAGGAGGATATCCAATCAAGTTTACATAGGGCCGGATTTTAAGAGGAACGCGTGGGCGTAGATTAGTGCACGCAACCCGGCGCGCTCAAATCCACGTCCGATTTTATAACATGCACACACTGCCGCGTGCATGTTATAAAATCCGGGGTCGGCGTGCGCAAGGGGGTGCACACTTGTGCACCTTGCACGCGCCCATTCCTAGGGGAGCCCCAATGGCTTTTCCTGTTCCCTCCGAGGCCGCTCTGAAATCGGAGAGGCCTCGGAGGGAACTTTCCTTCCATCCCCGTCTATGGGGATGGGGTCAGCAGGACATATTTATGAAGCATTGTAGTAGGTTATGACCTTGATCTTCCGTCTTTGTTCAAATGATTATTGATTAAGAGGACAATTTTCAAATCCACGTTATTTCTTTAACCTATAGACTATACACCAGTTCTCAAAGTTAAAGCACACAGAATGGCCTAAGGAAAAAGTACCTATAGAGATTTTACCAGATTTTTCCATGATACTTTTTCCCTTTGAAACTCCAAAACTATGGGGCCAATGGAAAACAGTACGCTCAGCTGAACGCATTGTTTAACCCATGATTGGACACGCATCCATGCCCCTTATGCTATAAGGGAATTAGCGTGTCCTAAATGCGCGTCCAACCCCTGGCGAAACTAATAGCGCTCATGATATGTAAATGCACATTGATAAGGCTATTATTTATTCACACCTGATCTAAAAAAAAATGGACACTCAATTAACCAGCTTCCATTTTCCTAACCCGTGGTTGTGCACCAGTTAGGAAAACAGACGCTCATAAAATTGAGTACCCATTTTCCTTAGCCCACTGACAGCTGACTTCTCCGGGGTGCCCACTGCCAAGAATGTGCTAGGGGCATGCAGTTGTCCCTAGTGCCTCCTTGGCAGTGCGACCCCCTCATTTAAATGTTGCATCACACACCCAGGAGAGGTGCCTGGGGGCACATTTGGAAAGCGGGCACTCAACACCAAGCGCCCGCTATCCAAGCTCATCTTTTGAATCGGCCCCTACGTGTCTTATAACATTTCCTTCCCTATCCCTGTTGGGAAAGACTTCCAAGTCCAATATATTGACTTTTACCTACAGGGCTGGTTAGGAAATAAAAAAAACCCAAAAAACATTTACCAGCATAAATGACATTTAAAAATTGCCTTCTAAATATTTCTAAGTAACTGAAGCTCTCATCTCTACTTAGTTTCAATTTAAAATTTTTACTTTGATTTGGTTGTCAACATAGTTCATGTCTATATTATGGGGAAATAACACCTTAGATCATTCCTCTTGTCCTACATTTTAATTTAGTTTGTCTGAAATGTGATAACTGATTACCAGAGGCATAATTACTAGGGGGATTTAGGGAGCCTATACCCCTTCACATTTGACTCAGACCCCCCTCCTCTAGAAACAGGATCGTGTCAGACCTTAAAAGCACAACATTTAGAGGACCTGGAGGCCTCAGGCTAACTTGAACAGGAAAACAACACTGTTCTCCGGCTAGACCTGCAAATATTTGAGTTCAATCAAAGTTTTTCCATTTAGTTTTGGCAGATAATTATCCCCCTTCTCTCAGAAATGTAGAAGTTCATGAATGCATGGCTGGTTGGAAGCCTGTTAACTTACTTGTTCTATAGGAGTCTATTAACACTTGCATAAAGAAGTTGTCATAACCATAGAGGGATAGTGAAAGACAGCCAGGGCAAGGAGAAAATAAAAAGATAGATAATACAGAAAACCCACATAGTATGAAATGAGGGATGGGACAGAGTGGGGCTATCACAGTGACTCTTCCCCCCCAGTTGATGTCAGGCCTCCCCAAAAATTCAGCTCTAGCGCTGTCCCTGCTGATTACCACTCTTTTTCAGGTCTTCATAAACCAGAATGTTAGGAATTTTTAGGATGGGAATGGTGAATAAAATGGAAAATGTCATAATGCCTCTGTATCGCTCCATGGTGAGACCGCACCTTGAATACTGTGTACAATTATGGTCGCCGCATCTCAAAAAAGATTTACTTGCAATGGAGAAGGTACAGAGAAGGGCTACCAAAATGATAAAGGGGATGGAACAGCTCCCCTATGAGGAAAGACTAAAGAGGTTAGGACTGTTCAGCTTGGAGAAGAGACAGCTGAGGGGGGATATGATAGAGGTCTTTAAAATCATGAGAGGTCTAGAAAAGGTAAATGTGAATCCGTTATTTACTCTTTCAGGTAATAGAAGGACGAGGGGGCACTCCATGAAGTTAGCATGTGGCACATTTACAACTAATTGGATAAAATTCTTTTTCACTCAATACACAATTACTCTGGAATTTGTTGCCAGGGGATGTGGTTAGTGCAGTTGGGTTTAAAAAAGGTTTGGATAAGTTCTTAGAGGAGAAGTCCATTACCTGATATTTATCAATTTGACTTAGAAAATAGCCACTGCTATTACTACATCAGTAGCATGGGATATACTTAGTTTTTCGGTACTTGACAGGTAGTTATAGCCTGGATTGGCCACTGTTGGAAACAGGATGCTGGGCTTGATGGATCTTTAGTCTGACCCAGGTTGGCATATTCTTATGTTCTTATCTATTTATTATTTAAGTATTTTTATATACCGGTAACCGTATACACATCGTATCGGTTTATATAGAACATATAATAATGATAGAGAAATGTTATTTGTGTTCTTTGTGTGAATTTTTTTTATTTTAGTTTATCAAAGGCATATTAGGTGAGTGGAAGGATGCAAATAAATACAAGCTGGCACTGTTACTTGCCCCCTCAAGTCTGAAGTAAAATTAATGAGCCATACACACAATGAATTGAGTTTTGGGCACATCAGTCAGCATCAATTTGTATTGACAGTCATTTTCTACATATTTCTAATTGGATCAAAATATACAAGCAAAACATTTTACTACAGTGAATTTCTATATGTTTAAAGGAAGATATCTTGGCTAGGGCTTTACTTGGAAAGACTCTTAATCTTGTGTTTTACAGCTGACATATGTTCTGGCATGTAACATCTAATTACATGCCATGTTGCATTATGTTCTACAGCAAGGTATAACAAGACATGACACTTTGATTGATGTAACTGGGGTGAATTATGCTCTAAAATTATGCATCAATTTACAAAAATTGACATGGAGAATTTTCAGACATATTCAATGACAGAATGTTGCATTATTTCTTTTTATAAGACTCCTTTTTAAAAGCTAAGGACCTGATTCAAAACCTTTTACAGCACTGATCTGCAATTGCATATTAAATCTGTTCACCAGGTAATTCTGAACTATTCCATTAGACTGGTTAATAGATGCTTTTCCAGTGAGTAAAATTCTGTTATTATATCACACAGTAGTTATACAAAAGATTTGATTTGCACCCTTTTCCTGTGCTTTGTGAGAATACAATCAGGTATGCTAGGGTATGTGAGTAATAGGCCATCTGCGCTTGTCAGCACTGTTAATTGATACTAAAGCTTGAAGCTGAATCAACTACAGTAATAAAGAAGACATGATACTGTATATGATGAGGTCTATGTGTATCCATGAGTGAGATCATGCCAGATGGTATCATACTGACCAACAGATACCCTTTAGTGGAAGTTAAAAATATCTCAATTAGGATGCTTCTTTTTTTCCCCTAGAGATCATTTTTAAACATATGTTGCTGATGTGACTGGTTCAAAGTTCTTTTGTAAAATTCAAATCTTTAAACCTGAGGAGTGTCTAGTTTCACATCTCTGCAAACATTTCTTATGTTGCTAGTCTTAGAATGTGCTGCAAAGAATGTTTCATTACAGGTTTAATCATGCTTGACCCAGCACGGACCTGGAGACTGTGGTAAAATTTAATCTTTATGCTATTTCTTTATCTTGCATCAGTGGACATATATATAGTGTAGTATGTAGCAACCTGAATATTCATCTGGTATAATGACGTTTGAAAACTAAACAAACAATGGTTCTTCCACTTGTTATGTCATAATAACAGTTGTTTCATTGTGTGTCCTTTATTTAATACCTTACAAGCTTCATTTCTTAGACTTCAAATTCATGGCCTATAGCAAGCAGTTGGCAGAATTCAGAATGTAAGAAATACATCACTGAAAGCAATAATATATGAAGGGATAGGAATGCAGTTGCACTCCATATACAGATACATTATGGTAATATGAGTCTCAAATTGAAACCAAATGCCTTCAACCCTCAAGATGTCCATAGAGAAAGGCAATTTTTAAAGGGAGTTTTCCTGCTTACAAAGGAATTACCCTGATAAATCCCTGCAGGCAAACACTATTTACCCCCTCAGAGGACAAAAGTATGCATGCTGTGAAACAATGCACATACTTTTAGTCACAGAAGAAAGTGGGGTTCGTGGTGGAAAGGAAAAGGACCGCACAGATATTTAGTTTTTTAAATCCTCACGTATATTTTGCAAGTGCTAAATTCCTTGGATATTCTTGTGCCCACTGTGTTTGCTGCTTTGAAATTTCAAAGGCAGCTTAAAAATTGTCCTCTTAAATCAGAGGTTAGCGTGATGTTCTGAAAGGAGCTATTACACTCAAGAAAGGAATAAGGTTCTGCACATTCAAAAGAAATGATTGAGTATCATATTTTACACATAGCTCATAAAATTTGAACAATCTGACTGAAAATCCTCTGCACCTTGTAGATTTGTAGGATACATTTAAAATGCATGGTTTATTTTTTTACATTGCAGGAATTTCTCATTGTATAATAAAGCAGAATTACAATTGTTCCAATAACGTTTAGCGTTAACATAATAATAGCAATTAAGAAGAACATTAGTGAGTTATATTATCTCCTAATAGAGCTAAAAAGAGTTTGGTATAGCTGAAACTGCTAGTTTTAATGTAGTCTCAATTGTTTGCAAATGAAATATTTTAATCTGCCATTTGCATTCCTAGAATAGATCTTCCTAGAAGTAAATTAAGTCATCAAATAAATGCAACTTTTTATTGTTCATATTGACTCTAAACATAAAAATTCATGAGGTTTACAATCTCTGCTAGGATCCTTTCCACTGACCACAAAAGAAGACGAAATACTTAGGGGCCTATACAGTAGATAGCCTTTTTTTTTATCACAAGAGATGTGCAATTTTTAAAGTTCAGACTAGTTTGTTTTCTCAAAAAGTTCACAAACATATTTTCTTAAGTGCCCCTATAGTTTCGTATTGTGTCAGTTGCAATGGGTTGTTTCTCTGTGAGATGACATGTGTCTACTGTGGTAGTCAGTTGACAATGAGTTACTTTATTTTGGGATCAATTTTCAAAAACTTACCGAGTGGGAAAATAACCAGGGAAACGCCTCCAGTTATCTTTGAATGGCTGTTCAGTCATACTTACTCAGCTAATTGTGCAGTTAAATATCTGACAAAATCTACCTGTTCAAAATTGGAATGGGTAGATTTAGGCCTGCTATTGATATGAATACTTAAAACTGAATATTACACTAATGTTATACATTTGAAAGCCTTCCCCCCCCCCCCCCCCCCCCCCCCGAGGAATGGCTCCAACATGGCCCCTTACTTTTTTACCTGGCTACATTTGTGCAGTTTGTGATTTTAGCCACACAAATTTACATGGAACTTGACCTCCGCCTGACCTGACTTCTTCTAGATTGACTACAGGTACTGACCCCTGCTTCGGCTGACCATTCGGTACTGTTACTCTGGCATTGATTTTCGTTATTCATTTGGACTCTCTGTTCTGGCCTCCTGTGACCTCTGGACATTCTGGTTTGGACATCGACCGCACACCCTTGTTCATGGTGGGCACGCCCCTGCGCTTCCTCTCTAGGAGACCCTGCAAGGCCCACCTAAGATTGGGCGGCCTGGGTAACCAAGAGCTCAACCTGAGGGAACCTGGGGTTGCTATTGGTGAAGCTCCAGCTGGCCTCTGTCTCCTCCTGTGCTCCACCTCCTGGTGACAGGCATTCTCCGGGTCCGACTGGAGGGCCGTACCAATCCTGCACCAGGCCAAGGGTCTACCTCCTGCGCAACAGTAGTTAAATCTCAAGCAGAGTGTGATAAATTGCAGGAAGACCTTGTGAGACTGGAAAATTGGGAATCCAAACGGCAGATGAAATTTAATGTGGATAAGTGCAAGGTGATGCATATAGGGAAAAATAACCCATGCTGTAGATACTCAATGTTAGGCTCCATATTAGGAGCTACCACCCAGGAAAGAGATCTAGGCGTCATAGTGGATAACACATTGAAATCGTCGGCTCAGTGTGCTGTGGCAGTCAAAAAAGCAAACAGAATGTTGGGAATTATTAGAAAGGGAATGGTGATTAAACTGAAAATGTCATAATGCCTCTGTATCGCACCATGGTGAAACCACACCTTGAATACTGTGTACAATTCTGGTTGCCGCATCTCAAAAAAGTTATAGTATCAATGCAGAAAGTCCAGAGAAGGGCGACCAAATGATAAAGGGGATAGAACAGCTCCCCTGTGAGGAAAGACTAAAGAAGTTAGGACTGTTCAGCTTGGAGAAAAGACGGTTGAAGGGGGATATGATAGAGGTGTTTAAAATTATGAGAAGTCTAGAACAGGTTAAAGTGAATTGGTTATTTTCTCCTTCAGATAATAGAAGGACTAGAGGGCACTCCATGAAGTTAGCATGGGGCACATTTAAAACTAATCGGAGAACGTTCTTTTTCACTCAATGCACAATTAAACTCTGGAATTTGTTCCCAGGCGATGTGGTTAGTGCAGTTAGTATAGCTGGATTTAAAAAAGGTTTGGATAAGTTCTTGAAGGAGAAGTACATTACTTGCTATTAATTAAGTTGACTTAGAAAATAGTCACTGCTATTACTAGTATCAGCAGTATGGGATAGATTTAGTTTTGGGTACTTATAGCCTGGATTAGCCATTGTTGGAAACAGGATGCTGGGCTTGATGGATCCTTGGTCTGACCCAGAATGGCATGTTCTTACGTTCTTATGCTTAAGCCGGGGCGTAGGCCTCGTCTGTGGATCACCCCAGACCGGGTAAGGGGGGCAGGGAGAATCCTGGCCCCGGCATTTTTCCAGCTGGGAGGGTTGGGTAGGGGGTACAGAAGACCTTGAGAGACCCTGTTTCTTTTTTTTTTTTCATAAGGAACATGTTGCTACAATATCTTTCAAATTTAGTGTAGTCAGAGAAAATGTATTCCTACTATTGTATATGGACCGTCATACCACCCCGCAGATACTGGGACAGATTCATATGCCTTCCAGTCTTTTCACCGCTTAGGGTACACTTTAATCACTGGTCCAAGAAACAGTTTTTGATTTTTTAGTTTTTAGAGCTTTTTAATACTTTTTAATATTTAATAAGAATCGAGATACTTCCCTATTCATCTTCACCAAATTTTATTAACTATGAAAAAGTATTAAAAAGCTCTAAAAAAAATAAAAAATCAGAAACCTTTCCTGGATGTTACAGATTTTGGTATCATCTTCAAAAAGACAAACCTTTCCCAATAATTCTTCTGCAATGTCGCTCATAGAAATGTTGAAAAAAAAACAAGACCAAGGAGCCATCCCTGCAGCATGCCACTAGTAATGCCAGTCTTCTCAGAGTACTCCGTTTCCCTCTACCCTTTAATGCCTCCCAATCAACCAAATTCTAACCCAGTCAATCACCTTAAGGACCATACTTAGGACGATCAGTTTATTTATAAGTTGTCTATGCAGAACCATGTCGAAGGCCTTACTGAAATCTAAGTACAATACAACTATTGTTCTCCTCCATCTAACTCTCTAGTCACGCTATCAAAGAAGTTTGTCACATTTATCTGACAAGACCTACATCTTAATATAGATCTGCATTCATGAGGTGTAACGTGCGCAGGCTGCTGTGTCGGGGCGCTCGGCCATGCCCCCGTACACGCCCTGGACCGCGGCCCCACCCCGGCCCCACCAATTTTTGCAAGCTGCGGGACATACGCGCGTCCTGGGGCTTGCGCGCGCCGCCGAGCCTATGCAAAATAGGCTCGGCGGCGTGCAGGGGTTTTTTTTAACTTACGCGCGAAACCCTTTTAAAATCCATCCCATATTGCCTTGGATCTTGCAAGCCACTGGATTGTAGAAACTGCACTATGCTTTTTTTTTTTTTTTATTTAGCAGTAATTCCATTAATTTGCTCACTTCAGAGATCAAATTAACTGGCTTATAGTTGCTGGTAATAAGTGCAACATTAAATATCAGTGAATATACTGAATTAAGTGTGAGGTCTTGTAGAAACTTAGGGTATGACAGGGGAGATATAACAAGTTAGTAGGGAGGAGTGCAAAAAAATAGAAGTAACAGCATGGAAGGCAATAAACAGCTGAGAGTTGGCAATAACCTGTGCTAAAAATAATAAGTGTTTGGAACAGTGCTTTAAAGACAATGCTAGGAAGGAAATAGTTTTATTAAAATCAATAAAAAAAATAGTGAAAGATAATGAGTATTGTAGGGCGTGAGAGGAGTCCAAAACTTTTGCAAAGATGCTGAATTGGGGGAAATGGGAAGAGTGACAATCAGTTGTACAACTACCAGAACAAATTTTTAGTATTTCTTTTCAGATTCACAGTAATTTTTTGTAACTTAGATATACATTGTAATTTTTTTTTTAAAGTGCTAAAACCTATAATTTTCAAATTCTCTATTTTCACATTACACTGAGTGTAATGAACTCAAACTACACTGTACTAGGGATATGTGACATGTATGAATACTATAAAATTAACCATAATTTGGTCTTCACAGTAGGAAAATTAAATTATAGACCCATAGGTCGAGCAAATCAGTTAATGTAATATTCTACAGTATATACTGTATTTCTGTTACCATCAGTTTATTTTAGAGTTAAGGGAGCTGCATTTACGATGTTAATTAGTAGGGATTGGCCTTCATGATACAATTGTGTTCTGTTTCAAGCATCATGGATGGTGAAGCTGTGCCTACCTAACCCTCACCACCCACAAATGGACAAAAAGAGGAGGAACCCCCCAAAAAACAAAGGAAAACAGTTTATAATATGAAATATTATGCTAGATCAGTCCTCAGCTAGTAAAGGAAAGTGAATACATAATAACAGTAAACTAGCAGGGTCATTCATCAAAATGCATTATGGTGATGGTTATTGCAGCATGAATGTAAATTTTGGCAAATTTATTCAAAAGAGCGGGATTTGGGAGGGTTTGGGCGAGATTAATGAAAATGAGGTGTATTATCTCACTGTGTGATATGCTATCGCATGCTTTTAATGTTGGAAATAACTACACAATTTTTCCTAGTGTTAAGCTGTGTGATATGCCCGAAACGCAATTTGCTATAATTATTGATGGACTCTCTACCAGGTACTATCAAGCTAAGGCAAGAGAATATTCAAGTAATCTCATCTTGGTTTAACTTTCCTAACTCCAAATTACGTCAAATCTTCACCGAGGTCTACTGTGCTGTTCTTACGTCTCACTCTGCATGTAAAGCTGGCCCCAAAACTCTAGACCACCAACAAAATCTCACCTCGAGTTATTAGCTGGCCCTTCTATAGCAGTATGTTGACTACTATGTGTGCCACCCTAGAGGCTCTCTGTGAGATCTTAGCGCATGGTGCTGTAACTCTGAAATTATCATATCCATACACTTTTTCCTTATTGCAGGTGTTGCCCATGTGAAAAGTATCGCATTTTGATGATTCTAGGGGTTAGTCAGGGAGTAGGACAGGCAGCTTGGAATATTACGGAAGGAACCATTCAGTACAGTCCCTCCCTTTGAGGGAGCAGGGATAGCCATCATCCTGGAAAATAATAAAAACAGCTCTCTACTGAAAGACAGGAAGCAGTATCTTTGAGAACAGAACTAGGTGCAGTGCAGGACCATTTTCTTTGCTGGATTTTTGGCCTAATTAGAGGATCCAGGCAGGCCCTGCCTGAGAATCCCGAGTAAGGTCAGGAGGCTGCACCACCAGTCTACTAATTAGCGGGTTGGGCTTGCCTCTAAGAACATAAGAACGTCGGGGCAGATTTTCAAAGCCTTACGTGCGTAGGGAAGTTCCATGCACCGGGCCTAATTTCAAAAGGCCCAGCGGCGCGTGTAAAGCCCCAGGATGTGTGTAAGCCCCGGGGCTTGAAAAAATGTGCGATCTGGGGATGGGGCATGTGCAGGGTGGTCCAGGGATGGGGCGGGGGAGGAGCCAGAAGCCTCTCCACGGCCGCTGAGCTGGGGGATTGTGCACAGGTGTAACTTGTAAAATAAAGGTACTTTTTTTTTTTCGGGCTAGGGGGCGGGACAGGGAGGGGAAGGTGGGGGAGGGAATGGGGAAAGCCAGCTGATCTCCCCAAGAGCTCGGTACGCAAGGTGCACTAGTGTGCACACCCTTGTGCGTGCCGACCCCTGATTTTATAACATGTGCGCGGCTGCACGCGCACATGTTATAAAATTGGGCGTACATTTGTGCATGCCGGGTAGCGCGCACAAATGTAGGCCGCATGCTTACCTTTTAAAATCTTCCCCATAAGAAATTGCCATGCTGGGTCAGACCAAGGGTCCATCAAGCCCAGCATCCTGTTTCCAACAGAGGCCAAACCAGTTCACAAGAACCTGGCAAGTACCCAAACACCAAGAAGATCCCATGCTACTGATGCAATTAATAACAGTGGCTATTAGCTAAGTAAACTTGATTAATAGCAGTTAATGGACTTCTCCTGCAAACCTTTTTTGAACCTAGCTACACTAACTGCACTAACCACGTCCTCTGGCAACAAATTCCAGAGATTAATGGTACCTTAAGTGAAAAAGAATTTTCTCTGTTTAGTCTTAAATGTGCTAATTGCTAATTTCATGGAATGCCCCCTGGTCCTTCTATTATCTGAAAGTGTAAATAACTAGGGATGTGCAGACCAAAAGTTTGTTCATAAGTCCATAAGTCGAAAGGGGGGGTCAATTTCGGTCAATATGGACATATGGAGAATTCCATAAGTTGAGTCTATATCCATACGTGCACCGATTCCCTAAATAAAAATTTAAACCCCTCACCCTCCTTAATCCCCCCCCCCCCAAGACTTACCAAAACTCCCTGGTGATCGAGCGGGGAGTCAGGACGCCATTTCTGAACTCCTTTGCGAGGAGCATGTGACGTCGGCGTCACGTCGGAGTGACGCGGACGTCACGTGATTCCCCGCGGGTTGGCTCCGGGACCCTCGTTGGACCCAAAAGGAACTTTTGGCCAGCTTGTTGAATAAGTTGGAAATCCGTTTTCGCCTCATCACTTTTTTAAATTAAAAAAAAAAAAAAGTTGTGTTTTACCTATAAGTTCAAAATGAATGCACATCCCTATAAATAACTGATTCACATCTACTCATTCAAGACCTCTCATGATCTTAAAGACCTCTATCAAATCCCCCCAGCCGTCTCTTCTCCATGCTTCTCCAACTTCTTCTGTCTTTCCTCATAGGGGAGCTGTTCCATTCCCTTTATCATTTTAGTTGTCCTTCTCTGTACTTTCTGCATCGCAACTATATCTTTTTTTGAGATGCGGTGACCAGAATTGTACATAGTATTCAAGGTGCCGTCTCACCATGGAGGGATACAGAGGCATTATGACATTTTCCATTTTATTCACCATTCCCTTCCTAATAATTTCTAACATTCTGTTTGCTTTTTTGACTACTGCAGCACACCGAGCTGAAAATTTCAAAGTATGATGCCTAGATCTTTTTCCTGGGTGTTAGCTCCTAATATGTAACCTAACATCGTGTAACTACAGCAAGGGTTATTTGTCCCTATATGCAACACCTTGCACTTGTCCACATTAAATTTCATCTGCCATTTGGATGCCCAATCTTCCAGTCTTACAAGGTCCTCCTGTAATGTATCACAATCCTCTTGTGATTTAACTACTCCGAATAATGTTGTATCATCCGCAAATTTGATAACCTCACTCGTCGTATTCCTTTCCAGATCATTTATTAATATATAGTAAAGCACCGGTCCAAGTACAGAGCCCTGAGGCACTCCATTGTTTACCCATTTTCCATTGAGAAAATTGACCATTTAATCATACTCTCTGTTTCCTGTCTTTTAGCCAATTTGTAATCCACAAAAGGACATCGCCCCCTACCCCATGACTTTTTAGTTTTCTTAGAAGCCTCTCATAAGGCACTTTGTCAAATGCCTTCTGAAAATCCAAATACACTACATCTACTGGTTCACCTTTATCCAAATGTTTATTAATCCCTTCGGAAAAATGAAGCTGATTTGTTAGGCAAGACTTCCCATGAGTACATCCATGTTGACTGTGTTCCATTAAACCATATCTTTCTATATGCTGTACGATTTTGATCTTTAGAATAATTTCCACTATTTTTCCTGGTACTGAAGTCAGGCACACTAGTCTATAGTTTCTCGAATTGTTCCTGGTGCCCTTTTTAAATATTGGGGTTACATTGGCAACTCTCCAGTCTTCAGGTACAATAGATGATTTTAATGATAGGTTACAAATTTTAACTAATAGAACAGAAATTTAATTTTTCAGTTCCTTCAGTACCCTAGGATCCATACCATCCAGTCCAGGTGATTTGCTACTCTTTAGTTTGTCAATCTGGCCTACTACATCTTCCAGGTTCACAGTGATTTGGTTCAGTTTGTCTGACTCATCACCCTTGAAAACCATCTACAGAACTGGTATCTCCGCAACATCCTCATTGGTAAACACAGAAGCAAATAATTCATTTAGTCTTTCTGCAATGGCCTTATCTTCCCTAAGATCCCCTTTAACCCGTCTATCTAATGGTCCAACCGACTACCTCACAGGTTTCTTGCTTTGGATATATTATAAAAAGTTTTTATTATGAGTTTTTGCCTTTATGGCCAACTTCAGTTCAGATTCTCTTTTTGCCTGTCTTATCAATGTTTTACACTTAACTTGACAATGCTTATGCTTTATCCTATTTTCTTCAGATGGATCCTTTTTCCAATTTTTGAAAGATGTTTTTTTGGCTAAAATAGCCTCTTTCACCTTTTAACCATACTGGTAACCATGCCAGGTAACCATGCCTGTTATGAACCGAAGAGTGGACCCTTCTTCTGAGGTAGAGTCTGCGCTGCCGAGAAGGAAGTAAACCCTCGTCGGTCTGTACCGTCAGATGACAAGGCCTGTTGAAGATGTTGAGAGGACGACTTCACCCTGGAAACTTGTGATCCCCCCAGGAGGAGCCCATAGCGACACGGCCGCTGGGACTTAGGCGACTCCCTGAAGAATGAAGATGGTCTGGATGCAGGCGCCTCCTGCAGGTCTTGGGTTCCAGGCGGCTGGCGCCTCCAGCAGGTCATAAAAAGTCCGGGAGTATAGTAGAAGAATAGTCCCAATCCAGTCCAAGGGTCGAAGTCCAGAGGAGGTTCGAAAGCCAGTCCAGGAGCAGACGGGAGAATGGTCTGAAGCCGATCCAGGAGCAGAGAAGAAGGGTCCAGAGCCAGTCCAAGTCGATACCAGAATACACCACCACCAGTCCGAGGGTCAGGAGCCACAGAATCAGTCCAGCGAGGAGAAGAGCAGAAGTGGGGCAAGAAGTGGATCCAGAACACCAAACAGGAAACCAAGTACTGAGCCTCTATACCAAGGCAAGGTCTGAGTGTCAGACCTTGCCTTAAATACAGGAGCCAGGAGGCGGAGTCTCAGGAGGAGCCATGACAATATCCGGTCATGGCTCCTAGGGGCTGAGGGGGAGGAGCCGGACCGCTGAGAACCAAGCAGCCAGGCGAGGCAGCGGCAGCCGCCGCAAAGAAACTAAAGTAGGTCCGCCTTCCACCGCAGGAGCCTCCAGTGCTCCCGGTGAGTAGACTACTTTTGAGAACTCCGACCTGACTCGGCCACGGCCTGCCACGACCAGCGGCCATGACACCCGGTTGTAGGGCGCCTTGGCCGGTGTTCCTAACAATGCCGGTAACCATGCTAGGTTGTTTTAGTAAGTTTTGGAAATTTTTGTAGTAGGAAGCCTTAAGAGACCCTGGGTATCACCTGGATAAAGGGCATGGAGAACCCTTTTCCTGGGGTGCCCAGGATAAGGAAGACCTGCCCCTCTGTATCCTTATTTGTGGAGCAGAGGAATGGTGGTGACCTGATTCAAGGACATTCTGATATTTTTTTACTTAGTTTTGGGGAAAAGGATTTTGTTAGAAGAGCCAGGAGGAAGTGTTTTGCTGTCATCTTCTTACCTGAAGAGGAATGCTGAGAACTTTGTGTTCCCGAGAGGATCCCATTCTCCTTGGGATTTTAGAGAGTAAGAAAGATCAAGAGTGACACATTGGAGAGGAGAACCATGAGTAATACCTTCTTGACATCTTTTGAGGACACCCACTTGGAGTCTTTACCTGCTGAGGAGAGAGGAATTTGGACTCTCTGTCATTTTTGCTACTCATAGAGGAGTTTTATCTGCATACACAAGGACACTCTGCCCACATGGGAGCTTCACGTATCCAAGCCCTAGAGAGTGATGGTTTTCCATGTCCTGATAGTAGACACTGTTGCACAGATAAAGGGAAAAGCTGTAACAAGAGATCATCTGTGGAATTTGGAGCTGGTTTAAACTGTGTCATTACTTCGCCTGTTTTACCGTCAGTAAAGTATTTCATCTGGACACTTGACCATAGTCCCCTGGATGTTCATTGCTACCTACAGCAAGCACAGCAGAGGGACAAAGAAAGATCACCTCCCCAGGATAGAGGTATACAGTCACCCCTGGTCCTGTCACTCCTGGCCCTGAAGGATGATCCATCACCCCACCAATAAAGGTTCCAGGCCCTGACTAGGAACGAGCTAGTCTGTGTGACCCAATCCTGAAAAAGACAACTTCATTCATGGTCCGATAGGTGTTAAGTCAGCACTGAGAGATGAGGCTTACACCAGTACTTCTGGCACTCTTCCTCCATCTTCCATCACTTCCTGCATCTCTTTTGCCTTCTCTTTACTAGTACTCTTGCCTGGATCTGCCTGCAGCCACTTGTCTCTCTATAGTAACACAAACTCATAACAAATGTATTAAAAATGTATCAGTTTTAATACAAATGTGCCCCCCTTGGGTTGGGGTGTACATGAGAAATTATATTTACTAATGTGATTTATCTTTGGGTTCGTAGCCTGAGTGGGGGATGAGACAGGCTTCAGGGCAACCCAATACCACAAATCTGTGCCCTTCCCAAACAACCTCTCACTTGTGGCACCACAGACCCAGATAAAATCACCACACCAGTATAAAACAGTAATTAACCTTTTCACTAGTAGTATGTAAGTCGACAGTAATTCCAACCAGAACATTAAATGGGAAAAGTACAGTAGTGAAGTATAATATAGAATTTTCTTATTTTAAATCAAGCAATGCAAAAATTACACTGGGTGTGGCCTGTTAGCCAGGGCAACCATCATACTTATAAGGTTAGTAAAAAAACCCAAACTATATATATATATATATATATATATATATATATATATATAAAATAAGGAACACTAATAGAGAAAGGTAGGGGTGAAAGCAGTAAAGTATGCAACTTTCAAAAACTGTCTTTACCTCTGATTACTCAAAAAAAAAAAAAAAAAAGGGGGGGGGGAGTGGGACAGATCCACCCAAATGTCACCAGTTTGTAAAGGGTGCACCCTATCTCAAACACAAAATTGTGTGGAAAAAGAAAACAATCAAGAAAATGAAGGAGTCCCTCTTGATGATGGAGCCTGCTAGCTAACAAACCAGACAGATGAGCAGTGCAGTATATGTGAAAGGTCTCTCTCCCCTGGGGAGCTTCCCCAAATGGATTACTTGGTACTAAACAGAAAGTGGGCCTGGTTTCAGTCTCAATCAAAAAGACCATAGTCCATCAGCTTCTCTTTCCCTACCCTATCTCATGCGAGTGTGGCAAGGGCTTATGCGAGACTTCAGCTGAAAGGCTGAAACAGTTAAGATGAGATAATGAATTTGTGACAAAAGGCAATGAAATAAACCTTTTTCCTTCCTCTGCTAAGATACTCTCTTTGCAAAGTTTAGATTACTTAATTCAGGAGGATGACCTAGCCATGTGCTCCTGGACTTGGAAATCTCTGGGGAGGAAGTGTCTTAGCTCCTGACTCCTCTGTCCTTTGGTGAGATTTTACATGCAGCTTGGGTATGAAGCAAGAGCAGCTGTCTGTTTCCTCAGAACACAGACTTCTGACATTTCCTCATGAAAATCAGTTCTTCAGGAGAAGAAATGATTGCAGAGCTGCCGGATACACTCTTCTCTTCCTGGCTCCTGGCTCCAACTCCTGGCCATCCCCAGCCCTCCCACTGTCTCTGTGAGCCAGCCAATGTGTGCCTTTTCTTCCTCATATGGTCTCCCTGCAATCGTTAGGCTTCCTCCTCTGCTGGCTATGTAGTGCTGTTCTCTGGGCAGGCTAAACCATACAGCCTTTTCCCCAACATGTTAAGACTGTGAGTGCTGGACGGTAGTTCTTGCAGAACATTTGTCATTTACAGGAGAGCACACAGGGGGTTTTGACGTATTTTAATATTCCTTCTCCTTGGCTACGGCAGCTTCCAGTCTCTGCAAGGTTGAAAACTCTTTTTTTGAGAGGTCCAAAGCACATCACTCAGACCCAGATGCAATTTAGTCCATCTTCTAAGTCTCCAATACATGATAAGCTCATGGGACCAGGAACCTGGTTTATATTAGATTGCTATACAAGCAATTCAAAGCATGTCATGTGACATATCATATACTAACAACACAGGTATAATGTCCAAATACTTCTTTACACCAACACCCCAATACAAGTCATCATCCATCCATCCTTCAATATACACATAACAATCATGACCAAAGTTAGATTCTTACACATTTGGAAATACTTTATTGTGTTGAGGTTATGGTTATATGTTATAGTGATTTTAAGTTGATTATGCTGAGTAAGGATGGTGTGTGAAGGTATGAATGGTATGTGTGTATTTGAGGAGGATGGATGATGACTTGTATTGGGGCATTGTAATATCTTGTATAAAGAAGTATTTGGAAATTGCACCTGTATTGTTAGTATATGATATATATCACATGATATCTTTGAATTGTTTGTATTAACATTTATGTAAATTTTGTATATACATATGTTATCAGTTTGTGGATTATCTCATTTCAGATCTTGTACGTTTAAAAAAAGAGAAATCCAACTCATTTTTACAAAATTTTGTATTTATTTATTTTAATAGATTTATATATCTTGAGATTAATTAGTGCAGTCTAAGCAGTGACAGCCCTTGGAAGAAGGGAAAGCAAAATACATACGGAGTTTTGTTTCTAACACCCAGATCCAATCTTCAAACACTGGTACGTTTTGCAATTAAGAACTATTTGAAGCAATAAAAGAACATAAACAAAACAAAACTCAAAGCACATGCATCTAACGTTTGTCCTGTTGAAATAAGAAGCTTCACTCAATCCATGTGTTAAAATACTTTTACAATTCAGTGTATGTAATCATGCTGTTCTGTACATCCCTTACCTATTCTGTGAAAAAAATGCTTCCTTTTGTTGTTCCTGGATTTACCCCCTCTAGCTTCATGTTATTATCTTATATTTTAGAATTTCTTTGCCACTTAAACTTGTTTGAAGCCCTCTTTTCAAATACATCCACACTGTCTATACCCTTTAGGAGATGCGGCCTTTACAAGAGAACAGTGTACCTTATTGTAATCTATGAATGCTATTAGATATATTGTACCACACAAATCATCCAGAAACATGGAGAAAAGAACAATCATGCAAGTAAAAAGCTACTCCCAATCTTTTTCAGCATAAAATATTTTGTAAAAAAAAAAGGACCAAATACAATGGATTACCTCATTAATAATGTCTTACTGTCTGAATAAAGGTCCCAACTTAAAATCATTGATCCAAAGGTTTTGTGATTTTACTTTTTTTTTTATTGCAAGCAATATTAACATATCCAAAATAAATAAATACTCAATCAAATTAACACATCCTGACATGAATCTGTATTTTGATAAGGTTCTGCATCAGGGGAATGTGACACTTCTCCCACACTCTGTGTTGCGAAACGGGGCTTTTTTCCTTCTGTTTCTCATCCCAGTCACTTCAAACTGCAAACCAACATAGAATTTAAAATTGTCATCATTGTCTTTGAATCAATGAGCATCAACCCTTAAGTTTTATTCCCACTGGTGCTTCAAAAAAAATACTGACTTACATTGGTAATTTGAAGGATACATGTGCAGTCATATCAGGGTATATCATGCTACCTCACTGTTTATACAATCAAGGTATACATCTCATAAAAAAATAAAAATAAAAAACTTCACAATAATTCTGTCATAACTTGGGATCACCCCTGGGTGCTAATGGCTGCACTCAAAAATGATCCAACAAAGATCTTGAAAGCTATAATTCATGGCCCAAACATCGTTGGACCATGGCTGCTTGTAGCTTTTTGATCCCAGTGCAACTCCAATGTCCAACAAGCTTGACCCAAACTGGCCACACATTCCTGAGGGCAAGGACATGCAAAGATATAAACCATATATGTCATATTGTAATCACTAAGTCTCCAGAGATAATACTATATTCTTGAAATAGGTGTGTCCACAGTCATAGCCTGTGTGTACACAAAGGATCTGATTTTCAATTTTACATGTGATACAATTTACCCATGAAAGTGAGCTTTTGAAAATTGCTACAGTACATGCCATTGTATTATTATTAAAAATATAGTATTTCCCCATCAGCTTCCATGAAGCTTTCTACTTCACCTTCATTTGTCTTCTGTTGCCTTTCTCTTGTAGTAACCCCTCCTCCATTTCCTCGTTGGAATTCCCCAGTCTGGTCCCACCTTTGTTTTCCTTACTTTACATCCAACTCTAATACCTGCCCCTACGCTAATACCTGCCCCCTGCTATATTTTTCTCTTTCTAGATACTAACTGGACCAGTTCTTGTATTCCTCCCTATCAGTTGCACCAATTGTGCCCGTTGTACTAGCTTTTGTCAATTTCTTGTTTCTTCTGTTATCTGCCCCGCCTGCGAGCAAAGTTTTCTACTGTTTTGGCTTCTATTGCTCTATGTACAGCCCATGAGTGAAGTTAATGTACCCGTTGTACCAGTTTATGCCAATTCCCGTTATCTTCTGTATTGGTATCGCCTACGAGCGAAGTTTTCTACTGTTCTTCTTTTCTATGTATAGCCCATGAGCAAAGTTAACGTTTACTGTAAACCGAGGTGATCTGTATCCCATACAGGAACCCTGGTATATAAAACCTAATAAATAAATAAATAAATTGTATTGTCAATAGGTTTTACCCGCATTAAGTGCATGTAATGTGGGCAAATGGCTTTTGAAAATTGCTAAGACAGTATGCAAAACTGTTGAACATTCTCCTCATAGTGAAGAGGCCATACCACATACTCTATGGCCTCCATCAGAGGAAAAAATCAAACTCCTGAGTGGATAAAACAGAGTTATCTTATTCCCTCTGATATTATGCCCCTGAATATAGACAATACCTGTTCTCTCAGAAAAAATGTCATGTGGAGTCTCTGTACGGCAAAGACTTCAGAATATCTCAACACACAAACTTGTTTATATCACTCTGGTTGCCTATATGCCAAAAGCAATTCTCTGTTGGGAAAACATTGCTCTTCAATAAGCATGTTGAATAGCTATTATAGGATAGTTGCAAAATAAAAATCTTCTTAACAAAACAGATGGGGGTAACCTGCATGGAGCAGCAGTTACAGCCATAAGCAAATTTCTGGGCAGTCTGGATGGCCCATTTGTCTTTATCTGCCATCATTACTATGTTAATATGTTCTTGCCAGTTCTTGTGCTTATATCTTAAAATTGTGTATTCCTAAACATAAATGTTGAATCTGCAAAAATTGACTAATTGGGTGTTCCGTGTGCAAATTCCAAGGATGAAAACTTTTCAAAATACAGGAAATCATTTCTTTCAACAGGCTGATATAAAGAGATACTAAAATGCTGACCATGTTTAAAAATTTAAGGTGTTGACATTGACATTTAAGATTGGGTATAGTTTGGGTCCACGCTGTTAGGAACATGTTACGCCCACCGGCCGCGGCCACCCACAGCCGGCTCAACTCATTTCATGTCATGCTTGGCCGTTTGCTCCTGCTGCTCTTGCGGCTGTAGCCAGTCACTGCCACCACTTTCCTCCTGGCTCCCTGTGCTCCACGTGGTGGTTTGGAGGCCGCTGACCAGCATTCCGATCCTGGGCCTGTCTAGGTGTTCGTGCGTGCGCCATCTGTCCTCCCTTTAAAGGGCCAATGGCAGGAACTTCAGATTTGTCCCCGCCAGATTACATCAGCAGCCTGAGATATTTAAGGACTACCTCTCTCCACCACTAACTGATTTGGCAATGAGTTCCCTGGTTCCTAGCTGAAGCTCGTTCCAGTTCTCTGGACCTGTTGTTCCTGCTCTATGGATCTCTGCTCTGCTCGTTGGAATCCTGTCTCTGAGTCCCCGCTCCTCGGGATTCCAGCTCAGTGCTTCTACACCTGGGACCCTGTCTCGGAGCCCCGCTCCTTGTGGTCTGGCTAGCACTTCTACCTCTGGGTCCCTGCCTCAGCACCCTGCGCCTCGGGGTTCTGGCTCAGCACTTCTACATCTGAGACTTGCCTCAGCGTTCACACTCCCCAGGACCTGGCTCAGCACTGTTACGTCACGACACACTGTTTCGGCGCTTCTGCCCCTCGGAGTTGTTGTGTTTGTGGCATTTTGTGGACCCATAGTCACAGTGGAGATGACTCTTCCCTTGGGGAGGGGCCCCATGGGGAACCACAGCAATAGGCTAAATGCAGAGAGTGGACACTTGTAGGTGGAAAGCTTTATTGTACTGCTGTAGATAGATAGTATGAGACAGGAAGGAAAAGCACTGGAGTCCGACAAGGTGCCGATACGTTCTGACAGTCTCAGATGTAGAAGTCTCACCCAGATGTTCAAGGTAGATAGGAACCCGCAGTGTGGGATAAGCCCAGCTTGGTGGGTGGAGTTGGAGAACTGGATCGTAGAGGTATTCACTGGAGTGTAGTGCAAGCATCTTCCTGGCAATGAAGATGGTGGGATCAAAGGTCCATGGTGCAGGATACACTGGACTGGTAGGTCCTCTAGGAGCGAGTACCTGATAGTACAGAAGATCCTAGGAGGCCACAGGCGGACTGGGACACCCATGCTGAATTGGAGACGAGGAGGGTTTCAGCACTTGGCACCAGAGGCAGCCATCTTGCCCAAGGAGGAGGAAAAGGGTAGAAAAGAGGTAAGGCAGAGCGGTCACAGCCGTCTGCAGCCAACGGTAGCAACAGTACCACCCTTCAAAGGCCCCCTCCAAGACCTCTTCCAGGTGGTCTGGGTTTTCGTGGGTGTGCCAGGTGGAATTGACATACCATCTCCTTATCTGTGATGTTGGCCAGCAGTTCCCATGAGTTCTCTTCTGGTCCATCGTTCTCCCAGGAGATGAGATACTCCCATGTCTTGCCTCTCTTATGGACATCCAAGATGTCATCCACAGCATATTCAATGTCATCCTCAGTGTCCAGACTATTTGGTTCTGGGGTCTTTTTGGAGAATTCGGAGAGCATCAAGGGTTTTAACAGAGATATGGAATGCATTTTGTATCTTCATTGATGGAGGTAGTTTCAAACTGTACGTCAGATTTCCTAGTCGCCGAAGGATAGCAAAGGTACCCACATAGTGAGGTGCAAAATGTGCTGAAGGAAGTTTAAGGCGAAGATACTTGATACTTAACCAGACTTTATCTCCAGGCTGAAACTGTGGTGCCTTTCGATGATGAGCATCATAGGTTCTTTTTGCTTTCTGTCCTGCTTTGAGGAGTAGCTCCTTCATTTGCTTCCAGAGTTGAGATAGCTCTGCTGCAGTAGTCTGTGCAGCAGGAGAGGCCACTGATAATGGAATAGGCAGAGGAGGCAGCGGTTGTCGTCCGTAGATGAGCTGGAAGGGAGAAGAGCCCATGGAAGAAGCAGGATGCGAGTTGATAGCAAATTCTGCCCAAGGCAGTAATTCAACCCAACCGTTCTGCCTTGCATTGACATAGGATCGCAGAAATTGTTTCAGCGTTCTATTCATCCTCTCAGTCTGACCGTTAGACTGAGGATGGTAGGTGGAGGTTAAGTCCAAGGCGATGTCAAATTTTTGACATAAAGTTCTCCAAAACCTTGTAGTAAACTGTACTCCTCTGTTGGATAGCATATGCTTAGGCATCCCATGAAGACGGAAGATGTGTTTAATAGTTTTGCCAACTCCATAGCAGAGGGTAATCCTGGTAACGCTACAAAATGTGCCATTTTGGAGAAGCGGTCAACTGTGACCCAAATGGTGTTTCCATTGGATGATGGCAGGTCTACCACAAAACCGTTTGCCATATGTGTCTAAGGTTCATCCGGTGATGGTAGAGGTTGTAACAAACCCAAAGGACATCTAGCTGGTGGTTTTTGCTTGGCACAGACAGCACAGGAACCCACATAAGCTTGTATGTCCTTTTTCATGGTTGGCCACCAGTAGTACTGCTGTAACATAGCTATGGTGCGACTCTGTCCTGGATGGCCGGCCAGACGGGAGTTGTGTGCCCATGTCAACAGCTTCATCCTTAGATTTCTGGCCACCACCGTCTTCCTGGAGGGTACCGCCTGAGTGGCTGCAAGAACCACTCTTCCGGGGTCAATGATGTGCCGGGGTTCATCTGGCACATCCTGCGGGGAGAAGGATCATGACAAAGCATCCACCCGAGTGTTCTTCTCTCCCGGATGATACTTCAGAATGAAGTCAAATCTTTCAAAGAACAGGGACCATCTTGCTTGACGGTGATTGAGTCATTGAGCATGTCTGAGGTACTCCAAATTTTTGTGATCAATGTACACTACTATTTGGTGTTGTGTGCCTTCCAGCCAAGGATGCCACTCTTCAAAGGCCAGCTTGATTGCGAGTAACTCTAGACCCATCAGTTTCCCAGACAGATGGGACAGGTTTGGACGGCATGGCCCGACTGGCCACAGTACATGCATAACCCCATGCGTTTGCGAAAGCGTCTCTCCTTGGAAGTTAAATGGCTTCGGCCTAGTTGCATAGGCTCTTCCTCTTCTAAGGGAGCAGACGTCAGGCTAGAGGCATTAGGCACAGGTTTAGGATAGTTAGCCCCCCAGTAGACATTCGTGGACTCTTAGAGTTCGGTCTCGGATACGGGGGTCAGTTCTCCCAGCCAGTTCCATCAGGGACTCAAGGGTGTCAGGCAAATCACAAGCCACTAATTCATCCTTTAAGCGAGAGTTTAGGCCCTCCATGAATATGGCACGTAGACATCCAGTCTCCCAATGTAGTTCGGATGCTAAAGTCTGGAATTCGATTGCAAAGTTTGTGAGTGGCTTATTGCCTTGCTGGAGATTGAGCAAAACAGATCCAGCGACAGTCTGGTGAGCCGGGTCATCAAAGACAGACTTGAAAAGTTTTAGAAATCCTGGTAGATCATTCAGGATAGGATCTTCACGTTCCCATAACGGTGAAGCCCAAGCCAAGGCTCGTCCCTCTAGAAAAGATAGAATGTAGGTGGTCTTGGAAGCTTCTGTGGGAAAGAGGGTAGGCTGTAATGCAAAATGCACGCTGCATTGATTAACAAACCCTCTACACATCTTGGCTTCACCCATAAAGCGGGTAGGTAGACAAGTGCAAGGTGTTGCATATAGGGAAAAATAACCATTGCTGTAGTTACACGATGTTAGGTTCCATATTAGGAGCTACCACCCAGGAAAAAGATCTAGGCATCATAGTGATAATACTTTAAAATCGTCAGCTCAGTGTGCTGCAGCAGTCAAAAAAGCAAATAGAATGTTAGGAGTTATTAGGAAGGGAATGGTTAATAGAACGGAGAATGTCATAATGCCTCTATATCGCTCCATGGTGAGACCACACCTTGAATACTGTGTACAATTCTTGTCGCCGCATCTCAAAAAAGATATAGTTGCGATGGATAAGGTACAGAGAAGGGCAACCAAAATGATAAAGGGGATGGAACAGCTTCCCTATGAGGAAAGGCTGAAGAGGTTAGGGCTGTTCAGCTTGGAGAAGAGACGGCTGTGGGGGGATATGATAGAGGTCTTTAAGATCATGAGAGTTCTTGAACGAGATGTGACTCGGTTATTTTCACTTTCGAATAATAGAAGGACTAGGGGGCATTCCATGAAGTTAGCAAGTAGCACATTTAAGACTAATTGGAGAAAATTCTTTTTCACTCAACGCACAATAAAGCTCTGGAATTTGTTGCCAGAGGATGTGGTTAGTGCAGTTAGTGTAGCTGGGTTCAAAAAAGGTTTGGATAAGTTCTTGGAGGAGAAGTCCATTAATGGCTATTAATCAATTTTACTTAGGAAGTAGCCACTGCTATTAATTGCATCAGTAGCATGGGATCTTCTTAGTGTTTGGGTAATTGCCAGGTTCTTGTGGCCTGGTTTTGGTCTCTGTTGGAAACAGGATGCTGGGCTTGATGGACATTTGGTCTGACCCAGCATGGCAATTTCTTATGTTCTTATGTTCTTAGGTGTGGAATAGGGTACAGTGGTCTTGAAGGTCACCACTGGAGACAGCAATTCTTTCACGGGAGTTGCTGAAGAATTCAGTTGAGCATGCAATTGATTGAAGGCAGTAGCTAGGCAGTAGCTAGGCTCTCCAAAGACTTTTGCTGTTCTGTGATCCACTGGGCTAGGCCAGGAATGGCCTGCAAGGCCGCGAGCTGAGCCAAGTCTATGGAGTTAGCAATCTGTTGTGTTTGTGGCATTGTGTGGACCCTTAGTCGCAATGGAGATGAATCCTCCAACAGGGAGGGGCCCCGTGGGGAACCACAGCGATAGGCTAAACGCAGAGAGCGGACACTTGTAGGTGGAAAGCTTTATTGTGGCATTGTGGTATAGATGATATGAGGCAGGAAGGAAAGGCACTGGAGTCCGGCAAGGTGCCGATACGTTCTGACAGTCTCAGATGTAAAAGTCTCACTCAGATGTTCAAGGTAGATAGGAACCCGCGGTGCGGGATAAGCCGAGCCTGGTGGGTGGAGTTGAAGAACCGGATCATAGAGATATTCACTGGAGCGTAGTGCAAGCATATTCCTGGCAATGAAGAGGAGCGGTTGTCAAGTTAGTAGAAACCCTGAAGGGTAGTTGGAAGCGAGAGGCCGCTGAAGAGCGGGTACCTAGAGTTTCGTCAGGAGCGAGATTCCGTGGAGGGTAGCGAGGCATCTAAGCGAGCAGCTTAGAGTAGTCAGAGTAGCTAAACCAAAGTCCTTGCTAACTCAAGATAGGTAGCATAGCGGAGGCTTAAATACCTCACCTTAAATATCTCACCTGGCAGGGTATTGTGGAGTAACCCATATCTTTGAACTCCTTCAGCTCCACTACTGGTGGTCACAGGTAAAAACAGGAATCTTGCCCTGTTTGTGTGCAGCATGAAACTACTTGTGCCTGACCTTGGGGGCTTTTAGAGCCATTGCCAGCCGCTAAGGAACCCTGGACACACTAGTTCACTGATTTTATCATAGACCTCTTTCTCTCACATGGCAACACCATGATATTGGTCAAGGTAGACAGATTCTCTAAAATGGCACATTTTGTTCCTCTCCAAGGCTTGCCTTCTGTTCTTGAGTTAACCCGCCTCTTCATCCAACACGTCTTCCAATTAGATTGACTGGTCTCAAACATTATGTCAGACAGAGATTTTCAGTTCATGGCCCGATACTGAAAGGGTCTTTGTAAAAAATTTGGCATTACCCTAGATCTCACCACTCACAAGGGAATGGCCAAACAGAGAGGATTAATAAGATCCTCAAGACCTTCCTTCACCTATACGTCAATGAGAGACAATTGGTCTATTCTGCTATCTTGTGTGGAATTCTCACACAACAATCATGTCAGTAGTGCCACCCTATTCCATGTTGTCTATGTCAAGCATCCACAGGTCCTGCTACCACATTCTCTCTCTTTGACTTGTCTGGTGGCTCATCTCACAGCTCAGGAACTCCAGGACCTTAGGTTATAAACTAACTGCCTGATTTCCAAGGCAGCAGCTCAGATGAAGAAATATCCTGACAAGAGACATAGATAGATCCTTAACTCCAGTTGATGGCTTAGTATGGTTAAGCACCCAGCATCCTAGACTAAGTTCCTTCCCTTCATTTGGCACCCAGATTTATAGGTCATTTTCTAGTTTTGCATCAGATGGGATCTGTGACTTTCCAGCTCAAGCTCTCGACCACTTTAGGAATACACAGTGTATTCCATGTTTCTTTAATGAAAACCTTTGTGCTCTCCTGGTCTCCTTGACAGCCCCCAAAATCTCAGAGATAATTTCTGAAGAAGACTCTCATTATGAAGTACAGGAAATCTTGGACTCCTATAGATGACACAACAAGCTGGAATACCTCATCACTTGCAAAGGATATAGCCCAGGAGAGAATTCTTGTGAACCAGCAGCCAACCTCCAAGCTTCTCTGCTGTTGAAAGAATTCCAAGACCCAGGACCTTGAGGAGTGGACTTAAGAGGTGAGGTACATTTAGGAACATGTCTTGCAGGAAGGCCCAGTGAGCCACAGTACTCACCCTGACACCACCCAGTACAGCTCAGGACGCAGTATGCACCATCTAATGGCATAGGCTCCACTGTCTTCTCTGTGCTCCCGAATGCAGCTCCACATGTCACCAGCCTGCTCCTGCTCTGGACGTCCTATGGTGCATGCAAGCACAAAACTTCACCTCTTAAAAGGCCCATGGCGGGAAAGCCTCCACAGCGCTCCTTGATGATATCATGCTGCCCTCACTATTAAAGACTCCTCAGACTGCATTCCAATGCCTCAGCAATCGGTCTCCATCTTGGTATGTAGTGTGTTTTGCTGCTTTCTGCCCTGCCTTGCCTTGTCTCTCCAGCCCAACCTGCCTTGTCTCTCCATCAATTCTCCAAACCAGCCTTGCCTCTCTAGCTTGTCCAGCCTCATCTTATCCAGATTTTTGCTTTCCTGCCTATCCTGCTGCATCAGTCATTTTCCTTTTCTAATAAGCTTGCCTTCGGACTGACTTCTGGATCTGACCTTTGCCTGGAAATTGACCATAATCACTTGCTGCCTGCCACTGACCTTTGTCTGGATATTGACAACTCTTTCTTGCCACCTGCCACTGACCCTAGCTTTGCCCTGGATCTATGCATATGCTACTTCCAGACTCATGCCTAAGACTTTTGGGCCCCTAGAATCCAAGGGCCCAACTCAAGGGGAAAGGAGTTTGTATGGGTGAAGCGGCTCTGTATAGTTCTGCCAGCTGCCAGCTGTCAGTGAGGACCTATGGACCTACCACATAAGTTCAGTCAACCTCACCACAGTAGCAAGGGTCCATGAATCTTAAACAACCCAATTAATGTCAAGATTGACTATCATTATGTTACATAGTAATCTAGTAAATGATGGTAAATAGAGACCAAAAAGGCTCTTCTAATCTTCTCAACAGTGAATTTATGCACATTTTCCCACACTAGATCAAATTCCTACACCCCCCAATCCCATTACGTGCTCTGTAGGGTTGCAACTGCTGTTCTGTGCAGGTTATCCCATGCCTTTCAGGAAGTACAATGCAATCATGGGCTGCTGCCCTGGACTACAACTGTTAAAGATGGTGATGCAACCAAGCTGAAGGGAAAAGTTCCAATTGCAACACTGAATGTGTTAAATGCTCCTGATGTAGAGATTTCTTGAAATGTGGATGTGTTATTTTGATTGAGAAGAGCTTCCTCAATTGCATTATGACCATACTAGTTTTACTTGCAATATAAATAAAGATACATTTTTTTAGATGGATTAGAAGACTTTTTGGAACAATTATTTTAGGTTGGGCATTATTCCAGTAGTGACACATTATTAATATCATGGTCCCTTTTATGAAGGTCTTCTCTCAATGTTTTATGCCATTAATGAACTTTGCTTTTGCATCAGGTCTGTTATAATTTGTATCAGATGTGGACTATGCCCAAAGAAAGGCGTAAGTAAACTGAACTCACAATTACAAATCATTTGAACCAAGGTATGACTGCCAGCACTCATAGTGGATGATAGTGTAATGAATCAGATTCAATCATCTGTATATTGGGGAAATATGACCAGTATCCCCACTACTTTCTGAGTCTGTCAACAATATTACAATATTTGATTGGTGAGAGAGAAGCTTTTTCTAGAAATCTTGTATAATGTAAGAATGACCTGTACCTAGCTGGATTCATCACTGATAAATAACAGCTTGTAGTGCTCACCACACATTGCACAGACATGCAGGACATAACTAATGGAGTTTATGATAGAAAACAGCCACAAGCATAGCTTCTGTAATTCAGACTGTGCTGTCGGCTGACCTTTGCCTGTGGAGCCTGAGGCATTTTTTTTTTATATGCTATGGCTAGTTATTAACAATAACCATGAATCTTTTCCTGCTATAGTAAATGGGCAAAAAGCAAGTATTTTGAGGGATTTCATACAGAGAAGGTCATCAAGGCTTACCCTGATAACTCTCTTCTTTTCTTCTCTGATTAGAAAAGTCAGGTAAGGAAACAAATAAACAGCACCTTGATGACATGATAGGGAGCACTGGGAGCTGGGAGTTCAAGTTCAGTGGCCAGGGGATTACCATGAACAATTGAGAAGATTCGGACTACTTCATGCTAGTCATAGCCTTTTCTCATCCTGTTGGTTATAGTTTAGATGCTGCTCACTGCTGTCAGCTACCAATCTCTTTTAATTTGATGTGATCTTTTTTGAAATGACTGAAAAGCTTCAGCCTAAAAGTTAATGGGGAAAATCTTTAGGCTTTTGCTGGCGCACCACATATTACATCAGCTGTTTAGAAATTGTAGTTTTTAAGAAAGATAGATGCTGAATATTTCACAGCATTTGTATTATTTGGTCCTATAGCCTTCCAGGCATCTGCACTCATCAGTTCCACAATGAATCAGGAGGGCAGGCACTGTTCTTACAATGCTAATAGTCGCTCTGTTTAGAAAGGAAAACATGCATACATGTTGTGGGAGCTCCCTCTACTGATACAATTCATTATTATGATCATCACTTATAAAGGTTTAATATCTAACATAAAAATTAGGAGAGAGGGGTGATTAAATAGCCTCCAAAGTATCAGAGCAGGGCTTCCTTGTCTATCCTACTGATTACACAATCTGTACAGTTTTCAGGCTATCCAAGATTAAAATGCAAGAGATAGATTTCTGTACATTGGAGACCCAGTATATGCAAATTCATCTCGTGCATATTCATTGTGGATTTTCTGAAAAATTGATTGGCCTGGGGGATCACCAGGAGGAATATGAAGTCCTGCACTAAAGCATAAAGCCAAATATGCTTAAGTACTCTATAAAAATTATTATTAATTTTGACATGTCCATAATTTTTCCTTTTTCTCTTAGAATTCTGACCATCTCATATTGTTAATTTATAGGTGTAAAAGCCTAAAAGCAGTTGGAGTATTCACTGTGCTCATTCTATCAAATCTGATGTAAATAAATCAAATGGGAACTTGGTAAAATTAGGAATATTTTGACTGTAGGAATAACTTGGTATGCACTTATTTTCCACATTTATATGATTCTTTAAACCAGAGCACCAATAACAAACTATATAAAGGTACAAGGAAGCCCTGCATCAAGGTTCTTAAAATCTAACTGGATAACTGAAATACCTGGAGATAAAAGAACTTATCTAAATGCACAGGGAACATTAATGATGGAAATAGGACATACATTGAAGTATGTTCTGGGTTTGCGTCCAATGTGTTGATTGCCGGATAATCTTTCTCATGGTGTATGCTTTTTATGCATTTATTTGCAAGTTATTTTATTCCACTAACTACCTTAAAGAAAATGTTCAATTGGAATTACAAACATACAAACATAATCACAAAAAATAAACACAGTACAGCAAAAATAGACATACGATTAAAACAACATTCAAAGCAGGGAGGACAGGTTTGCTTTATATCACTCTCTACCTGGAAACATCAAGCTAGGTTGAGAGAACATTGCACAAATCTCATCTTTGGGTGAGTTTCCTCACTTTGAAGGCATTCAAATCTTCACAATAGAGCACTGTTCTTTGCTGGTCAATTAGTTGGTGACCAGCAAAAGCTGGGAGGTCCAAGGGAAAACTGGGCCTAGGTTAATTATTTTGCTATAAATTTTGCATGAATAGCGCCTGCAAAAAAAAAGGGGGCACAGTTAGGGTAACTTTTGAGTTACCACAACAGAGAAGGAGAGAGAGAGAGAGAGAAAGAGAGAGACTATAAGTCAGCAGAGTATAAGGAGCAGGAAGACACAAAAGGTACCAAGATATCTCTTAAATAGCAAGGACCATCCCCCTGATGACTTTATGAACCATAAAAAGTACTTCAAACTGAATTTGTAAATGTACCACTAACCAGTGGAGATGTTTGAGATTGAGTGTAACCATGTTCAGGAGCCTAATAACCACAAATTATCCCAGCTGCCAAATTTTGCACCAACTACAACACCAAGAGCAATAATTTGAGAAGCTCAAGTAAACTGTTCTTAGTGTTTGGGTAATTGCCAGGTTCTTGTGGCCTGGTTTTGGCCTCTGTTGGAAACAGGATGCTGGGCTTGATGGACCCTTGGTCGGACCCAGCATGGCAATTTCTTATGTTCTTATGTTCTAATAGTCACAGAAAAGCCCGGGACTGCACAAAAGGCAAAATTGGGATCACACAAGATCTGAATTTTAGTAGCAATGAGATTTGTATTTATTTGAATAAGAATGAGACAGTATGGTAGCTTTTGCATTAAATATGCAGAGATTTAAACATCACCACAAAGTAGCTGTAGGTCAGGCTTTATAAATTAAATAATGTAAAATACTTTTTCAAATGTAAAGGTTAGGGGTGACCTTTCCTTCACTAGATCTCTGGAAAATGGTAGTATTCCAGCAGCAGCAGTTTCCATTCACAGGAGGAACTGGACCTATGAGCAGAGCTGATTGGCTTTTAAGTTAGGTTTTTATATATCTGACTTATTTTATACATGGCAAATTGCAACATCTATTGAGCTAGTACAGTTCCTAAGCAAGATTTTGGTAGCAGTTCTCACTTTCTTTTCACCTAAGAGGTGGAACTTTATACTAGAAGTAACAGCTGTGCCGACTGAGTACAAGGGGGCCAATGCAATACAGTGCGCTCAGCTGAGCGCACTGTTTAACCCGATGTCGGACACGGGTTAAATAGGCATTAATCAACTCCCTAATGCAATAGGGGATTAGCACCTATTTAACGTGTGTCCGATGGGGAGTGAATGAGTTGGCACTCATCACATGCAAATGCATGTGAATGAGGCTATTACTCATTCACTCCAAATGCAAAAAGATAAATGTGCGTCTCAGATGCACATTTATCGCTCAGATATTAATGCCTGCTCCTTAGCAAGGAGGCGCTAAGGTTGCGCACCCTTATTTACATATTGCATGGCGCCCCCCTTGCGGGCGCTATGTGTGCATTAAAAAGGGGGCGCTGAAAAGTTGGCGCCCGCTTTCCGTGAAGATTATTGCATCGGCCCCAAGGAAACTATTGCCTGGGTTAGAAAAGGTTGACTAAGGTCACACTTTTCTTTCCTGCTTCAGCCCTATATAGCCAACTTGTATCACATTCTGTTTGCCTTGGTGGTTTTGATGTTGTTTAGCCAGTCTTTCAGAGGAGTCAACTGGACACCCAGACAAGCCCTCATCTTAGATTTTTTCTTGAATTAATATTTTTTAAATTTAAGATGAATGTTGATTTTCTTTCAGAAATATAGGGCCGGAGTTTCGGAGGATTTACACGCGTAACCGGGCTTGCGCACGCCGGGCCTATTTTCAAAAGGCCCGGTGATGCGCGTAAAGCCCTGGGATGCGTGTAAGTCCTGGGGCTTTACTACACGGGTGGTCTGGGGGCGGGGGTGGGGTAGGGTGGTCCGGGGGCAGGGTGGGGCCTAGGAGGGAACATGGAAAGCCATTGGCGCTCCCCTAGGGCTCAGCGCACGCAAGGTGCACTAGTGTGCACGCCTTTGCGCATGCCAATCCCGGATTTTATAACATGTGTGTGGCTGCGCGCGCATGTTATAAAATTGGGCATACATTTATTGCGCCGGGTAGCACACAAATGTACCTCCCACACGTAGGTTTAAAAATTCGGCCCTGAGCCTAGCAGGGGTATATCAAGTCCTTAGTATTCTAGTCTGCGGTGAAAAGTTAAGAGACGGGAATTGCTGAAATTTCATTTTCCAGCTAAGAAAAAACTGTTTATTAATTTGTACTAATTCTAGAGGGCTTCTGTGTTATATTATATTGTTCTCTGGGAAGTGCTATTATAATCTTTCTCTTTTTCTAGATATTAACATTGCTGTATTAATTTGTTGTAGGTTTATGTAAGTCTCAAAAAAACAAAAAAGAAACCCTCTAGATTTAATTAGATATTGCTGTCACTAAAATCTCTCTTTATTTGGAAATAGCTGCCACTAAAATCTCTCTGACTAGATATTGATATTGGTGCATACATTTGCTGTGGGGTTCATTTAAGTCAAAAGAAAAAGTTTCCAGAAAGTGTCTGGCTGTAATTAGCTTGGGGGCGGGAAACTGTGAGCCTAGGAGGGGTATATCAGGTCCTTTGTATCTAGTCTGTGGTGAAGAGCCAAGAGACAGGAAGTGCTGAAATTTCAATGTCCAGCTAAGAAAATACTTTTATTATTTATTTATTTAGATTTAGATTCCGCTTTTCACACTTTTTACAGTGCTTCAAAGTGGATTATATTCAGGTACTGTACCGTGTCCCTAGCACCTCCTTATTGGTGGAAGTGTACAGAAAAGCAGAAAAAACTGCTTTTCTGTACACCCTCTGACTTAATATCATAGCGATATTAAGTCAGAAGTCCCAAAAATAAAAAAATATTCTTAAAAAAAATAATCTGCTGCTCAATTTTGCTGGCATCCATGCTCCGAAACCGTGGCTGTCAGAGACAGCCGATGCTTAATTTTACCGGCATCGGTTGTCAAACCCGCTGACAGCCACGGTTTCAGAACATGGACGCCGGCAAAATTGAGCAGGCAGATTAATTTTTTTAAGAATATTTTTTTATTTTTTTATTTTTGGGACTTCCGACTTAATATCGCTATGATATTAAGTTAGAGGGTGTACAGAAAAGCAGTTTTTTCTGCTTTTCTGTACACTTGCCCGGTGCCGTCTGAAATTAATTTGCATGTGATGAGCGCTATTAGTTTCGGGGGGGGGGGGGGGGGGTTGGCAGCACATTTTCCACGTGCTATTATTACCCCTTACTGTATAAGGGGTAATAATAGCGGCCAAACGGGGGCTAACGGTGCGCTTGGCCGAGCGCACCGTTCTGTATTGGCCTGGTAGTTTGGGCAATAAAATCCCAGATCTGCAAGCCCTAATGGTGGAGGCAGACTTGGACGTTATTGCTCTCACGGAGACGTGGTTCACAGAATCTCATGATTGGGATATGGCAATACTGGGCTATAACTTTTTAAGAAAGGACAGAGAGGACAGGAAAGGGGGAGGACTCTCTACCTGGGTAACATCAAGCTAGGTTGAGAGAACATTGCACAAATCTCATCTTTGGTTGAGTTTCCTCACTAAGGTGGTCATCAAATCTTCATAAGAGAGTACTATTCTGTTCATATGTCTCACTTTGAATGTCAAAGTGGCCCCTAACCCCTCCACTAATACGTAAACCTCACCTCGAGTGACTAGGTAGGCCTCATATAGAGGTATAAATACTCTCTCTCTCTCCCCCCCCTCCCCCCAGTGGTTGTAGGAAGGCCCTGATAGCTAGGCTGGCTCTCCAGGAGCTTAAAACTACTAAAAACATTGCAAAGCACAATAAAGCCCTGTCACATGGCTTTCCACAAATGAAAACGGTGTAGTTAAAGCTATACAATATGATTTCACAAATTATGAAGCCAGTCCACTTGGCCACAAAACCCACCCCAAACTCCTCCTCTTTTTCTAATTTGCATCACACTATGCATTATGGCATTTTCACATGCGAAAATGCTATATATCAGTTTGATAAATGACCCCCCAAGCCTGCATATTAATATTATTATTTCAGATCAAAATCAAAATTCTTGGTCAAATTGCAATTTTTTCAAATTGTCTGACCTAGATTGATCTTGGATTTTCAATTCAAGTGGCTGAGCTTTCTTTCTTTCTTTCTTTCTTTCTTTATTTAGTAAATTTATATATCATCTATCATATTGTCTAGGCAATCTACAACTAAAATGTCCACAGTTGTCACATTTAATACACCAATAGGACAAACTGAAACTACTTAAAAAAAAACCATAAAAAATACATATTAAAAAAACCTCAGAAATCTAAAAATACATATAAAAGCCGTTGTAACTACTACCCAGCATAATACCATCCTGAAAATACATTAACAGAAAAAAAATGGTCAGCAACAATAGTTTATCTGTATCAGATGCTAAAGCCTTGTTGAAAGAGATGAGCCTTTAATATCTCCTAAATTTCACCAAGTTCATTCTTTAATCTCCTGTGGTAAAGAACTCCACAAATGAGGTCCTTGCACACCAGCAGCTTCTCATGGATTTCATCCATTCAAATCTGCTTGAAAGTTGTCAGCAGGTTAGGAAAATGGATGCTCTATTTTCCGAGCATTTGTTTTCCTAACTAGTGCACAGCCATGGGTTAGGAAAATAGGTGCTGCCGCGCGCATGTTATAAAATCCAGGGTCGGCGCGCACAGGGGGGTGCACAATTGTGCAACCTGTGTGCCGCTGGCTTCATGCCCCGGCACAGGCCATTGTGCCGGAGCACTCGGCCCCACCCCTGGACCACCGTCATACCTCTGGCCCCGCCCACAGACTGCCGCCACACCCCGGACATGCCTCCGGCCTGCCGCCATGCCCCCGGCCACGCCCCCAGCCAGCCCCTTATTCGAAGACCTGGGGCTTATGCGCGTCCTGGGGCTTGCGTGCACCGCTGAGCCTATGCAAAATAGGCTCGGTGCGCGCAGGGGGAGGCAGGGGGAGGTTTTCGGGGGTTGCGCGCGTATCTTACGCGTGCAACCCTTTGAAAATCTACCCCGTAATTTTTAGATTGGGGTGAATAAATAATAGCCATATCAACATGCATTTGCATATGATGAGCGCTATTATTTTCACCAGGGGTTGGACGCGCATTTTGAACACGCTAATCCCTTTATAGCATAAGGGGCATGGACATGCATCCAATCATAAGTTAAACAATGCGCTCAGATGAGTGCACGGTTTTCCATCGGCCCCATAGTTCTGGAGTTTCAAAGAGAAAAAGTATCATAGAAAAGCAGATAAAATCTCTATAGGTACTTTTTCCTTAGGCCATTCTGTGTACTTTAACTTTGAGAACTGGTGCAAAGTCTATAGGTTAAAGAAATAATGTGGATTTTAAAATTGTCCTCTTATTCAATAATCATTTGAACAAAGATGGAAGAACAAGGTCATAACCTACTACAATGCTTCATAAATATGTCCTGCTGACCCCATAGCTAATTTTTCATTGTATGAGATGCAATAACAAAATGGCTGTTGTTGCATTCAGTCATTTTGCTGGATATGACAGCCATGTTGTCATATCCAGCAGTCTGTCTGCTGGGGTCTGTTTTTCCTGTTTTATGTTTTTCTATCAATCTGTGGTGATCAAACAAAAAATGAAGAGTAAATCCCAAGTTTATTATGTATGTTCAACTTGGGATCTGATGGACAGGGATGTCATCACCCAAGGATCACATCTAGGAAGCAGTGCTATGCTTCACACCCTGCAAAAGGAGACATCTTCCAATCTGGATAGTATTTTAAGAATAAACATATTTTCTTTGGTGATCAAAAGGTGATGATGTTCCCTGATGTGGCACAGGCAGTGTACCACAGGAAAGATTTTTCTTCTTCTGAAGGACTAGGTGCCACATTTGTTTCTGAATTTCCATGCTAGTTGGTTATTAGGAAGATTAGCATAACTTTTTTAACCTTTCTCAACTAAAAAAAATGTATTAAAGGACCCTTTTTTTTTCTAATTTTAACTAATTTATTTAACCATTACATAGACAACATTACAATTATCAATGAACCGATCATATTTTAAGCGAATATTCATTTCAAGTATTCTTTCATTTATCTATAATCAAATTCCTTTTTAAGCAGGTATTAACGTATATTAAAAGGCAATTAGATTTCCGTAGTAATTAAATCAATTTGCATTCTCAAACAATATTACTTACATCTTAGTAAAAATTAAACCATGTGACCTGTAAAAGGAAATTATAGTGCTCCTAGCCCTTATTTATAGCACATTATTTACTTGAAAATACTTTAAGGTAATATGCAAACCTTTTTTATACTTATCTCCAGTTTCTATGTTGGGTTTCCCCACACCTGTAGGTACTCTTGCATTGATAAATGATCTCAACTGAACAGGATAAAAAAATATGTATCTATTATTATTCAATCTAACAACACATTTACTTGGATATCTCACTATGAAATCCTCTCCAAGGTCTCTAACTTCCTGACTCATTGATAAGAATTTTTTCCTTCGCAGCTGAGTTTCCCTTGCAATATCTGGGTAAACCCAGACTTTTCCTCCTAAAAAGGTTTTTAATCTATTGTGAAAGAAATATTTCAAAACTGAATCTCTGTCAGAGGGAAATATGAATGAAACCAGTAAAGTTCCCCTAAATTCTATTTGATCCTCCATAGACTGTTCTAAAAGGTCTGTTATGTTACCTCCCTCACTTTGCAACTGTTTACTAGCTCCTTGTGGTATTTTATTATCTTTCTATTCTTCATTCAAAAAATAAATTTTTGCAATTGGTGGTATTGTCTCCCGGGGAAATAATAAAACTTCTGTAACGTACTGCTTAAAATGTTAGGGAATGTCAGTTTAGTGGACCCTTGGGCCGACCTGCAGGAGACTGGGAAAGATGTTCAATGTCTCTAGTATGTGGCAGGCCAGGAGGCAAATGTTCAGGCAGGACGTAGATGCTCTTCACCCTGGAAGCTGGTACTCCCCCGGGAGGAGCCCGTAGGAGCCCAACCGCTGGGACTTAGGTGGCTTCACCCTTGGAAGCCGAAGCCCCCCGGGAGGAGCCCATAGGGGCCCGGCCGCTGGAACTTAGGCGGTAGTGGATCAGGACTGGAAACTGGAACCAGACTAGGACAGTAGGTCAGTACTGTAATGGGGCTTGGGTTCTGGAACCAGGCAGAAACTGTAGCAAGACTCGGGTACTGGAACCAGGCAGGAACTGTAGCAGGACTCGGGTACTGGAACCAGGCAGGAACAGTAGCAGATAAACAGGAACCAGGCAGGTATTGTAGCAGGCAGGCAGGAACCAAGCAGGTACTGTAGCAGGCAAGCAGGAACCAAGCAGGCACTGTAGCTGGCGAGCAGGAACCAAGCAGGCACTGTAGCAGGCAAGCAGGAACGGAGCAATTAGCAAAGTAGGACACTCCAGGGCAGAGCGCAACAGGGATCCGGTAGGTAAGCCCGTTGCAAGGCAAAGACTGGGTGACCGCGGCCAGCTTATCAAGGCCGCGGCGTCTGATGTCAGGATTTGGGCGGAGTCACCACTGGTGGGAAACGGCCTAGAAAAGCGCCCAAGTGGCGCGCGCACGCCTAGAGACAGGGCATCCATGGATGGCTTCCCGGCGGTGCGCCCTCTCTGGGATGCCACCGAACAAGACAAGAACTAAGCCGGTGAAAGCAGGAACAGGTCCAGGAACACGGAGGTAAGGGTCTGGTCGAGGCGCTCGCGGCCAGAACCGCAACAGTACCTCCCCTCTTATGCCCCTTCTTAGCCAGTCCAGATGGAACTGCCGTAATAAGTCCTTGTCAAGGATGTTACGGGCCAGTTCCCAAGAATTATCCTCGGGTCTGCAACCCTCCCAGGCAAGCAGGTACTCCCATCGGCATTGATGAAACCGGACATCCAAGACCTCACGTACTTGATACGTAACCTGGTCCGGTACTGAAGGGTCCGAGGGTTCAGGAGCCCGGGACTGGTACCTGGATAAAACAAGAGGCTTCAGCAATGACACATGGAACACGTTGTGTATGTGCATGGAGGAGGGTAGGCGTAGTCGGTACGAGACTGCTCCCACTCCCACTCATTCGGCGACTCGAAAAGGCCCACAGAATCTTGGAGCTAGTCTTCGAGACGGAATACGCCGCGGTGTCTGACGTCGGGATTTGGGCCGGTGAAAGCGGGGACAGGTCCAGGAACACGGAGATAAGGGTCTGGTCGCGGCGCTCGCGGCCAGAATCGCAATATAAAACATATCCAAAGGTAAATTAAGTTTTACATAAGGAAAGTTCACAATTCTTAAATTCTTATACCTAATTTCATTTTCAAGGGATTCTATCTTTCTAGAATTTAGTGTTTCTCCTTGCATAACTTTACTCTGTACATCTTGTATTTGAAATACCTGCTTTTCTATTACATTCACTTTCTTTATATTATCATTAACAACGGGTTCCAATTGACATATATGATTTTTAGTTTCTAACATTATATTTGCCAACATAGTAATGGAAGATTCTAAGGAAGTTAGAGCCTTCCATACCAATTCCAATGTGATTTCCTGTTTAGTTACCAATTGCAAACCCAAAGGTTGTATTCCCAACCCAGACCCTTGAACATGTTGCCCCATGTTCAAGTCCTCTCTATCAACTGGTAAAGATGTCCTTGGTACAAAATCTGGATTTCCTCCCCCCCCCCCCCCCCAGCTGCTCCAGAGATCTGCTGTTGCAGCTGGGTTTTCCCTCCAGACTCTCCAGCGGACATATTAGCAGCCCCTTCTACATCTTTTTTTCACCCCAATAGAAGTAAACTCAGTCACCAACTTCGGGAGACCAGCTATCCCAGATGTCTGATGTTGGTAGCCGCTTCGATGAGAGGGTATCTCTAGAGTTCCGGGGCTTAAAGATGTATCAGTGTCCAACACAGAAGACATGTGCTCTACGTCTATCAATGTAGCGGACGGCCTACTCAGAGTTAAAATATTCGCAGGTGAGAAAAAACCTGTTAGGGTAGATTGTAAGGTTGCTGTTATTGGAGTAGTCGGGTTCTCTACTCGAATTTTTCCTTTACGCTTTGTATGAGACATTTATTTAGGAATATGTTAACCTTAGCAGTTTTCTTCAATCCAAATTACTTTACTCACTGTTGGAGCACCAGTGGAGGAAGAAGAGGCGAGATCTTTAATAATGAAACTTTTATTCAGTGGGGAGGCAAAAATCCTTCCAATGATCCAAAACCAGATGAAGCCGAAACAGACAAAGCTGCACATGCGCCTTTGTCACACACGGCTTCGTCAGTGTGCCGGCTTTGGCTGCGCACTGCAGGGAGGTGCTTTAAATACCTTCCTGAGTCTGGGGTAAGTGACGTCAGCGTCTCCAACAGAAAGCGCCTCGCAGGAAACAGTTCTCCAATTAATAAAAAAGCCATCAGGGCCAGCTACCGCTCGACCCCCGGTACAGGTAATGTCCTCCCAGTTCTCCTCAGAAAAAGAAATCAAGGAAGGCACTTTAAATACCTTCCTGAGTCTGGGGTAAGTGACGTCAGCGTCTCCAGCAGAAAGCGTCTCGCAGGAAACAGTTCTCCAATTAAGAAAAAAGCCATCGGGGCCAGCTACTGCTCGACCCCTGATACAGGTAATGTTCTCCCAGTTCTCCTCCTTAAGGACCCTTTATGATTATCCTTTTTTTTCTTTCTTGAGGATGTCAGAAGGATTGTGGTTTCTATACAATGTAATATGGTAGATTAAAGAAAAGGACTTTTCCTTTGTTTCAATCTAATTATACTTTTTTTCTGTTATATACTTTGCTCTTGATTGTTGTTTCATTGACAGGATTGTGCTTGCTATGATTTTCTTTAAATCTCATGTTTATTCATGGTGGATTTATTGAAAACTCAACTGACTGGATGTCTACCAGGAGAGATTTGAGAAGCCCCCGTTTGGAGAGTTAGAATGGTAAATTTTGAGAGCTACATTAAGTGATGCTGGTGCCAAACCCTTCACTCCCTTGAAAATTAAATTTTGAATTTTGAATTCAACTCTCTAGACCAGCGGCAACCAGTGGAGATTTATCAAAACTGGAGTAATGTGTTGTCGCATAGGACTACCTTTCACCACCCGAGTTGCAACATTCTACGCCTTCTGCAATGGTCTTGGAGTGGACAACGGAAGGCCTTACAGTAATCAGATGTTGAAGCCAAAAAAGAATGAATTGCTGCTTTCATATTGTTCTCAGTTAAGAAGGGCCTTAGACAATGAAGTAAATGTAGCTTATAGAAGGCATCTTTAACTTCTTTATTTATTTGTGGATGTAATGATAATAAAGTGTCCATTATTATTCCTAGATTTCTAGACATTCTGATGGATGTGTCCTTTATTACCAATGAGCTAGGAAGATCTGAAACAGTACATCTTGCCAAATAAGGAATTTTTGTTTTTCCCATATTATGAATTAGCCTTTGGCTATTAAGCCAGGATTTCAATGTCAAGATATATTCAGAAACTTTGTTGAGAGTTTCTTTATGGAATTTTATTGGGAATAAAAAATCAAAAATCATCAGCATGCCATCGGTAATCTACATCTAACACACGGCAAATTAGAGAAATGAATATATTAAAAAGAATGGAAGAAAGTATGGAGTACTGAGGAATCCCAATATTTAGATCAAAAGGTGAAGACGTGGCACCAGCATAACCTATAAATTGACTCTGATTTGATAGACCACTTATAGCCCCCCTCTCCTATACCTATCTGCTAGAGTAGGAGGCTGAGAAAAGTTTTTGCTTTCCTCATATGCACTCACATTTACTGGATGTTATCTATGTATCTGCCTCTCAAGCTAACTTTGAAGGAGTTTGAAAACAGAGAATCAACAGTGAACAAAAACTTAGAGGGCATATTTTGATTTTTGCAAGCTAAATGAAACCAAATTAATTTGTTTTACACAAAATATTCTAATGGCATTTTGTTACCTACAGTAACATTTATTATTATGATAAGCCATGGTGGAATTTCACTATTATGCTAACACAGGGGCGGATTCCCGATGACGGACCAGCCTGGGGATTTGCCGCCCCGGCCGGCCCCGGAGATACCACGTGGTCTGCCGAGCGCGGCTCTGTCACAGCCGCGCTCGGTAGACCACGTGACTAGAGCAACCGGCCCACTGGGGGATGCCCGATCCCCCGATAGGCCAATCTGCCCCTGTTTAACAGTTCTAGTATTGTGGCAAAGAGTTGACAGATTACAAATGAAAAATACATAAATAGTTACGTGCTTGGGAGGAAACATAAAAGTAAGAGCATTATTTTCTTGTCTTCATTTTTATAGGATGAAAATGTTTTAATTTGATTATAGCATATAAAATATGTCAAAAATGCTGCATAATGACAGAGATGTGTACATTTTTTCACTCCAGCTGTTTCATCCTGCTCCTTTGAGCTTCCAGCTCTGTCATAGCCAGGGCTGGGATCTCATACTATAAGCATTCATTTGCAACTACCCGAGGATTCCTCCCGCTCCCTGATTTTTATATCCCTTCTCAATTTACTTTTGTGACATCATGTCAGTGACAGTCCTTAGTCAGAGGCCATGCACCAGGATTCTTCTGGCGACTGGGCTTTTTGACATTGGAATATGACTACGACTGCCATCTCCCTCCAGGAGTTGTGGATGCTGCCTCTACAGAATCCCTAGCCCCGGTTGACTCAAGGAGAGGAAGACGCAAACTAGGAATGGAGTCCACCCGGCACTTCACAGCATTGCCACTGAGCTGCCGGGCTGACTTCATGTGTAACTTCGAAAATTTAAGCAATGTAAAGCATTATCTCATATGGACATAATTTTTTAAAGTGATGTCATTTTAATTGAATGCAATCATTGAGAGCTGGTAGGCATTTAACTACACATGTATCAAAGAGGTATGCCTTTCAGGTATTGTCCTAGCACAAATGATTTTACAAATGCTTTTTGACTGGTACAAGAATATTCGCCTGTGACATCTTTACCAGCAATTAAAGAACACCTGAATAAAATAGAAAATTACATGAAATTACGTGTATGTTCATAGGCATTTTCTTCTTTTTATGAAATGATTTCGGTTAGATACACCTCAGGGCTGAAACTTCAGCCACAGTGATACAGGGGAGCCTGATTAAAAGAGACTTACATTCTGGCACTGACAGTCAGAGTACTCCAGAGGCTTCCATACTATAAAAAAAAAAAAAAAAGAAAGAATCTTCATTTTCTTTCAAGAACACTGAATCAAATCTTCCTATCTGCATATTAACTCATGCCGCTGTTGGTCACACATCTGCTTTGACAGAAAGAAAAAATAATCAGGTCCTCACTTAAATATTTCTTACAGCTGAAAAGGGCTTTCCAAAGACAGCCTCAAATTATAATGCATTTACAAAGCTGTCACAGAATGCTGCATGGCATGACTAATATGCCAGGATTCTTATTAATAGAAGGCATTTTATTAAATTCATAAACCTGAAATTCAGTATTAAAAGCTGCTGCTCGGGAAAGCTTGATAGCAATGGAAAAAGTAAATCTAACTCTTTAGCTTTCCATCAGTTTGGTATACTGTAACTGTAATGCAAAGAAGACTACATTTGTTAATAGAGGTGAATAATATAGTAAGATGATGGCAGAAAGACCAATTGATCCATCCAATATGCCCATGTATATTTTCCACACTGCCAAGGATTTAGTATCTCAAATGCCAGCCATAGAGTGACCACCTATAGGATATAATTCCTTACCCAAAACACTTTTTGTGATCTTCCTCTATTATAACTCCACCCTCAAGAGTAAATACTTATGAAAGATTCCCTTTTTACACTCAGAAATCCTTCTCTCTCATTTTCAACCACCAGGTCCCACCACAATCTAAACAGTTACCAACACCAAAACTATTGCTTCCTAGTTCCCCCTGGCCTTTCTGAATAGCACTCTGACACTAACAACTAGCCACACTGCCAACAAGCCACTCTGCCAGTTGCTAAATAAGTATATCAATGCAGCCTTCCAAATAGAACCAAAGATGTGAGTGTCTGCATTTTTTGCTGGGACCTTTAATTCCTGTACTGTACTCATAGCCTATGGGACAGACCCCATGCTAATTAGTTCGACTATCTCTTCAGTTTTTGAAACTATGGATATTTTGTGCTTATTCTATCCCTTTTTTTAACTCCATTATCATTTTAGCCTGTATTTCCCATTCTGGAAGAACATGTCTTGCATGAACCATATTTTCTGTGAATAAATTCAGTAACATTGCTCCTGAGTATATTGCAGTGGTTTCCAACCCTGGCCTGAAGACCTTCCAGCCAATCAGGTTTTCAGGATATCTACATTGAATATGCATGAGAGAAAATTTGCATATACTGCCTCCATAACATGCAAATTTTCTCTCATGCATATTCATTGTGGATATCCTGAAAACCCACTTATTGGGGGGTCCCCAGGACAGGGTTTGAAACCACTGGTCTATTGCTCAAAGCCTTATATCATGAACTCTTGTTTTAGAACGCCTTTTCCATTGATGCTTCTATTTTGTACACTAATACTGTTTATGTATTTGAAGGTTTCTTTCCTACATCCCCAGTTGGGCCTCTCGTCTATTGTATAGATATTTAAATTTCAAAGTCTAATCTTTCACTGAACCCCTTCCACTCTGTCAATCTTTTCTGAGGTATGGCCTGGGGAACTGGATGCAATACTCTAGGTGATGTCTCACCAATGACCTATAGAAGTGAGATTCCTCCTGTTTATCCCAGTTCCGTCCCCTCTTGGAACACCCTGCTCTTCACCTTTTGGGTAATTCCTCGGGAGGAGGACAGCATCATTCCACACTTCGGCCACTGGCCTCTCAGTTTTACTACTATGGTAAACTCCTCTGGGGGGAGGAAACCTCTCCTTTCTATCTATACTAGGTTCCCTGGACTATTCACATAAGAAAAACTATCGGATAGTTCCCCACTGGGTTAATTCACCCTACTCCTATATTTCTCCATTTCAGATGTATGGTAGTTCCTCTTGGAGGAAAAAACCTACTCCTTGCCACTTTGGTATTCCTTGACATCCAGCAAAACCAAAGTTGAACAGACTTCTCAGCCTCCAGCCTGTCCCCTTGTAGGGGAGGGCCCCTCCATTAGTTTTCCCATCACCAAAGTAAGACTAACTGGTCTGTAGTTTCCAGGCTTCTCCCTGTTACCATTTTCTGAAGCAGAACTACAAATTCCCATCTCCAATCTTGCAGCACCATCCCTGTTTTTAAAGATCTATTGAACAGCACCATACTGAGCTCTTTCAGTATCTTGGGATGTATCTCATCCAGCCCCATGGTCTTGTCCACTTTCAGTTTTGCTAGTTCCACTCGAACACTCTTCTGTAATCAGATTGTTATCTGTCTCTCCCCCATCTGTGCTCTTTCTAACAACTGTCCTTCTCCAGGATCTTCTTTATTGAATACCAAACTGAAGTATTTCTTTAATATTTCTGTTTTTTCCTCATGTTTCTCCACACAATGACCTTGTCTTATTTCAGTCTTACAATGCCACCTCTGGCCTTTTTCCTTTCTCTGATATAGCTAAAAAATGTTTTCTTCACCTTGCTTTACCTCATTGGCAATCCTATCTTCCTCTTGTGCTTTTGACATCCTGATTTCTTTTCTTGTCTCTTTCAGTTTCATCAGATATTCTTCCCTATGATCCTCTTTTTGAGTTACGGTGTACTTTTTGAATGCTGATCTTAATGCCTTGATTTTTTTCAGCCTCTTCTTTAAAAAACATATCCAATTCCTTTTCCACTTTGTATTTATTTATATGTAACCCATATCACTTTTTGGGTTACTAATAGGTCTTGAAACAGCCTAGTGCAGTTAGGAAATAATTCGAGGAACATCCATTCATAGACAGTCTTCCCACATGTGGAGCTGTAATGGATACCCTTGGTCCCGAGGTTCTGTATAGCAGAGCTCTCCAACAGACTCTGGGGGCAGTATTTATTTAGAAGTCAGAGAGAGGATGCACTTTTCCTAAGTTGGATTTTGGGCCTACCTGGAGCCTCAGAAACCCTCTGAGACCTCTCCAGGATAAGCCAAAGTGCTTCCACTGCTGTACTCTCCCCATGTAGTGCAGAGTGTCTGCTCTGGGACTATTTTGGGATTGTTTTAAGGGAAGCACTGCTGAAGGCCTGGGCCTTTCATGAGCTAGGGTTTGGAGAACCCTGAGCTGAAGACACCCAGTGTTTAGGGAAGACCTGCCAACAGAGGTGGTAACCCGTTGTAGTGGATTTCTGTAGTTATTTAAGTTGGGGAAAGAAAATTTGTTTTCCAAAATCTGGGAGGAAGTGTTTTTCTGCCCCTTTTCCTGCCCATCAAGGGGACTGGCAAGAACTGCAATCTGCAAGGATTCCTACTGCCAGGGATCCCACCAGAAGATTAATCAACTAACTGTGAGTAAAGATCCAATTTAAGGGAGGACACCGATCCGGCATCTACCAAAGCCCTGAGGAATAGAGACATTAAACTCTGTACTAAGATAGATTTTGTGCCATCAGGAAGGGTTTCCTGTCCATCCAAGGGGGTCTATCTTAGAGGGACCATTGCACAATCTAATCCAGAAATGTGGATGGGTTTCTGGCCTAATAAAGACTAGTGCACAGATAGAGAAGAAAAGATTTGTAATTTTGAGAGAAACTGCAGACTGTGGTGTGTGATTTACCATGTTGTTTTTTTTTTTTTAATATTCTGCTTTTTGCACTTTTTTTAAGCACTTCAAAGTGGCTTACATGCAGATACTGTAGGTATTTCCCTATCCCCAAAGGGCTCACAATCTAGGTTTGTACCTGAAACAATGGGGAGATATGATAGAGGTCTTTAAGATCATGAGAAGTCTTGAACGAGTAGATATGAATCGGTTATTTACACTTTCGAATAATAAAAGGACTAGGGGGCATTCCATGAAGTTAGCAAGTAGCACATTTAAGATTAATCAGAGAAAATTCTTTTTCACTCAACGCACAATAAAACTCTGGAATTTGTTGCCAGAGGATGTGGTTAGTGCAGTTAGTGTAGCTGGATTCAAAAAAAGGTTTGGATAAGTTCATTAATGGCTATTAATGAAGTTTACTTAGGGAATAGCCACTGCTATTAATTGCATCAGTAGCATGGGATCTTCTTAGTGTTTGGGTAATTGCCAGGTTCTTGTGGTCTGGTTTGGGCTCTGTTGGAAACAGGATGCTGGGCTTGATGGACCCTTGGTCTGACCCAGCATGGCAATTTCTTATGTTCAACTGACTTGCACAAGGAGCAACAGTGGGACTTGAAGCCTGCTCTCCTGGTTCATAGACAGCTGCTCTAACCACTAAGCTACTCCTCCACTCCTGTGCCATGCAACAAAACTGTATCAGTAGAGCATCATTTTGGACGCTGCCTATGTGGTCCAAATGTGGTTTGTTTGGCATCAACATAGAGCTCAGAGCAGAATAAGGGAGCTCCAACACAGATCAGTAGTCACCCTGAACTGAAACCATTTTCCATCCCTAGTCAAAAGGACCTGCCCCTTGGAATGGGAGGAGATGTAAAAGTTAGCCAAGATCCCTGCCCCAAAGAACTTATAAATAATTTTTGCCCCCTCGGTACCCAACTCATACACTAAGGAAGGGTTACATATAGATTTGTTTCCTTTGTTATAGCTCATTTTAATTTATTCCACTGTTATTCCACTTTACTCATCTTCTCTCAGTCTTCTAGCTACTCCTGAAGGTACTTTCCCATTTTCACAGACTATTTCTGAAATCCAGAACTGATTTTCATGTGACTTCTCTTCATCTTGACCACTATATTAAACCAAAATCATACAATCTGATCACTGGCACTCAGATGGGCGCTTACCTGGACATTAATGGTACTATCTCCATTTGTGAGTACCAGGTTCATTATTGTATCTCCCCTTCATGGGTTCCATCCAATGAACAACACGTCTCCTTTCCTTTCCACCTTTTTGGATGTCTTCAGTCAAATCCCAGTCCAGTTCTTCTGTCAGATTCAGAGACCTGTAGACTACACTGGTATAAATGAAAATGCTATCATTTATTTTAAGACAGCCCAACTGTGCTCTCTTCCTTCCCACACACCCCCTGCATTTCTGTTACTAGGATATTGCTGCTGGCATAAAGATGTATAACTCCCTTTCTATTTCCCTCTGTATCCTTTCTGAACAGGTTATAGCCCAAGATGGTTGTACCTCATTCATGAGACTCATTGAACCATGTATCCATGGTAATGAACATTAGGGGTGTGCATTCGGATTGACCGCATTAGTAAAACGCAACTCATATTTTTTTTTTACTTAAAAAATTGATTTGACATAAACGATCGGATTTCCCACATATCGAACATAGATATGTTCGATATGTGGGAAATCGCGATTGTTGAGCCAAAATAAAAATATAAACCCCCTCACCCTCCTTAATCCCCCCCCCCCGACTTACCACAACTCCCTGGTGATGGAGCGAGGAGTGAGGACGCCATTTCTGCAATCCTTGGCGAGAAGCATGTGACGTCGGCGGCACGTCGAGTGACGCCGGCGTCACGTGATTCCCGGCTCGTTCGTGCCTGACGGCTCGTTCGGCCCAAAAAGAACTTTTGGCCAGCTTGGGGGGGTCAGGAGGCCCCCCCAAGCTGGCCAAAAGTTCTTTTTGGGTCGAACGAGCCGGGAATCACGTGGCGCCGCGTCACTCAGACGCGACGTCACGTGATTCCCGGCAAGTTCGCGCCGGACGGCTCGTTCGGCCCAAAAAGAACTTTTGGCCAGCTTGAGGGGGTCAGGAGGCCCCCCCCAAGCTGGCCAAAAGTTCTTTTTGGGCCGAACGAGCCGTCCGGCGAGAACTTGCCGGGAATCACGTGACGTCGGCGTCACGTGATTCCCGGCTCGTTCGCGCCGGACGGCTCGTTCGGCCCAAAAAGAACTTTTGGCCAGCTTGAGGGGGTCAGGAGGCCCCCCCAAGCTGGCCAAAAGTTCTTTTTGGGCCGAACGAGCCGTCCGGCGCGAACTTGCCGGGAATCACGTGACGCCGCGTCTGAGTGACGCGGCGTCACGTGATTCCCGGCTCGTTCGCGCCGGACGGCTCGTTCGGCCCAAAAAGAACTTTTGGCCAGCTTGAGGGGGTCAGGAGGCCCCCCCAAGCTGGCCAAAAGTTCTTTTTGGGCCGAACGAGCCGTCCGGCGCGAACGAGCCGGGAATCACGTGACGCCGCGTCACTCGACGTGCCACCGACGTCACATGCTTCTCGCCAAGGATTGCAGAAATGACGTCCTCACTCCTCGCTCCATCACCAGGGAGTTGTGGTAAGTCTGGGGGGGGGATTAAGGAGGGTGAGGGGGTTTAAATTTTTTTTTTGCACATATGTACATATACCCAACTCATTGGATTTTTTTTATGTCCATATTGGCCGCAAGTGGGACCCCCTTTCGGACATAAAAAATATGAACATAAAATTTTGCTCTGCACATCCCTAATGAACATATCCAAGTCCGCCTTCACCATGAGGGCCTGCAAATCCAGAACATTGTTGCTCAGACTACGAGGTTTTGTCCACATAGTTTTCTAGCTTTTCTCCCTTGGTTTGCTACTCTTCCCAGATACCTTTTCTGTATTTTTTCCTGCATGTAAACTTAATTTTGTTCTTTTTTCCAGCCACATCCTGTATTTGAATGTGTTTGGGGAGTGGGGGGGGTCATTTCAATTCCATTGACTTCCTTCTTTCAATTCCATTACCATTCCCCGGAGTCACCCCTCTGTTTTATTTTTGAGTAGCCCCAAATGTTGTTAAAGAATGCACCCATCCTGCCATGCTGACATTTGAACACTGTAATGATTTTATGATGGACCTTAACTGTATTGAGAAACTAAGAGTAACAGTTCCACATTGACTTTCATTACTTTATTGCTACTTTTATAAAGCAGACACTGTCTCCTAAAACTGATTTTTGACTCGTGATATGTCTCAAAATTATAAATTTCCTTCTTCTGTTTCTTGAAGGTTTCTTTCAGTATGGTGTGCACAGTGAATTTGCCTTGGGCTATTTTATATGAAATAGTTTCCATTATTCCCCAATCTGATCAATATGAAGTATTTTAATAAAAAAAAAAGTTATAAAGGCTCTTTCCATTGTGCAGGTAAAACCAAATATAGATTACTTAAAAGACAAAATAAATTATTTCTGAGACTTGCAGTATACTTTCCAGAAGTGCCTACAAGTTAGAGTCAGTAAATGGCATCAGCAAAAAAGTCTGAGATGCTTGCTTTGAAGGTAAAGAGTAAAACATTGTCATTGAAACTTCAAATAGTAAAGGGTTTTCTTCCAGTTTATAAGCTGATAACAGATGAAAGTGTAACAGTCTTGGACTAATAAGCTATGAGGCTGAAGACCAAACAATTTGCTAGCTTAGAATGCAGTTAGACCACTGGTGAATTAACTATAAACCACCCCTATGGATCACAATTATTCCAAAATGCTCTTGCAATTTGCATAAGAATAGAGTATGCATTTCAGCAGAAGGAGCGGTGTTTTATGTGCATGTGCTGAAGTGGAAATGGCTATCGCTATGCAAAGAATAGTTCAATTCCAAAGCCAGCAACAAATCAAAGGGAGAGGAATTTACACTGAATAGATATTAAAATTGTACCAAAATGAAGAGCATCTCATTTGCAGTTTGTATGCTATGTGAGTTTTTTTAAACATTGAAAAACTAATAAAGCATAGAGATTTAGAGTAACTGTATAGTGTGTATCAAACTGTGTCTATTTATCTGCTCATCTAGATATAGGGAGATGTGATCAGTTATGTAGGGCTCATATTTTATTGCAGAACATTGCAATGCTGTTTTAATTTAGTAGTGTATAGGGACTGTATTTGTCAGAGTTCTTTGTTTCCATACAATAGTAATACACAGTAATTGATTTTGTATGTATAACATTTAGAAACAAGAGTCTTCATTTACAGAAAGCTAGTCTTGAAATTAACTGAATGAAATTCTTATTCCTATAAAATCAAGCCATTCCTATTCTCCATTCCTTTTCATCTCTAGAAAGTTACCTCTATCAAGATTATTGCCTTCTCTAATTAACAATACTAATTATAAATTGATACTAAGGCTAATCCAATATCCATTTGACACTTCTTGAAGACCTATACTGTTGGGATGCTCACTTCACAACACAATTACCCCTGTATACTTTATTATTGCATATTATATTTTTATTTGTTTATGGATTTTTTTTTTTTAACTCACTGTGTTATGCTCAGGTTTGTAAACCCTTGGACCGACTGGAGGATGGTATACCTTAGGAAGTGGATCCATATGTTCTCCCATTGGGTGGCGAGGCAGAACAGAAGAAGTGACCAGCTGACCCTCGGCACTGGAGACTGAGGCGACTGTGGAGGCAGACGAAGAGTCGTGACGTCGAGGAGAAGAACTGTGTCTTCGCCATTGGAAGCCCGCGGTCCCCCCAGGAGGAGCCCGTAGGGACCCGGGCCGCTGAGACTTAGGTGGACCTTTGAGAAGTCAAGGAGTTGAAAGTTCAGAGCAAGGGCTAACTGGAGCTTCACCCCTGGAAACCCGCAGTCCCCCCAGGAGTAGCCCTTAGGGACCCAGGTCTCTGGGACTTAGGTGGGCCCTTGGAGACAGTGGTGCAGAAGAAGACCAAGGTCAAGTGCCAGAGGGTCTTCACTTACCAGTCCGAGGTCACACGCCAAGGGATCGCCACTTGCCAGTCCGAAGTCACACACCAGGAATCACCGCTAGCCAATTCGGTCAGGAACCAGGAACACCAAGATGAGACAGGAACCAGTAACAAGGATCCAAAGCGCAAGAAGACTCACCGAAGCAAGCAGATTTAAACAGCGCTACAAGAGACATTGCCAAGTCAAGGAATGAGCAGAGGAAGCCTCTCTTTATACTTCCTCTACTCAAGCTCATTGAAAACAGCTATAAGTAGTTAAAGGGGCCTGGCCCCTTTAAATCTAGAGAGGAAGCACGGCCTCGCACCTAAAGATGGCGGCAGCCATCTTGGATTTTCCTCCGCGGAGGAAAGCCTGTCGGATTCTGCAAGGGAGGAGCAGGGACGGCTCCCCACCCGGTGGCCTTCCCGGGGACCCGTGCCGGAGCAACAGGCACAGACTTAGGGGTTTCTTAAGAGGCTGCCACAGCAGGTTGCCGCTGCGGGCAAGATAGGGGACAGTACCCCCCTCTTTAGGGTGCCTCCCCGGAGGCCTGGGCTTAGACGGATGGTCTCTGTGGAATTGCTCAAGCAAACCCCAGTCTAAGATGCTGGCCAACCCCTCCCAAGCTAACAGGTACTCCCATTTCTTTCTGTGTTTTCTCACATCCAAGACTTCTCGGACTTGATAGGTGAGGTCGTCTTCGGATGCAATAGGTTGGGAAGTCGTAGGCATACTGGGTGGCCAAGATAACACTAGAGGCTTCAAGAGGGAGACATGGAACGTGTTGTGTATCTTGAGTGAAGGCGGAAGATGAAGCTGATACGATACGGCACCAACCTGTCGAATGGTGGGAAATGGTCCATTAAATCACAAGGGCCAATCGCGCTGATGGCAGCTTCAGATGGATGAACTGTGTGCTCAGCCATACCTTTTGACCCAGCCTGAGAGGCGGGTATGGTCTTCTTCGCTGATCGGCATACCTTTTTGCCACCTGACCAGCTTTGATCAATGCGCGTCATGTGGAAATCCACAGGTGGTGCAGCTCATCTGCTGAGAGTTGGGCTACCGGAGAAGTGACTGAAATGGGAACTGGCAGTGGTGGGCGTGGCTGCTTCCCATAGACTATCTGGAATGGCGAGAATCTGGTAGCTGTGGAAAGATGAGAATTGAGTGCAAACTCTGCCCTCAGCAGCAGACTTGCCCAGTCATCCTGTATCTCATTTACATAGATAAGGAGAAACTGCTTTAAAGTTTGGTTCATCCTGTACGCAAGACCGTTGGCCTGTGGGTGGTAAGTGGAAGAGTAGTCCAGAGTGACATCGAACTTCTGGCAGAGGGCCCTCCAGAATCTGGCAGCAAATTGAGGGCCTTGGTCCGAGAGGATACTTCTTGGTAGAACATGCAGTCTAAAGTTGTGCTGGACGAACAGCTGGGCAAGCTGTGGTACAGACGGCAACCCTGGGAGTGGCACGAAGTGTGTCATTTTACTAAACTGGTTGATGACCACCCATATGACCGTGTTGCCACTGGATGACGGCAGATCGACCACGAAGTCTGTCGCCAGATGGGTCCATGGTTCCGAGGGAGCTGGTAAATGCTGAAGCAAGCCTGGGGTCGCACCTGGGATCCTCTTATGATGAGCACATGACTGGCAGGACTTTACGTAAGCCCGGACATCTTGATTGACCTTAGGCCACCAACAGTATCAGTGCAGCGTCTGTAAAGTCCGAGATTGCCCTGGATGACCGGAGCAATGGGAATCATGAGCCAACACCAGGACTTGTTTCCGCAAGTGCAGCGGAACCAGAGTTTTCCCGGGAGGGATGGTCGTGGTGGCGGACAGTAGGATGCGTGACAGCTTGATGATGACCTGCGGGTCATCAGAATTCTCTGTAGACTCGAATCCATGATAAGGCAACTGCCTTGATATTCTTCCCAGCAGGTCTGTAGCGTAGAATAAAGTTGAATCGGGTGAAGAATAAGGCCCAACGTGCCTGTCGAGGGTTAAGTTGTTGTGCCCGATGCAGGTATTCAAGGTTTTTATGGTCCGTGTAGACCGTAAACTGGTGTTGTGCCCCCTCTAGCTAAGGGCGCCACTCTTCTAGAGCTACCTTCATGGCTAAGAGCTCCTTGTCGCCAATGGCATAGTTCCGCTCTGCCAGAGAGAACTGATGGGAGAGGAAGGCACATGGATGTGACTTTTGGAAGTCTGACTCAGAACGGCCCCTATGCCTTCTTTGGACGAGTCCACCTCAATGACAAATAGCCGCTGCGGATCCGGATGACGAAGGCAATGTTGCTGCAGGAATGCCTCCTTGAGGCGACGAAAGGTGGCCTTTCACTCCCGGAGGCCAGTTCTTGGGATCCGCGCCTTTCTGGGTCAAGGCTGTCATCGGGGCAATGATGGACACATAATGAGGTATAAAACATCGGTAATAGTTGGCAAAACCCAAAAACCGTTGAAGTGCCTTCAGTCCGGACGGCTGCGACCATTCCTGAATGGCTTTCAGCTTCTGGGGGTCCATATGGAATCCCTCACTGGAGACGATGTACCCCAGGAAGGGAAGGGACTCCTGCTCAAAAAGGCACTTTTCGACTTTCGCATACAGTCTATGTTATCTGAGGCATTGCAATACTTGGATGATATGCTGATGGTGAGTGGTCAGAGAGTCCGAGAATATCAAAATGTTGTCCAGGTACATGACCACGCACTGATACAAGAGATCGCGGAGTATTTATTTATTTATTTATTTCGGAGCTTTTATATACCGAGGTTTAGCAGTTAGCCTTCACCCCGGTTTACAGTAGAACAAGTTGTTACATCGAACAAGAAATGGAACATAGTATGGCAAAAATTACAACGAACTGTTAGAGGAATATATTAGAACAAATCTTAATCTCTTGAACAAGGGGCGCATCATGGTCAACAAAACTTTAACAGCAACAAAGAACTGAGAAACAACTTTCTAAAAACAAGACTATAAGGCAGAGAGATATGCATGTCAAGGAGGATGGAGGGAGTAAAGGAGGAAGGGGTAAAGGAGGAACGGATGGCGGGATCACTGCATCATTAGAATAGCATGTTAAGACAGGAAACAGAGAGTAGGATTAAATGGGCAATTTTCTCAGTGGAAGGGAGTGGACAGTGGAGTGCCTCAGGGATCTGTATTGGGACCCTTACTTTTCAATATATTTATAAATGATCTGGAAAGAAATACGACGAGTGAGATAATCAAATTTGCAGATGACACAAAATTGTTCAGAGTAGTTAAATCACAAGCAGATTGTGATAAATTGCAGGAAGACCTTGTGAGACTGGAAAATTGGGCATCCAAATGGCAGATAAAATTTAATGCGGATAAGTGCAAGGTGATGCATATAGGGAAAAATAACCCATGCTATAATTACACAATGTTGGGTTCCATATTAGGTGCTACAACCCAAGAAAGAGATCTAGGTGTCATAGTGGATAACACATTGAAATCTTCGGTACAGTGTGCTGCGGCAGTCAAAAAAGCAAACAGAATGTTGGGAATTACTAGAAAAGGAATGGTGAATAAAACGGAAAATGTCATAATGCCTCTGTATCGCTCCATGGTGAGACCGCACCTTGAATACTGTGTACAATTCTGGTCGCCGCATCTCAAAAAATATATAATTGCGATGGAGAAGGTACAGAGAAGGGCTACCAAAATGATAAGGGGAATGGAACAACTCCCCTATGAGGAAAGACTAAAGAGGTTAGGACTTTTCAGCTTGGAGAAGAGACGACTGAGGGGGGAAATGATAGAGGTGTTTAAAATCATGAGAGGTCTAGAACGGGTAGATGTGAAGCGGTTATTTACTCTTTCGGATAGTAGAAAGACTAGGGGGCACTCCATGAAGTTAGCATGGGGCACATTTAAAACTAATTGGAGAAAGTTCTTTTTTACTCAACGCACAATTAAACTCTGGAATTTGTTGCCAGAGAATGCAGTTAGTATTAGGGATGTGCAGAGCAAAATTTTATGTTCATATTTTTTATGTCCGAAAGGGGGTCCCACTTGCGGCCAATATGGACATAAAAAAAATCCAATGAGTTGGGTATATGTACATATGTGCAAAAAAAAAAAATAAACCCCCTCACCCTCCTTAATCCCCCCCCCAGACTTACCACAACTCCCTGGTGATCGAGCGAGGAGTGAGGACGTCATTTCTGCAATCCTTGGCGAGAAGCATGTGACGTCGGTGGCACGTCGAGTGACGCGGCGTCACGTGATTCCCGGCTCGTTCGCGCCGGACGGCTCGTTCGGCCCAAAAAGAACTTTTGGCCAGCTTGGGGGGGCCTCCTGACCCCCCCAAGCTGGCCAAAAGTTCTTTTTGGGCCGAACGAGCCGTCCGGCGCGAACGAGCCGGGAATCACGTGGCGCCGCGTCACTCAGACGCGACGTCACGTGATTCCCGGCAAGTTCGCGCCGGACGGCTCGTTCGGCCCAAAAAGAACTTTTGGCCAGCTTGGGGGGGCCTCCTGACCCCCTCAAGCTGGCCAAAAGTTCTTTTTGGGCCGAACGAGCCATCCGGCGCGAACTTGCCGGGAATCACGTGACGTCGCGTCTGAGTGACGCGGCGCCACGTGATTCCCGGTTCGTTCGCGCCGGACGGCTCGTTCGGCCCAAAAAGAACTTTTGGCCAGCTTGGGGGGGTCAGGAGGCCCCCCCAAGCTGGCCAAAAGTTCTTTTTGGGCCGAACGAGCCGGGAATCACGTGACGCCGGCGTCACTCGACGTGCCGCCGACGTCACATGCTTCTCGCCAAGGATTGCAGAAATGGCGTCCTCACTCCTCGCTCCATCACCAGGGAGTTGTGGTAAGTCGGGGGGGGGGGATTAAGGAGGGTGAGGGGGTTTATATTTTTATTTTGGCTCAACAATCGCGATTTCCCACATATCGAACATATCTATGTTCGATATGTGGGAAATCCGATCGTTTATGTCGAATCAATTTTTTAAGTAAAAAAAAAATATGAGTTGCGTTTTACTAATGCGGTCAATCCGAATGCACACCCCTAGTTAGTATAGCTGTGTTTAAAAAAGGATTGGATAAGTTCTTGGAGGAGAAGTCCATTACCTGCTATAAAGTTCACTTAGAGAATAGCCACTGCCATTAGCAATGGTTACATGGAATAGACATAGCTTTTGGGTACTTGCCAGGTTCTTATGGCCTGGATTGGCCACTGTTGGAAACAGGATGCTGGGCTTGATGGACCCTTGGTCTGACCCAGTATGGCATTTTCTTATGTTCTTATGTTATTATGGGGATAGTGCGAGGTGGAGAGCGGAGAGCGTTGAAGAGTGGAGGGGGGAGGGGGGAGGAGAGCATTAGGAGATATTAGTGAGATCATCCGACATGGGAGTTGTTGATGGTGGGGTTATGATGTTTAGCCCACGCCATCTCTGAATGTTTGGCTGAAAATCCAAGTTTTCAGTTCTTTTTTGAAGGATTTGCTGTCAATTATTGAGCTTAGGTGTTGTGGTATGGAATTCCATAGGTTTCGTCCTGCAATTGACAAGGCTCTGTTTCTAGTGCTCGTAAGCTTCGCCGAGGGAATTGAGGGTATGTCCAGGAGTAGTCTGCAGGCAGTTCTGGTGTTCACTGAGGTTTGTATTGATGGATCATGTTGTTGAGTGTGGTGTTCTCCGTTTTGTATATGGCATTGTGCCCTATTGTAAGGGTTTTGAATTCGATTCTCTGTTTGATTGGGAGCCAGTGCAGATTTCTTAAAATGGGGGTGATGTGTTCCGTCTGCCTGTTAGGACTCTGGCTGCGGCGTTTTGCAGCAGTTGGAGTGGTTTTAGTGTAGATTTAGGAAAACCTAACAGGAGCAAGTTGCAGTAGTCAAGGCTGTTGAAAATCAGCGATTGTAGCACTGTTCGGAATTCCTGATGGTGGAGAAGTGGTTTTAGATGTTTCAGGACGTGCAGCTTGTAGAATCTTTCTTTGGTTTTGGTTGCAATGTTCTTTTTTAAGTTGAGTTCTTTGTCAATCCATATGCCGAGGTCCTTTGTATCATTTTTTATCGGGATGTTAATGTTGTCGATTATAAGGGAGTGTGTAGTGATAGTTTGTTCTGAGAGATTTCTTCCTAAGAGGATGCATTCCATTTTATTCATGTTCAGGCATAGCTTTAGTTGGTTTAGTATGTTTCTAATTGAGGTTAGGTGGTTGGCTGCTGTGATGAGTGCCTCTTCTAATGTGTTGGAAACTGGGACGATGAACTGGATGTCATCGGCATACATATAGTAAGTTAATCTGAGACTGGAGATGAGGTGGCAAGAGGGAGAAGATATATGTTGAAGAGGGTGGTAGAGAGGGCGGACCCTTGTGGTATGCCAGTTTCGAGGGGGAAGGGGTTTGATGCATTGTTGTTTAAGGAGACTTTAAAGAATCTGTTATTTAGGTATGAGGTGAACCAGTTGAGGGTACTGCCTGAGAGGCCGATGTTAGCAAGCCTTGATAGTAGGCTTTTGTGGTCAACGGTGTCAAAAGCCGCAGATAGGTTGAGAAGTACTAGAAGATGGCTTATTTTGTTGTCGAGACCTCTTATGATTTCGTTCGAAAGGTTTCTGTACTACGGTTTTTTCTGAATCCATGTTGTGCATCATGTAGATTTTTGTTGTTTTCAAGGTGTTCATTTAGTTGAGACAAAGCTGCCTTCTCAGTCAACTTGGCAAGTAGAGGAAGGTTTGAGATCGGACGGTAGTTATTCAGGTCTGTAAGGTCTAGGTTCTTCTTTTTTAATATTGGAGTTATGGTTGCAGTTTTTAGTGCGGTTGGCAGCTCACCTTCTTTGAGTGATTTGTTGACAATGGCGGCTATGGTTGGGGCGATGATATGAGCCATATCTTTCAGGTTGCATGTAGGGATGGTGTCTACTAGGTCATGACGAGTAGGGTTGATTTTTTTTTAGCATTTTTTCGGCTTCAGTGACAGATATTGGGTTGAACAGTGACCATGGTGTTATGTTCATTGTTTCTAATTGATTCTCTGAGGGTGTGGCGTTGTTGAATGTGTTAGTTATTCTGTTGATTTTGTCTTTAAAGAACATGGCGAGGTCTTGGGTTAGATTGTATTGGTTGCTTGGGCTTTGTTGCTTTTTTCATCTACGAGGTTTTTGACAATGTTGAACAGAGCGTTTGAGTTATTGGATGAGTTTTTTATCTTTTGACTATAGTAGTTGCGTTTTGTGGTCATAATCGTGTTTTTATATGTGGCAAGTTGAGTGCGATATCTTTGAAGGTTTGTTGGGCAATTAGATTTTCTCCATTCTTTTCCATTTTTCTGAGGTTTGTTTTCATTGATCTTAGATGCGAGTTAAACCATGGGTTGTTTTTGCCGTTGGTTATTTTTCTCTGTCTTGTTTTTTCGTGGTTTATCTTGTTAGCGGTTTGTTCTGTGAGGTGGTGCCATGATTGAATCGCTCTGTTGATGGTGGAGAGGTCTAGGTTTCCAAGTTGTTTTCCTAGCTCTTTTTGTAGTAGGTCCGGTTGAAAGGGAGGGCGGTATTTAAAAGAGTTAGATTCACTTGCGCACGTCATGTTTCTGGACTGTAAATGTGTTTTGCATTGTATAAGGAAGTGATCAGACCAGGACTGGGTTGGCTGAGATGGATGTATCTGAGAAGTGGTGATAGGTGAAAATCAGGTCCAAAGTGTGACCAGCTTTATGAGTGGGGGTGTTTACTTGTTGTTTCAGGTTAAAGCTGGAAAGCATGTCTAATAATGTTTGGCAGCTTTGTGTTTTGGGGTTGATCTCAGCGTGGAGGTTGAAATCGCCAAGTATTATAGTTGGTTTTAGTATCTAGTATTTAGTATTTAGTATATAGCATCTCGTTCATGGTGCTCTGGAACACCGCTGGAGCATTACAGAGCCTGAACGGTATCACTAAATACTCATAGTGGCCGTCTCGGTTGTTGAAGGCCGTCTTCCATTCATCACCCTCCTTGATTTGGATCAGGTTTTACACCCCTCGGAGATCCAACTTGGAGAACATCTTCACATCTTGTAGTCAATCGAAGACCTCAGAGATGCAGGGCAAGGGGTAATGGTCCTTGACCATTATAGTATTCAGGCCCCGGTAGTCGATGCAAGGGTGAAGGCTTCCATCCTTCTTTCCAACGATGAAGAACCCAGCCCCCACTGGGGACTTTGACTTCCGAATGAAGCCCCTCTCCAAGGGGTTCTCTTTGATGAACTCTGTCATGGCCTGTGTCATACGGTCGCCCGTATGACATAGTGAGGGCAAAGGTAGCGCCGGCGCCATTTTGAAGATTGGCAATACGGCCCGTGTGCAGGAGGTCGCTCCCGGACCCCCGCTGGACTTTTGGCAAGTCTTGTGGGGTCAGGAGGCCCCCCCCAAGCTGGCCAAAAGTCCCTGGGGGTCCAGCGGGGGTCCGGGGGCGATCTCCTGCACGCGTGACGTCGGGAGCCAGGAACCAAAATGGCGCCGGCGCTACCTTTGCCCTGTCACATGATAAGGGCAAAGGGCCACCGGCGCCATTAACGCAGTCATGGCCAGAGAGAGGGAGATCGCGCCAGGACCCCCCCACTGGACTCCAGGTAATTTAAAACATTTTGGGGGGTTCGGGAGGGTGGGGGATTTGTTTTAAAGGTTCGGGGTGGGTTTTAGGGTTTTTTTGGTGTGCCGGTTTTCCCGCGCCCTATTTAACGATACAATACAAATGCCCCAGACGATAAATCGGGGGCATTTGTATTGTATCGTGCACTCTAACGATTTTGGACGATTTTAAAATTATCTGACAATTTTAATCGTTCAAAAACGATTCACATCCCTAAGTTTCTGTCCTTTATTGAAGCCTATTCTGATCTTGATCAAGTATCTAGTGTTCAGACACTAAGGGCCTCATTTTCCAAGGAGTTACCGCATGTGATAATTCTGCAAACCACGCTAACAGCAGTTAATGCATGCAAATTTTTAATTATATATTCAGGGGGTGGAGTAAAGTAGAGAGGATTTATCATGTGCTGCAAAACAGCTGCACTGTTAGCATGGCCAATAACTACACCTCTTTCATTTGCGTTACGTTGTGCAATCGCATGCACTACAGGCCGGTAAAGGTTTATCATGGTATCTTCTGACAGGCCTGTATATGAGAGAGAGAGAGAGAGAGAAACTTACCATGGTGCCGCCTCCCTAGACAGGTATTTGTTACCCAGGTAGAGAGTCCATCAAGCTAGGTTGAGAGAACATTGCCCAAATCTCATCTTTGGGTGAGTTTCCTCACTCCGTAGGTCATCAAATCTTCACAAGAGACCACTGTTCTGTTCGTACGTCTCATGTTAAATGTGAAAGTGGCCCCTAACCTCCTACACTAATACTTAAACCTCACCTCAAGTTACTAGGTGGGCCTCCCATAGGGATACAAATACCTATCTAGGGAGGTGGCACTATGGTAAGGCTTGCTCTCTCTCTCTCTCTCTCTCTCTCTCTCTCTCTCTCTCTCTCTCTCTCTCTCTCTCTCTGTGCATTATACTGATACAGGCCTGTCAGGAGACATCATGAACTGCAATATACTGGCAAGTTGTGCTATTAGCCCAAATTGGGCTAATAGCACAACTTGCAATAACAGTCTTACACCCCTTTTTTGGTATTGCATGCGATACCAATGCGATATTGGAAAATGAGGCCCTAAATCTCCTATAATATCCTATCCCTTCTCTAATTTCCACCCAAGTTCTGACAATCCTTGTAGCCAAGTTCTTTTCAGGTGTTGATTACAATATCTCTTCAGGGAGTCACCACCATGATCATAATTGAGTGGGGTGGCCCAACCTTACTGATGTGGAATTTCTTTCTTTCATTTATTCAAATTTGATATTCTATCTTTTGTTGTAGAATTTTGGGTAGTCATTGGCCCATCCTAGTTATAAAAGTCAAAAATGGACAGCCCCTTTAGTCAGTACTTACATAAATATGATTAAGAATATAAGAAGTTACCATACTGGGTCAGACCAAGGGTCTATCATGTACAGCATGTACAGCTTGTGATTTATTTTATTGTTTGGGTACTTGAAGGTACTTGCAACTTAGATTGGCTACTGTTGGAAATAGGATGTTGGGCTTGATGGTCTGACCCAGTATGGCATATCTTATGTTCTTATCCTGTTTCCAACAGTGACCAATCCAGGATACAAGTACCTGGCAAGGACCTAAACTGTACATAAATCAAATTGATTAATAGCAGTTTAGGGACTTCTCTTCCAAAAATTTGTCCAAAACTTTTTTTTCAAAACACACTAAACCACATCCTCTGGCAATGAATTTTAGAGATTACTTGTGTGTTGAGTGAAAACAAATTTTTCATGATTATGTTTTAAATGAGCTACTTAGTAACTTCATAGAGTGCCTCTTAATCTTTGTATTATCTGAGAGTAAATAACCAATTCAAATGTTCCCGTTCTAGTCCTCATGATTTTTATAGACTTATCATTTCTCCCCTCAGCTGTATCTTCTTCAAGCTGAACAACCTTAACCTCTTTAGCCTTTCCATTTATCATTTTGGTCACCCTTCTCTGAACGTTTTCCAGTACAGCAGCTATATCTTATTTGAGATGCAGTTACCAAAATTGCACATAGTACTCAAGGTGCGTCTCTCCATGGAGTATATAGAGGAACTATGACATTCTGCATTTTATTCACCATTCTTTTCTTAATAATTTCTAACATTCTGATTGTTCTTTTGACTTCTGAAATACACTGAACCATTGATTTCCCCTTATTGTCCACTATGATGCCCAGATTGTTTTCCTGGGCTGTAATTCCAAAAATGGAACCTACCGTGTAACTATAACATGGGTTACTATTACTATGTGCATCACTTTGCACTTGTTAACATTCATTTCATCTGCCATTTGGATGCTCAGTTTTCCAGTCTCACAAGTTCCTCCTACAATTTATCACAATCCGCTTATGATTTAACAACTCTGAATAATTTTGTGTCATTTGAGAATTTGATCACCTCACTCATCATTCCTCTTTCTAGATCATTTATAAATATACTAGCCGTTAAGCCCGTTAAAACGAACGAGATTCCATCGGTCAGACCAGCACGCTTAGAGCCTCTCCGTTTTCCACAACTTCCCTTTTCCTTCCATCCCCTCTCATCTTTCTTTTCCTTCCCCTCTCACCTCATCTACAACCCCTTCCCTCTCCCAGCCCTCCTCCACTTTTTTCTCTTCTCCAGAACTTCTTACCCTTCCCACTTGTTCAGTCATATCCTCTTCCCTTTTCCTTCCCCTCTCACCTTCCCTTTCCTTCCCCTTCTCCCCTCTCCCTCAGCCCTCCTCCACTCCCTTTTTCTCTACTCCACTTTACCCTTCCCCACTATATCCTCTTCCTTCCATCCCTTCTCATTTTCCCTTTCCTTCCCCTCCCACCTCCTCAACCCCTTCCCCTCCCTCAGCCCTCCTCCACTCCCTTTTCTGTACTCCACAACTTTACCCTCCCCACTTACTCACATCCTCTTCTTTCCCCTCCCACCTCCTCCTCAACCCCTTCCCTCTCCCTCAGCCCTCCTCCACTCCCTTTTTCTGTACTCCACAACTTTACCCTCCTCACTTACTCACATCCTCTTCCTTCCCCTCCCACCCTCCTCCTCATCCCCTTCACTCTCCCTCAACCCTCCTCCACTCCCTTTTTCTGTACTCCACAACCTTACCCTCCCCATTTACTCACATCCTCTTCCTTCCCCTCCCACCTCCTCCTCAACCCCTTCCTCAGCCCTCCTCCACTCCCTTTTCTGTACTCCACAACTTTCCCCTCCCCCACTTACTCACATCCTCTTCCTTCCCTCCCACCTCCTCCTCAACCCCTTCCCTCTCCCTCAGCCCTCCTCCACTCCCTTTTTCTGTACTCCACTTTACCCTCCCCACTTACTCACATCCTCTTCCTTCCCCTCCCACCTCCTCCTCAACCCCTTCCCTCTCCCTCAGCCCTCCTCCACTCCCTTTTTCTGTACTCCACTTTACCATCCCCACTTACTCACATCCACTTCCATCCCCTCCCGCCTCTTCCACAACCCCGTCCCTCTCCCTCAGGCCTCCTCCACCCCTTTTTCTGTACTCCACAACTTTACCCTCCCCACTTACTCACATCCTCTTCCTTCCCCTCCCACCTCCTCCTCAACCCCTTCCCTCTCCCTCAGCCCTCCTCCACTCCCTTTTTCTGTACTCCACTTTACCCTCCCCACTTACTCACATCCTCTTCCTTCCCCTCCCACCTCTTCCACAACCCCGTCCCTCTCCCTCAGCCCTCCTCCACTCCCTCTTCTCTTATCCAGAATGCGTGCCTGAGGCTTAGATACTGCCGCTGCTCCATGGGAGGTCTCCAGGGGTCTCTCTCTCGTGCGCGCCTCTCCACTGGACTCGTTGCTGGCCCGCCCGATGCTTGGTGATGAGGCGCGCATGTGAGAGAGAGACCCCTGGAGACCTCCCATTTCTATGTCTGTGCCGCCACTTCTCCTCACGTGAGAGAGAGACCCCCCGGAGACCTTGTGTGCAGCCGCCATCGCCGCTGCTCCTCCCCGCCGCTTCATTCCTTCCCAGCACCATGTTGCTGCCCTCTGACCGACGTGCTCTTGCGCATGCACAGTAGAGCTGCTCTCTACAGCGCATTTGCAGCACGTCGGTCCAAGCCCATTTATATGGTAGATTAAAAAGTGCTGATCCCAGAATAGATCCCTGAGGCACTCCACTATTTACCTTTCTCCAATGAGAAAACTAATCTTACTCTCTGTTTCTGATTTTTGCTATCTACAAAAGGACATTGCTTCCTATCTCTTGAATTTTCAATTTTCTTAGGAGTAACCGAGAGCCATTCTTTGTTTACCAGTATGTCCAGGAATGCTAGCTTGATCAGGTTAGTAGATGGGAGGAGGACCCATTCAAATTTCAGTGCCTCTCTTTGACAGGCCGGAGAATTGCCATCTCCCTAGGAAGCTTTATAATAGCTCTCTACTGACAGTCTGGAAGCAGTCTTGTATAATTTTTGAAGAGTGGGAGGTAGTGGGGAGCTTAAACTTTTTGTACTTTGCTGGCCCAGTCAGAGGGAACAGGCTGACCTAGACTGGGATTCCTAAGCAGGGTCGGGAGGTTGTTTCTGCCAGTCTATTTGCTAGCTGGTTTGGATATTCCTTCAGGCTTTTTTGGGGATTTTAAGCTTTTTGTGGTGGGAGCCTCACTGGACATCTGGGCCTTTCTTGGATTCAGGGAATAGGGAACTCTGTGTCTGGGATGCGCAGGGATAGGGAACACCTGCCCTAGAAGTGGTGATCTATTGTGAGGAGTAACTCTGGAGTTATATTCAGTTGAGGAAAAAGGGACATTAAGTTTAAATATCCAGAAGGAAGATTTTTGGCTGCCCTTTCTTACCTGCGGTGGAGCAGGGTAAGAAAAATCTACATCAGGGATCCCTCACATAAGGGATTCAGAGGAGAGTCAAAGATTGAGATGAACTAAAGAGTGGAAAAACTGCTAATCAAGACTACAATAACTGTATAAATCCTCGAGGACCACCAATCCAGAGTCTTCAAGCCCTGGGGAGAAAAGACTGTGCAAGGACAGGATTATCGGACGTCCATGGAAGAAGTTTTCTTGCCCAGATTAAAGGTTGCCCTATCCATCAGAACATACATTTGACCTAAACCAGGAGGGTGGTAGGATCACTTGTCCATGCAAAGATTACTGCACAGATAGAGGTAAAGACACTAAGAGGCAGATCTTAAAACATACGCGCGGGCGTAGATTTGTTCGCGCAACCTGGTGCGAACAAATCTACACCTGTAACATGCACGTGCTGCCGCGCACATGTTACAAAATACGGGGTCAGCGTGTGCACCTTCAGTGCGCTGAGCCTGAGGGGAGCCCCAATGGCTTTCCCCATTCCCTTCAAGGCCGCTCCAAAATCGTATAGACAGGCCAGCTACACCGGGGAGAGTTCCCTTTCCTTTGAGCAGGAAAGGGCTCCCTGGAATGGGTTGGCCCCTAGAGTAGAGTACGAGCCTTCAAAGCTTGGCGATGTGGAGGAGGGTGCCATGTGAACAGCCATGTGAAAAGCGGTTCAACATGGGTCAAAAGGTACTAAGAGATAGGCTGGCTACCCCAGGGAGAGTTCTCTTTCCATTGAGCAGGAAAGGGCTCTCCGGAATGGGTTGGCCCCTAGAGTGGAGCACGAGCCTTCAAAGCGTGGTGATGTGGAGGAGGGTGCCATGTGAACAGTGGTTCAACATGGGTCAACAGGTACTAAAAGATAGGCCGGCTACACCGGGGAGAGTTCCCTTTCCTTTGAGCAGGAAAGGGCACCCTGGAATGGGTTGGCCCCTAGAGTGTTAAAAGGTAAACAATTGTTAGGATTTAAGCATGTGCAAACAGATCGTGACTTCCTGAGCAAGATGGAGGAAGTTCGCTGCTCTGCCCTGAAACTAAAAGAAATTTGTTTGTTTTAATTAAGGATCCATGCTGTGAAGGATTAGTATTTTGAATTGCCTGTGCTAGACTGAGGGTTCGCTTTGCAACGAGGATTCAGCCATTAGGACCAAACGAAGCGCTGACATCGTCTCCCACCTGAATCTACAATATCGACATATGTTGACTTTGTAGTTTACACAGTGCTTCTGTAAACTATGGGAAGACAGAGGATGAACTAGATGGCAACTAGCACCAGTTTTCTATAGTACTAGAAACATTACTGTTGGCATCTAAAAAAGATTTCAGGAACATGGCACATATTATGAAGGTCATGAAAACTACTGAGCATATGAAACATGCAAGCTCCAAACATCTGAAGTCAGCTTTTTATGTTCTTACATTTCAAATGTGGACAGACAGGCACAGCGTTAGAGGTCAAGCCCTTGTAGGGACATAATGCCTAGATGGACAGGTACAGCATTCGAGCATAGAGGTCAAGCCCTTGTAGGGACATAAGGCCTGGACAGACAGGCAAAGCATTAGAGGTCAAGCCCTTGTAGAGACATAAAGCCTAGATGAACAGGCACAGCATTAGAGGTCAAGCCCTCATAGGGAATGAAGGCAGCAAAACACTGCACGGAGCGGCAGTAGCCACAGAGGCATTCACAGAGCGGGATGCCAGTGGCCAGTGGTTGGTGTTCCACCTTCACGGAGCGGAAGGATGGAGGGCTGCCATCTCAAAAAAAAAAAAAAAACAGGGGTGGGTAAGAGTATGGGGCAGGGGTGTGGCCTGCTTGTTGCAGCGGTTGCTACCCCTAATTGAGCTGGATGTTCACTTGGATGCAGATCCGGCGCTGCTCTCTACATTGGTGGTGGGGTGGAGGGGAATTAGGGCTGGAGGGTACTGGAAGCCAATAGTAACAGGTGGGTGAGAGAAAAAGATTAAATAAAAAAAAAGATAAAGTGCGTAGCTTGCTGGGCAGACTGGATGGGCCGTTCGGTCTTCTTCTGCTGTCATTTCTATGTTTCTATGTTTCTATAAGGCCTGGACGGACAGGCACAGCATTAGAGGTCAAGCCTTTGTAGGGAAATAAGGCCTGGACAGACAGGTACAGCATTCAAGGATAGAGGGCAAGTCCTTGTAGGGACATAAGGCCTGGACAGACAGGCACAGCATTAGAGGCCTTGAATGCTGTGCCTGGATGGACAGGCACATCATTCAAGGATAGAGGTCAAGCCCTCATGGGTTGTAAAGCCTGGATGGACAGGGACACCATTAGAGGTCAAACCCTTGTAGGGACGTAAATCATGGACAGACAGGCACAGCATTAGAGATCAAACCCTTGTAGTGACATAAAGCCTGGATGGATAGGCACAGCATTAGAGGTCAAGCCCTTGTAGGGACAGAAGGCCTTGATGGACAGGTACAGCATTTGAGAATAGATGCCAAGCCCTTATAGGGACATAAGACCTGGACTGACAGGCACAGCATTCAAGGATAGAGGTCAAGCCCTCCTAGGGACATAAATCATGGACGGACATGCACAGCATTAGAGGTCAAGTCCTTGTGGGGACATAAGGCCTGGATGGACATGCACTGCATTAGAGTTCAAACCCTTGTAGGGACGTAAAGGCTCGAAGGACAGGCACAGCATTTGAGGATAAAGGTAAAGCCCTTGTAGGGATATAAGGCCTGGATGGACAAGCACAGCATTAGAGATCAAGCCCTTGTAGGGACGTAAAGCCTTGACAGAGAGGCACAGCATTAGAGGTCAAGCCCTTGTAGGGATATAAAGCCTGGATGTTCAGGCACAGCATTAGAGGTCAAGCCCTTGTAGGGACATAAGGCCTGGATGGACAAGCACAGATTTAGAGGTCAGGCCCTCATAGGGATGTAAAACCTGGACGGACAGGCACAGCATTAGAGGACAAGCTCTTATATGGTCATAAGGTATGGATGGACAGGCACAGCATTTGAGGCTAAAGGTCAACCCTTGCAGGGACATAAGGCCTTGACGGACAGACACAGCATTCGAGGACCAAGGTCAGGCCCTTGTAGGGACATAAAGTCTGCACAGACAGGCACAGCATTTGAGGAGAGAGGTCAGGCCCTCTTAGGGACATAAATCCTGGATGGACAGGCACAGCATTAGAGGTCAAGCCCTTGTAGGGACATAAATTCTGGACAGACAGGCACAGCATTAAAGGTCAAGCCTTTGTAGGGAAATAAGGCCTGGACAGACAGGTACAGCATTCAAGGATAGAGGGCAAGTCCTTGTAGGGACATAAGGCCTGGACAGACAGGCACAGCATTAGAGGTCAAGCCCTTGTAGGGACATAAGTTCTGGACGGAGAGGCACAGCAATAGAGGATAGAGGTCAAGCCCTTGTAGGGACCAAATCCCTGGATGGACAGGCACAGCATTAGAGGTCAAGCCCTTTTAGGGATATAAGGTCTGGACAGACAGGCACAGCATTATAGATCAAGCCCTTGTAGGGACATAAGGCCTGGATAGACAGGCACAGTATTAGATGTCAGGCCCTCGTAGGGATGTAAAGCCTGAGCAGACAAGCACAGCATTAGAGGTCAGTAGCACATTTAAGACTAATTGAAGAAAATTATTTTTCAACGCACAATAAAGCTCTGGAATTTGTTGCCAGAGGTCGTGGTTAGTGCAGTTAGTGTAGCTGGGTTCAAAAAAGGTTTGGATAAGTTCTTGGAGGAGAAGTCCATTAATGGCTATTAATCAATTATACTTAGGGAATAGCCACTGCTATTAATTTCATCAGTAGCATGTGTTCTTCTTAGTGTTTGGGTAATTGCCAGGTTCTTGTGCCTGGTTTTGGCCTCTGATGGAAACAGGATGCTGGGCTTGATGGACTCTTGGTCTGAGCCAGCATGGCAATTTCTTATGTTCTTATGTCAAGACAATGTAGGATGTAAGGGTTGGACAGTGGACACTGCAGACAGGTGCAGCATTTGAGGTCAAGCCCATGTAAATACCCAGAAGCTATTAACTGTACTTAATACTTATGTACTTCAGCTGATGACAAAAGAACTTGAAGAGCTCTCAGAAATAAGAAAGCTGCTACTCAAGTCCAAATCAACCTATGTTGACTTTGTAGTTTACACAGTGCCTCTGTAAACTATGGGGACACAGATGATGAACTAGAGTGCAACTACCACCAGTTTTCTATAGTACTATAAACATTAATGCTGGAACCTAAGAAAGAGTTAGGGAAAATGGCCCATGTTATAAAGGTCATTAAACCTACTGAGCTTATGAAATATGCAAGCTCCAAACATCTTAAGTCAGCTTTTTATGTTCTTACATTCCAAATGTTGTAGAACATGAAAAAGAATATTCTGGAAAGAAGTGATGCACAAATACATGAAACTGAAATTAGAAATACTAGAAATACTAGAAATACTAGAACTAAACTCAGACAGGCACAGCGTTTGAGGTCAGGCCCTTGTAGGAATGTATTGCCTGGACAGTAGACGAACTGGCACAGCGTTTGAGGTCCGGTACATGTGCTGATATTATCTGGAACTTAGGAGGAATGTTTATTTTCAAAAACATTAGCATTTCCATCAACTCTGGTGCCAGCCTTGAACGGTGAGGGCTCATGATATCCCCTGTCATTGAAAATACACATTCACTGCGCAAACTGGTTGGTGGACATAACAGATATCACTGATCCACTTTGGCTAGGTGTGGCCAGGCAGTGGACTTGTGTTCCCAATATGCCAGCGGATCTGTCTGCATGTCCTCTGTGGGCTGTGAGAGATACCATGTTACTGATATTTGTGCTGGTGTCTCCTTTGCTTTGGTGGGCTGAGAGTCACTCATGCCAGGTGTTTTCTCTCTAGCCCGTAGCAGAACAGATGAATCTTTATGAGCAACATGCCTTTCATGTACTGAAGTGGAGGAGGAGGAGGAATTACTAGCTATTGCTGACAGAGTGCTGCTCCTACTTGGGCTAGCACAACTCTCTGAAGATGCTGCTGTTTCCTCCTCTGCTTCATGCCTAATCTGTCTCTGCCTATGGTGCTCCTATTCAGGTCCTTCACAAATGAGAGACAGTTGGACTGTAGGGCGAGTTTCCCTTTCTCATGAGAATCACAGACTGTGGCAAGCATATATGTGTGTGGTCTTCCTTTAAAGGCCTTAATCTCTCTTGCACCTGCTTGTGCAAAAAGTCCAGACAATGCAGCACCTCAGGTGTCATTCCCTCTTCCAGTTTAAAGCCCTCCAAATTTTCCTCCAGAAAATTAATTAAAAGGATGAAATCAGCCAAGGTGGCACTTCTGGAACTCATCTCCTACTTGACATCCTTGAAGGGCTGCAGTATTTTTACCAGCTGACTCATGACTAACCAATCATGATGCCCTAGGGGATTATGCATACCTATGTCGATTGAAGCAGAACGTCCATGAAGGTGTGTCTGCAGCTTCACTAACCTCTGCAGCATCATAAAGGTAGAATTCCACAGGGTGGCAATGTCTTGAATGAGACGCTTGTTAGGCATGTCCAAATCAGTCTGCTTTTGTCGGAGAACATGCCCCGCCTTCACACTTCTGTGGAAGTGCGCTGCTATGTTCCTGCACTTCTGTATTAACCTATGCAGGTATTCATTCTCTTGGTGATTGGACTCCAATGCCAGAGCTGACTTCAGTACCAGGTGCAGAATGTGTGCAAAACATCGGATGATCTTTAAGCGCCTGTCGTATATTGCCTTTACCGTGTTTGCACCATTGTCTGTAACAAAGAACCCTGCCTGAAGATTCCTGTCTCGCTGGTGTAGTTGCCAGCCCGCCAGCATCTATCTGATGCATGATAAAATATTGGCTGAGGTATAGGTCTCGTCCGTCAGGTGGGTGTGCAGTAAAGCCCACCTCCATCCTGATACTTGTTCACTAATACAGCTGCTGCCTGCCCCTGCCTCAGCCAGGTTCCACCAGTGTGCTGTCAGGGAGAGGTAATAGTGTGCAGCATTCATGGTGTTCCAGATATTTCAGGTGAAATGCACACTCCCCTGTGCCTTAGCTAGCAGCGCTTGGCTGTGACTGTGACACTGGTTGTACATGCTGGGGATGTCCTTTCTGCTAAATGTGGTTCTGGAGGAGACTTTGTAATTTGGAACTAAGACCTTCAGCAAATGCTTGAAACCCACATTCTCCACTATATGCAAGGGCTGGTCATCAAGGGCAATCATTTCCCCAATGCTCCTGGTTATAACCTTTGAGGCTGCCTGCCTCCTTCCCCGGGATAGTGCTACCGAACACCACCCCATTTCCTCCATGGTGGGTTGTCGCTTATGCCACATGGCAGGGGGCTGCTGGCCTGCCACCTGACTGCTAGAAGGGGCTGTGGGCAGGGCATGGGGTGACTCTGCTCCTTTTCAACCACTTTACTCTGACTGCAAAAAGGGGTCCCCTGACTGGTACTGCCACCATCCCCAGATGGCAGTACTGTTGTTGGGTGTTGCCTCTTCATATGATGCATCATGCCAAAGTTAGATGTCCCATTTGCTTGCCGCTCCTAATAGCCCTGGCACAGTAATTGCACTGAGCAAAACGCGGATCCTCCGTCACTTTAAAGTGGCTCCAGATTGCAGATTTCTTTCATGATCCCTTCTCTATAGCCTTCAGGGTGGATGTTGGCACTGGAGCTGAAGTAGAGGGTGCACCCTGAGAAGCAATGCCAGGGGCATCAGTCACACTCTGTGTCTGCGCTGACTGCTTTTCCTCCTTTTCATCATCAGTTTCATCTCTCCCCTGCAGCATTTAAGTGGAGGATAAAACAGGATTAACTAATCCTCCTAAACATTCTTCAGCTATTACTTCTTCCATTTCTTTTTTTTTTTCCAAAATAATTTTTATTATAATTTTAATTTTAAATTACAAACACAGAAATCAAAAACACAATACATAAACCATAGTATCTAACAAAGTCAACACTATGAAACTTCTAAAAGTCATTCAGCTTATGTGTTCAATTGCATTGACATAAATCTCTATGTTATAAACAATCATACCCCAGTCACACAACATTCATACATTTCCTCCCACCCATTACAGGAACCTCCATTTAAGACCAGTTATGTTTATAATCAGTATCAATCAAACCAGCTTGTAAATCTTTTGGAAGTAACGCATAATAGGCTTGCCAACAACACAGTATAAGTTATCAGGTTTACGTGTGCCACTGAGAAAGTCCATAAATTCCATTTGTAGTAGTAATACCATTCCATTTGTCCACGCTGCTAAACTAGGCATAGCCATTGGGTCAGTCCAGTCCGGCAGTATAGTCCTACATGCAAGCATAATAGCAAGACGCTCAAAATTTCATTTTGAATTATTGCCAGGCAAGTCTACCAAGTGGGAGCTAGCCAACAGTATATGCCCGGTAGTAGGTATAGGCACATCTGTACATTTAGTAATCGTCTGAAACACAGAGTCCCAAAAGGTGGTTAATTTTGGACAGGTAAACAATCGATGGTATAATATCCCATCCGTTGTTCCACATTTACAACACAAAGAAGTAGATGCCAACTTCATTTTATTTCTACGTACATCATCATAATAAAAACAATGAAGTATTTTGAATTGGACTTCCCGTAATCCCAAGTCAGGTAAAGACATATACAGTGTCTTAAAGCAAGATTTCAAATATGATGGTATGAGTTGTATTCCTATCATATTAGACCAACGAGTTGCCAAAGAGTCCAAACAGGCAACTTTAATAAATTTCTTCCCTAGTTTTCCCCAACCTGTGATTGAATTAGTCATACACGCTGTATCAAATATATTTATAGCAAAGTTTGATTCAGCAGCTAACATCTCATAGCTCCATGAGAAAGATTGTAAATAATGATGAACCTGTAAGTAAGCGGAAAATTGTTTTGCTGGGAGTTGATACGTACGAGCCAAAGTATCATAATCCAATAAAACATGAGAATCAGGATCAAAAAGATGAAAAGGAAACATTAATCCACGATTTGTCCATGATAGATAGACACCATTATTCTCAATCCCAGGAAGAAAGCCAGTATTACCAAGAAATGAATTTAAAAGAGAGGCCTCTCCTGATAGACGTGCACGATGTCGCACCCATCTCCAAGCACGTACACATGGTGCCAGTAATACTCTAGGAAATGAAAGGGTACATCTGAGCCCTGGACGTAGTTGAATAATACTAAGAGGAGAACTTGGGCGAGACATACATTCTAACATCCCTTGCGCACAGTAATGATAGGTTCCCGTGATCCATTCACCAATGAAACGCAATTGGCAGTCTATATTATATAAACGAAAATTAGGCATATTTAATCCACCTTGTTCCTTAGGGCCTACCAGAATAGTATAAGCCATGCGGGCTCGACCACCTTTCCAAAGAAAATTATGAATAATAGATCGCAAGCGTTGAAGATCTTTAACTCTCAACCAACAGGGAAGTATGTGAAGAAGATATAAAAGCTTAGGAACAATCACCATCTCTATCAATGCACAACGGCCGAAAAGAGAGAGTGGAAGAGATATCCAAACTTTCAGCTGTTCCTCTAAACGTGTTATACAGGGGGGAATATTCAAGTCATATAATATATCTAGCTGTCTAGGGATCCAAGCTCCCAAATACCTCAACTTTTCAGGAGCCCATTTAAATGGAAAGGGACCATGCCAAGTAGCAGATAGATTATCATTGAGGGCCAAGGCTTCCAACTTAGAACATAAGAACATAAGAAACATAAGAAAATGCCATACTGGGTCAGACCAAGGGTCCATCAAGCCCAGCATCCTGCTTCCAACAGTGGCCAATCCAGACCACAAGAACCTGCCAAGTACCCAAAAACTAAGTCTATTCCATGTTACCATTGCTAATGGCAGTGACTATTCTCTAGGTGAACTTAATAGCAGGTAATGGACTTCTCCTCCAAGAACTTATCCAATCCTTTTTTAAACACACCTATACTAACCTCACTAACCACATCCTCTGGCAACAAATTCCAGAGTTTAATTGTGTGTTGAGTAAAAAAGAACTTTCTCCGATTAGTTTTAAATGTGCCCCATGCTAACTTCATGGAGTGCCCCCTAGTCTTTCTACTATCCAAAAGAGTAAATAACTGATTCACATCTACCCATTCTAGACCTCTCATGATTTTAAACACCTCTATCATATCCCCCCTCAGTCGTCTCTTCTAAAGCTGAAAAGTCCTAACCTCTTTAGTCTTTCCTCATAGGGGAGTTGTTCCATTCCCCTTATCATTTTGGTAGCCCTTCTCTGTACCTTCTCCATCGCAATTATATCTTTTTTGAGATGCGGCGACCAGAATTGTACACAGTATTCAAGGTGTGGTCTCACTATGGAGTGATACAGAGGCATTATGACATTTTCCGTTTTATTCACCATTCCCTTTCTAATAATTCCCAACATTCTGTTTGCTTTTTTGACTGCTGCAGCACACTGAACTGACGATTTCAATGTGTTATCCACTATGACATCTAGATCTCTTTCTTGAGTTGTAGCACCTAATATGGAACCCAACATTGTATAATTATAGCATGGGTTATTTTTCCCTAAATGCATCACCTTGTACTTATCCACATTAAATTTCATCTGCCATTTGGATGCCCAATTTTCCACTCACGAGGTCTTCCTGCAATTTATCACAATTTGCTTGTGATTTAACAATTCTGAACAATTTTGTGTCATCTGCAAATTTGATTATCTCACTCGTCGTATTTCTTTCCAGATCATTTATAAATATATTGAAAAGTAAGGGTCCCAATACAGATCCCTGAGGCACTCCACTGTCCACTCCCTTCCACTGAGAAAATTGTCCACTCTCTGTTTCCTGTCTTTTAGCCAGTTTGCAATCCACGAAAGGACATCGCCACCTATCCCATGACTTTTTACTTTTCCTAGAAGCCTCTCATGAGGAACTTTGTCAAACGCCTTCTAAAAATCCAAGTATACTACATCTACTGGTTCACCTTTATCCACATGTTTATTAACTCCTTCAAAAAAGTGAAGCAGATTTGTGAGGCAAGACTTGCCCTGGGTAAAGCCATGCTGACTTTGTTCCATTAAACCATGTCTTTCTATATGTTCTGTGTTTTTGATGTTTAGAAAACTTTCCACTATTTTTCCTGGCACTGAAGTCAGGCTAACCGGTCTGTAGTTTCCCGGATCGCCCCTGGAGCCCTTTTTAAATATTGGGGTTACATTTGCTATCCTCCAGTCTTCAGGTACAATGGATGATTTTAATGATAAGTTACAAATTTTTACTAATAGGTCTGAAATTTCATTTTTTAGTTCATTCTGAACTCTGGGGTGTATACCATCTGGTCCGGGTGATTTACTACTCTTCAGTTTGTCAATCAGGCCTACCACATCTTCTAGGTTCACCGTGATTTGATTCAGTCCATCTGAATCATTACCCATGAAAACCTTCTCCATTAGGGGTACCTCCCCAACATCCTCTTCAGTAAACACCGAAGCAAAGAAATAATTGAATCTTTCCGTGATGGCCTTATCTTCTCTAAGTGCCCCTTTAACCTCTCGATCATCTAACGGTCCAACTGACTCCCTCTCAGGCTTTCTGCTTCGGATATATTTAAAAAAAGATTTTACTGTGAGTTTTTGCCTCTATAGCCAACTTCTTTTCAAATTCTCTCTTAGCCTTTCTTATCAATGTCTTACATTTAACTTGCCAACGTTTATGCTTTATCCTATTTTCTTCTGTTGGATCCTTCTTCCAATTTTTGAATGATCTTTTGGCTAAAATAGCTTCTTTCACCTCCCCTTTTAACCATGCCGGTAATCGTTTTGCCTTCTTTCCACCTTTCTTAATGTGTGGAATACATCTGGACTGTCCTTCTAGAATGGTATTTTTTAACAATGACCACGCCTCTTGGACATTTTTTGCTTTTGTAGCTGCTCCTTTCAGTTTTTTTCTAACAATTTTTCTCATTTTATCAAAGTTTCCCTTTTGAAAGTTTAGCACGAGAGCCTTGGATTTGCACACTGTTCCTCTTCCAGTCATTAAATCAAATTTGATCATATTATGATCACTATTGCCAAGTGGCCCCACCACCGTTACCTCTCTCACCAAGTCCTGTGCTCCACTGAGAGTTAGATCTAAAATTGCTCCCTCTCTCGTCGGTTCCTGAACCAATTGCTCCAATTGCATAATTTATTTTTATTTTAATTTATTTTAAGCCTGCTATTAAGTGGAATTGTTCAAATAAATTAAGAACAACAGGAACACTTTTACGAGGATTTCCCACAAAAAGTAGGATGTCGTCTGCAAACAGAGCTGTCTTTAATGGGTGACCATTCAAACTAATTCCAACAAATTGTGGTGTCTTTCGCAAGACATTAGCCAATGGTTCTAATGTCAAAATGAACAACAATGGGGATAATGGACAGCCCTGCCTGACTCCACAGTATAACAAAAGAATCTGTAGAATTTCCATTAAGCAAAATAATGGTGCTGGGATTACTATAAAGAGTTTGAAGCCAAGTAAAGAAATTTCCAGAAAATTTATATTTCTGCAGTACCCAAAACATATATTCCCAAGAAAGGGAGTCAAAAGCTTTTTCTGCATCCAGGCTAAAAATTAACGATTCTTACTTTGGCTGATAACTTAATGCGGCAATAAGATGCCGAACATTGCGTACTCCCTGACGGCCTTTTACAAAACCAGTTTGATCTTCGTGAATGATAGAAGGCAAAATATGAATTAATCGAGATGCCAAAATTGTGGACAAAATTTTTATATACACATTAATTAAAGATATTGGACGATATGAGCCTACTTCCAGGGGATCTTTACCTGGTTTAGGAAGAACAACAATAGTGATTGGTTAGAAGATATAGCAATATGTTTGTCGAGCAACATTCCAGCATAACATTATTGTAAAGGCTTTAAAACAGTAAATTTCAGGATTTTATAAAACTCTGATCCCAACCCATCTTGACCCGCTGCTTTACCCAACTTAATTGATTGAATTACAGAGTAAATTTCCAGTTCCGATATAGGAGTATTCAATGCCAACACCTGTTCTCTAGAGATTTGAGGCCAAGTGATATCTTGAAAGAGGTTTTCTGCCACTTCTAAATTCATAGGTTTATGACCGTACAAGGCAGCATAGTATTCGAGGAATCTGGTATGCAGGTGTAGTCTGATGCAGGTGTAGTCTGATACATCCCCTGGCTATCTTGAATACCAACTATAGTTGCACGATTTCGTCGAGGGCGGATAAGGTGCAACATTAGACGACAAGTTTGATTACCATGTTTATATAACTGATACCGATAGTACCGGAGAGATTTAGAAGCTCTCTGGTGTAATAAAGTATTAAGGGCTTCTCTAATTCTATCTACATGAGCTTTGGCATCAGTAGTAATGTCCAACATGTGTTGCATTTGCACTGTCTTTAGGACAGTTGTTAACCTCAATATTTCTGCATTGCATATTTTATTACGCTTCGCTACATAGGCGATAATAGCTCCCCTCATAACTGTTTTTCCCGCATCCCATAACGTTGCAGGGGAGACCTCATGGATATCATTAAGTTCTAAATATTCTTTCCAGCAGTCTTGTAAATATTTGTGACATTTTTTATCTAAATATAAATCAGGACGCAAACGCCATGAGTATGATGGACGATAAGGGATGCCACATTGCAATGTTACTGTCACTGGAGCATGATCTGAAATAGAAATAGTACCTATAGAAGCATCAGTCACTGTAGGAAAACACTGATCTGATACTGAGAATCCCACACAAGACGAGTCTTCATCGGAATCAGAAGCAAACAGTGCCTGCACTACATTGTCAATGCTAAGTCGATTCTGCTGTTGCACTGCTGCTTTTGGGAGTCACCCTTTAGTCTTCCATGGCTCAGCCTCCCCTTCCCTCACCTCACCTCCAAAACTACATGATCAGAAACAGGTGGTGGCGATGCATCATCTTTAAATTTCATTTTTTCCCGGATGGAACTGTCTGCCCCTCCAGAGATTTTAGATTGGAAGAGGTCCCTTTTTAACTTTAATGGGGGACTGGCACTGCCTTTTGAAGTACCTCCTCTGCCAGTCCCAATCACTAGACCATGTCTAGCTTTCCATGACATTATGGATTTAATGTCACTGCCTACTAGGGATTTCATTTAAAAGAATTATTTCCAAAAGCTATCTGAAGCCAAATCCCCACTTCAGATAGCACCATTGTCCCAATATAGGTGAGTCTGTAATTCACCCCCAGGCCCATGAGGCTATACCTGGATGTACACTTAATATGAGACCACTGTATGTGAACACACGAAGCTTGTAACTACAAAAGAGGCCCACTGGGGATTTAGCTTCAGAGAGCACCACTGTCCCAATATAGGTGAGTCTGTAATTCACCCCCAGGCCCACGAGGCTATGCCTGGATGTTCAATAAAAGTGGGACCACTGTATGTGCACATACCAAGCTTGTAACTATAAAAGAGGCCCACTGGGGATTTGGCTTCAGATAGCACCACTGTCCCAATATAGGTGAGTCTGCAAACCGCCCCCAGGCAGGGTCGGAGGAACCGCCAGGTGAGCTAGGCCTGTGCCTAGGGCGCCGAGACTTAGAGTGTGCCACCACCACTTGAGGCCCCTTCAGGCGGCAGATTTTTGAAAGGGCAAAAGTTCCCCTTCAAAATTCTGCCCATCCCCCGCCTCACTCTTCTCCCCCCCCCCCCCCACCACCCTCCCGATGTCCCCCCTGGTGGTCTAGCGGAGGGCCAGGGAGCAATCTGCCGTTCCAGGGACCTTGTCTGCCATTAACCAAAATGGCGCCAGTGGCCTTTAGCCCCTACCATGTGAAAGGGGCCAACCAATGGCACCGGTAGCCCCTGTCACATCGTAGGGGCTGAAGGCCACCAGCGCCATTTTGGTTAGTGGCAGCCGACGACCAGGGAGCAGCAGATTGCTCCAGGGCTCCCCGTTGGACCAGGTGTTTTGTGAGGTTTTTTGGGGGTGGAAGAGGAGGTTGGGAGGGTGGGGAAGTGGCGGCATGTGGTCCCTGCCCCTAGAGAAGGGGCTGCAAGGGGGGCAGGCTGGTGGCAGAACAACGGGGGGGGGGGGGGGGGGGCGCACAAGGCTGAAGGTGTCTAGGGTACCGAATCCCCTTGCACTGGCCCTACCCCCGGGCGCACGAGGCTGTGTCTGGATGTACACTAAAACTGGCACCGCTATATGTGCACACACCAAGCTTGTAACTACAAAAGAAGCCCACTGGGGATTTGGCTTCAGAAAGTACCACTGTCCCAATATAGGTGAGTCTGCTAACCGCCCCCAGGCCCACGAGGCTATGCCTGGATGTACACAAAAACTGGGACCGCTGTATGTTCACACACCAACCATGTAACTACAAAAGAGGCCCACTGGGGATTTGGCTTCAGAGAGCACCACTGTCCCAAGATACGTGAGTCTGAAAAAGTGCCCCCAGGCCCACGAAGCTGTGCCTGGATGTACACTAAAACTGGGACCGCTGTATGTGCACACACCAAGCTTGTAAGTACAAAAGAGGCCCACTGGGAATTTGGCTTCAGAGAGCACTGCTGTCCCAATATATGTGAGTCTGCAAAACTGCCCAGTGCCCACTGATGCCCAGTGAGTGCACTGTCTTCTTGGTTTAAAAGAGCACAAAGAGACAGCCTGAGTTCAATAAAAAATAAACTGCAGTTAAATAAAAAGGATGGCTTGCTTGGACAGCAGCAAAAATGAAGAAATATCTATTTTCAATGGAAAATTCTATCAAAGTAGCTAGCAATTGAATATATCTCCCACCCATAACACCCAAATCCTGCTTGCATCCTACCCCAGGGGGAAAAATAATCAGAAAAATGCCACTGCTAGCAGCTTCTCTCAGTTGCACAGACAGAGACCATCTCAGATCAATAAAAAAAAGTGCTGTCAAAAAAAACATGGGTAGCTGGCACTGCAGCCAAATCGAACAAATATCTTTTTCAATGGAAAATTCTATCAAAGTAGCTAGCAACAATACAGATTTGAGACACTCAGACTAGCTCTGAGTAAAGCCACCATCCCCTGACCACCTTCCCAGACCACCCCCGCAAAGAAAGTGCATGGCACGCCGCGTGCTTAACGTATAAATAGTGCTGCGTCATCAGGAATAGCGTCACAGAGCACTGAGTGAGAGCGGCAATTGGCTGCATTAGAAAAATGTTTAGCTCTGATAGGTTGCATTCTGGTCTAGTTGCCAACCTGTCTGACCCACTCTATGACAGGGCTGTGAGGTCACTTATGACTCACAGGAAAGGACTGTTTTTTGCTATCTCCTATTTCAAACGGCCACTAAGAAATCACTGCGAGCCAAAAGAATGAAACTAATATAATATGTTGTATTTGTGGGGGATTGCGATGCGTTTCGCGAACCCACGAATACAACGAATAGGGACTTATGCATTGCGGATTGCCCATGCATTGAAAATGAATGCACATCCCTACTATCTAACTATCCAGCACGAAATGTGCTTTCAATATTGGGCCCTCTATGTTTAGTCCAAGAGCACTGCTTCAGAAGGTTGCAGTTTGCAGAACTTTCCTAATTGTTAGGAAAAGCTACATCTTAAGGGGGACTGTACTAATTAGAATGACTGCAGATAATGGAGCTTTCTTGATGACCTACTAAGAGCAGTTGCATAATAGCTTAAATCTACTGAAATCTACTGAAGAGGAATTCCTACTGAAGAGGAATTCCTACTGAAGAGGAATTTTAACTAACATGGTTATAAGAAGGTCTTGTGTTGAGTTTAGAAGGTTTGTAGTTTACAGAGAGTTGTTAACTAAATTTTTATTAGAAGAAATTGCAGGTTTGGTTAAAGAAATACTCTGGAATAAACCCATGGGGTGGGGGGGGGGGGGTTGTGAAACCTTTAACTGTAAAGGCAGTTATTGATAATTAATGGAAGTTGTTTGTAACAAGCTTAAAGATGTCTTTCAGCTGTTAACCTGGTCTTCTACTCTAAAAGGTAGTAAATCCTGCCTTGAAGCTAATTAGAATTCCCTAAATTCTGTGATGTGTTGGGATGAATTCTTAACCCTGTTGTATAACTAAAGGTCAAGGAAATAAAGTTGTGTTCTAATATATTTGAGTGGCTGTGGGAAAAACAGGGATTAATAAAGGGTTTAGAATTATAGAGTTTCAAGCTTTACCCTTTTACGCTTTAGGGGAGTGAAACTGGTTGCTGGGAAGATAGGTGACCAGAGAGGGAGCCATTACTAAAAGTATATTTGAGGGCTTTAGAAAAGGAAATGGTATGGATGTGGGCCCTTGGACAGGCTAGAGTGATGGAAGGATCCACTGAAGGAGGACCTGTAGCGGGACTTGTAGCTGGCAGGCATCACAGGACCTGGAGACCGGGCAGGACCTTCACATATACCAGCCTTCATTCCCAGCAGGTTGAGCCCTTGGTTTCTGGGGCCTGCAGGTCTTAGGCGAGGGTCTCCTTGCACAGAGAATCCCAAGTACAGTCCAGGTCAAGGCAGGCAGCAGTATGGGAGTAACAGAGGCAGTCCAGAGACCTTGGCAGGTGGCAGCGGTGCAAGACGGAGATCCAGGCCAGAGGTCTGGGAGGCTGAAGACAAGCAGAGTAGAAGGACGAGCCAAGGGTTGGGACAGGCAGCAGACAAAGACAAACCAGGAGCCAAGCCATAGTCAAATCAGAGAAACAATGCGAAGAGGGAGCAGGACCAGGAACTCGGGAGCGGATCAGGGCAGGAACAGGAACTGAAGAAGGCAGGAGCAGGAACACAGGAACTGAAGAACGCAGGATCAGGAACAGCAACTAGACACTCAGTGAGTCGACCTGTTGCCAAGGCAGGGAACTATGATTCAGTCTGAGTTTAAATACCCCTGGGCATCTGATGTCATCTTAGGGGCCAGGCCAAGATTTCCCGCCATGGCACCTTTAAATCCTGGCTCATTGCGCACGCATGCCTAAGGGGCGGGGTTTTGAGGAGGAAGTCGGTGGCTTTATATTCCACTTATTTTCAGCTCTTCAAAGTAGATTACATTCAGGAACCGTAGGTATTTCCCTATCCCCAGAGGGCTTACAATCTAAGTTTGTACCTGAGGCAATGGAGGGTAAAGTGACTTGCCCAAGGTCACAAGGAGCAACAGCAGGACTTGAACTGTGGTCTTTTGGTTCATAGCCCACTGCTCTAACCACTAGGCTATTCCTCCACTACTACTACCACCCTATCATGAAAAAACATGGATAACATGGATAAGTTACTAGAGCCTGACGCTCAATGACTTTGTACGCTGAAGTGACCGCCACCAAAAATATGACCTTCTAGGTCAAATACTTCAGCTCAAAGATGTGCAGTGGCTCAAAGGGAGCTTTTATCAGTTGGACAGAACCACATTGAGGTCCCAAGACATGGTGGGAGGCCTAATGGGAGGTTTCAGATGAAGCAGGCCCCACAATAAACAGGACAACTAAATACTGTACAGATATGGGTTTTCCTTCTACATGGTCCTACACAGTGCACCAGATACTTCCATAAGCTTACTGGGCAGACTAGATGAACCATTTGGTCCCTTTCTGCCTTCATTTCTATGTTTAAAATTAATTTTACACTTGTAAATGAACATTATTCATGTAAGTGGGTTTTTGAAAATTGCTACAATATATGGCATTGAATTGTCCATAGGATTTACCCGAGTAAGTGCACTTTAAACAGGTAATTGGCATTTTAAATTTGCTACAACAGTAGGTACATTTCACTTATAAATCCTTATGAAAACTACTCCAAAATCTACTGGCTCACATTTAACCACATAATTATTAACCCCTTCAAAAATGTTGCAGATTTGTGAGGCAAGACTTCCTTGGATATATCCATGCTGGCTATGTTCCATTAAACAACAAAACAAAGAACAGCGGCACTAGTCTTATAAATCAAATCCAAAACAAAAAAAGACCAAGTCAAATAGTATTGTAGAGCTGTGCCAACCACAGATACTTATCAGAGCGTAATGTCCTTAAATGATGTTGATATTGTTCATTTAAGAAGGTACTGCATCAGCAAGCCAGTCACGGCTGTGAAAAACACCTGCCGTCTGGACTTCTCGTCACTTGCGGTGTAGATGTTTGCAAGAGTATTATAACGAAATTGTAATCCAATATAAGAATGTCAGGTTGTCCCTACTATTTTAAATAGCGTTTTAATGTCCCGACAGCGGCCGGTGTTTCGCGATCAAGAGATCGCTTCTTCAGGAGTACTTTAAATGACTGAAGAGGCGCTGACAAACAAAAATCAAAAAAAGATTTCAATAAATGATTTCAAACCAACCATACTTATCTTAAAATGGCACAGCTTCGCAAACCTTCTATAGGGACGCGGACGTCTCAAATGTTGTTGCAGTAAGAACGGGACAGCCAAGAGCCTTGAAAACGCCAAGTCTTTAAATCAGCCCGCGCTTTCAATACGTGATGACGTCAAAGACGTGAGTAGCGTCGTTGACGTGTTGTCATGGAAACATCTAAACGACGAAGAATTATTTAAAGAAACACTTGCAGTTCTAAAGCTGTGTTCAAACCTTCGGGTTCCACACACCCCAGCCGATGGATCCAGCGCTGTTCAGCACGCAGCAACCTAGTGTTGAAGTTCCCACCTCTCCAGTTAGGGCAAAGTTGTTCAAGCACGCAAACTCTAAGATCATCAAAGGTATGTTGGAAACGAGAGCAATGCGCGGTAAGCGGAGCTGTCAACCGGCCAGTAGAAATACACGACCGGTGCTCAATCAAACGATTCTTCAGTGTCCGTTGTGTTTTCCCAACATACAGCAAACTGCAAGGGCATTGTATGATGTAGATGACCCCTATGGAGCGACAATCAGTAATTTGCTGCAAGACATAGGTAAAGTATTTTCTGCTGAAGTGAATGGCTGATGTGTCAATCATCACATGACAAACCGAACATGCACCACATGATTTATGTGCTCCTGTTGTGTTGGCTGCATTGGGCACTGTGGAGTCAGAGTGAACCAAAAAATCTTTAATATTAGAACCCCGAGTAAAGGAAAACCTAGGAATATCCTGAAATTCATTATAGACCTGTAACATGTGCCAATTATGATGTACTATCTGTTTCATTATGTGTGTCATAGTGGAAAAAGGCATCACATAGGTCAAAATGTCACTGGACTCTGTGGGACGGGGTAAAAAGAGCCACTCTCTATTAGTAAAACGTGCCCGTGTGAATGCTCGTTTAACACAACGCCGAGGATAACCTCGTTCAATGAACCGGTCTGTCAAAGCACCTGCTTGAGCACAATACTCTTCTGTGGAGGTACATAACTTTCTCAGTCTAAAAAATTGACTGACTGGAAGGTTAGATTTTAAACAATGAGGGTGCGCGCTGCTGTAATGCAAAAGTGTATTAGAAGCCACCGGTTTTCTATAAATGGTAGAATCAAAACCAAAAGGTTTCTTTAGAATTTTTATATCCAAATAGTGTATGACTGTGGTATAGAATTCTGAAGTGAAACGTAGATGAGAGTTACGCCCATTAAGCCAGGTAAGGAAATCTTGAATTGTCTGTGAAGAACCTTTCCAAAGAAGCAATATGTCGTCAATATACCTTTTCCAGGTATGAATGTGTTGAATGAATGGATTATTTTGATATATCCAAGTATCTTCGAATACGGCCATATACAGGTTCACCAAATCTGGTGCCATGGTGGCACCCATGGCGGTGCCACAAATTTGCTGGTAGTAAGAGCCTTTGAACGCAAAAAAAAGTTTTGTTAAAGCAATGTGTAATAAAGCCGACAAAAAACTAGTCGGTATCCTGTGGGGACGTGGTCTAGCGTCAAAAAATTGTTCTGCTATTTCTAGCATCTTGTCCTGAGGAATACAGGTATATAAAGCTTCGACGTCAAGGGTGACAAGTAACAGTTGAGATGTATCTTCTTCAATTGATTCTAGAAATTGAACAATCTGTTGGGAATCCCTGATATAAGAGGATTGTATGGCAACAAATGGTGCTAAAAAATAATCAACAAATCTTGACAATGGTTCAAGAATGGATCCTTTACCGGATACAATAGGCCTACCGGGTGGGTTGTGAATATTTTTGTGGATTTTAGGTAAATGATAGAAAACAGGAACTGTTGGATGTTTATTTAATAAAAATGAGATTTCATGGGTGGTCAGAAACCCTTGGTCAATACCTTGTTGGACTACCTGATGAATCAATATGGAGACATCTGCTGTGGGATCTGAAACCAAAGGTAAATAGAACTGACTATTCTGCAATTGTCGTAAAACTTCTGCTGTATATTGTGTCCGATTCATGACAACAATTTTGCCACACGTCAACGACGCTACTCACGTCTTTGACGTCATCACGTATTGAAAGCGCGGGCTGATTTAAAGACTTGGCGTTTTCAAGGCTCTTGGCTGTCCCGTTCTTACTGCAACAACATTTGAGACGTCCGCGTCCCTATAGAAGGTTTGCGAAGCTGTGCCATTTTAAGATAAGTATGGTTGGTTTGAAATCATTTATTTAAATCTTTTTTTGATTTTTGTTTGTCAGCGCCTCTTCAGTCATTTAAAGTACTGAAGAAGCGATCTCTTGATCGCAAAACACCGGCCGCTGTCGGGACATTAAAACGCTATTTAAAATAGTAGGGACAAGCTGACATTCTTATATTGAATTACAATTTCGTTATAATACTCTTGCAAACATCTACACCGCAAGTGACGAGAAGTCCAGATGGCAGGTATGTTCCATTAAACCATGTCAATCTATATTTGACAGAATATTAGAGATATGCAGAAAAAAAATTTTTGACTTGCTCATTTGTTTTGTGGGATCTCGGTATGGTTCATTAGTTTAAAAAATGTTTTCATTTAATTGTTTAAATCATTTTTTTGTTTGCCATTAAAATTAATGGGAGAAGCATTGCAGCCTATTTTAGGCTCCAGAATTGATGTTTATCATCAATTATCATTAAACTTGTGAGAAGCAATCATCTGAAGGAGGAAAGAATTCCAAAGTATCTAGACCGTGGAAAAGTGGTACCAAAAGTGGAATGAATAGCCTAAGACTACTCAAAGGGGTAAAAGCAGAGGCAGGAGTTTTCTAACACATTGTAAAAGGAGCAAAGAAACAGTAAGAGAGGCTCCAGAAGAGGGCACCAGCAACCATGGCATGAACTCTTGAAGGCAGCATGAGAGGTGAAGTGGCACCAAGAGAGACATGAGCATCACAAGAGTGGCAGAAAGATCCCCAAGATGTAAAGTCTGAGTATGGTAGCATGGCTGAATGTCAAGGAGACTCCCAAGGTATAATGGCATGGGGTATATTTATTTATTTCTCATTTCTTATATACTGCTCATCAGATACCAGGTCTGGCCAGAGCAGTTTACAGTAAAATCCAGATTTAGTACAAAACAAAGATCTGATGTCAGTATACTTTTTCTGACATGAGCTTTTATTTCATTCCCTAATTCAGCTTGATCTTGCTACTGGGTGGAATTATGGGTTTCTTGTGAAATGGGTTTGCCAAATAAGAATTTTATCACATACAGAACATATATTTGGTTTCTAATCACTATAGTTTTCCTGGTAAGTTGTGGTTTGCTTTCTTAGTAAAGCTTTTCCATTTTCTGTAGCTGAATTCAGTTTGTTCTATTTCTTGATTTTCAGGTTTTCTTGGATTTCTGGCTATTGTAGGTAGGCATGTGCTACAAGTAACCTATTATAGAATAAGGGACATGGCAGATAGGCATGTTGCAGCAAGCCCCCAATGATGGTATTATGGGTATGGCAGGTAACAGTATCCTCCCAAGACAATTGTCTTCAGAGGAAATGCACAGTAAATCTCATGCTCAGTTTTCAAGATGAGATTCACTGGATTTGGAGAGCAGTGATAGGCTGTGCTGTGTCCCTGTGCTGTGGTCTCCTTGAGAACAGCTCACAGCCTCACACATGACTCACTAGTAAAGACTTGTTGTATAGATACAATTACTAACTGATAACTGTTCCCCCAATTATTTTTATGACCCATATACTTCAGTGGCCCATAGAAATGAATGAGGGATGAAACAAATATAATGATTAGGATATATTTCATTCATGGAATGATCCCCATTTGTTTTGTGGACTCCACAAATGAAACAAAAGGGTCCTATTTGTTTTGGATGTCACAGTATTAAATGGATGCACATTCCTATGAAATATTAGAATTCAATAATTATACAACCACTCTAATAATTTCATGTACCTCCACGTTCACCCTCCTTGTTGAATGTAACTTTGCCGCCTCCGTTCATATGTGTATTTTTGTTTCAGTTTTTACCCTGTTCGATGTAAACCAATCTGATATGGTTATTACCATGAAGGTCAGTATAGAAAAGTGTTAAATATAAAATAAATGTACTACTCTTGTATGAATCTCAGCTACTCCTTGTGATTTCTACATGTCATGTTCACAATCTATTTCTGGGTTTTGAAAAACAAATTGTGACAAAAGTTTGCTACTAGAATCTTGTTGCATTATTTACTTCAATAAGCTTTTACAATATAACAAGGATTGAAACTGAAAAGGGTTTGTCCATGTAAGTTTTTTTTTTTTTTGTTACCTGAACAAACCCCAAGATTTCAATTTCCCACCCCCACCAAGTGGCAAAATTTTACCCAGGTAACTTATTACCTGGCTAAAACTTATCTAGATAAAAAGAGGCAGGGTAGAGGGCATTCAATATTAAGGATGTGAATCGTGTGCCCGATCATCTTAACGATCGGGTTTGGCTAGAGGGGGAAAAAAATCTGATCGGTGGTGATGTGAATCAGAATAGGTTCCGATTCACATCGTTATTTTTTTTTAGTAAGGCCCGACCCTTTAAAATTGACCCCTTACCTTCCCCCACCCTCCCGAACCACCCCCCCCCAAAAAAAAAATGTTTTATGATTACCTGGTGGTCCAGTGGGGGCACAGGGACCGCTCTCCTGCTCTCTGCCATCGGCGCCATTTTGGCTGCCACTCAAAAATGGCACTGATGGCCCGATAAACCCCCCCTCACACCCGACCCTTTAAAAATGACCCCTTAGCTTCCCCCACCTTCCCGAGCACCCCAAAACAATTTAAAATTACCTGGTGGTCTAGTGGTGATCCCGGGAGTGATCTCCTGTTCTCGGGCCATCGGCTGCCACTCATAAAGATGGCACCGATGGCCCTTTGCCCATACCATGAGATAGGGTATCCGTGCCATTGGCCGGCTCCTGTCACATGGTAGGAGCACTGGATGGCCGGCTCCATCTTTAAAGATGGCGGCAGTCATCGTTACGACGGCGGTGGCCATCTTTAAATACAGCGGCGGCCATCTTTACAATGGCGGCGGCCATCTTTAAAGATGGTGCCGGCCAGCCAGTACTCCTACCATGTGACGGGGCTGGCCAATGGCATGGATACCCTGTCATATGGTAAGGGCAAAGGGCCATCAGCGCCATCTTTCTGAGTGGCAGCCATCGGCCTGAGAATGGGAGATCGCTCCCGGGACCACCACTAGACCACCAGGTAATTTTAAAATGTTTTGGGGGGATTGGGAGGGTGGGAGAAGCTAAGGGGTCATTTTTAAAGGGTCGGGTGTGATTTTTTTTTATCGGGCCATCGGCGCCATTTTTGAGTGGCAGCCAAAATGGCGCCGATGGACCGAGAGCGGGAGATCGGTCCCCGAGCCTCCACTGGACCACCAGGTACTCGTAAAATGTTTTGGGGGGGGTTCGGGAGGGTGGGGGAAGGTAAGGGATTTGTTTTATAGGGTCGGGTGGGTTTAGGGGTTGTTTTGGTGTGCCGGTTTTCCCTGCCCTCCTCCCTCCCCCGATTTACGATTTTTTACGATAAATTGGGGGAATTTCTATTGTATCGCGACTCTTAACGATTTTTGATGATTTAAAAAATATCTGATGATTTTTTTAAATCGTCAAAAAACGATTCCCATCCCTATTCAATATGCTATCTATATAAATGTATGCACTGTGCAGGAAACTCTGTAGCAGATATAAAAATAATGAGAAATTTCTCCTATCAACTGAATTTTGCTGAAATTTTCCCTTGTTTCTGAGCAAATTTTCTGAGCTTGCTTTCAGAACTGTACAATCAGTTAGAATTATGGTACCCAGTTAGGCTGTTGTGATTGTTTATTTCCATGGACAACCAAACGTCCTTATTCTGTTTGTGATGTCTGTTTCATAATATGAAGGTGGTAATAATGGAAACTATATACTCTTAAATCAATTTTTGAGCATGAATAATTTGTTTAGGAATGTCCTTCCTCTTTCTCTCTCCCCTCCTCAAGTTGCCTGGGTAAGAAGTTAAATAAGTTTTCTCTGACTTCTGATCAGGTAAGTCATTTCTTAAGTAACTTTTCTGCTCCCTTAAAACAAATAATTCTATATTGGATTTTCTCCATCCTTTCTAAGTCTGGCTTACATTTAGTTCTGGATGGATGGGGAAATAACTTTAAGGAGCTCAGGTTGCATTATTGCATTTCTATGGCAGTTAGCAGGGGAAAATTATTGCAATTTGTTTCCCTTTTGTGTACTTTGTTGTTTTACTATTTCATATATTAACACATATATTGGATAGGGTGGTACAAGATCATTTTCAGTCTATTTTGAATTCATTTTTCTTAAGTAACATATCGGAAAAAGTCAACAGGTACAGGAACAAATAAATGCCATTTTTGTGCTGGATCAGTACTAATCAAGATTCTGTGAATACGTTAGTACTGAGATACTTCTGATCTCCTTGTTAGACGATTTATATTGATAAGGGGAAAAGGGATGGTTGTGATTCTTTTTGTTTTGATTTTAGATCTGACTGCAGCAATTGATACAGTCAACCACCAATTGATGGTTGACTGAGGTGTTACACTGGTTTGCTTTCCTCCTCCAGGAATGGTGTCAGGAAGTAGTCATGGGGGCAGTGCCATTGTGTACCTTGGACATTGATTTGACATGGCACCATCGTGTATCATTCTACGTTTCTTTCACTGGATTCAATCCCCTGGATTAATGCAATGTTGTGAGTTCATAAGCCCAGAAGGGCGCTGCAGTCCTCACAATTAGGACTGCTGGATGTACCATCGATTTGTCAGGTATGCCTTATTAATATTAGGGAACATGCTTTCTCTGTGGCAGCCCCAGTGCTTTGGAATTCACTTCCACCAGAGGTAAGAACATAAGAATATAAGAAATTGCCACACTGGGTCAGACCAAGGGTCTATCAGGCCCAGCATCCTGTTTCCAACAGAGGCCAATCCAGGCTACAAGAACCTGGCAAGTATCCAAAAACTAAGTATATCCCACGCTACTGATACTAGTAATTGCAGTGGCTATTTTCTAAGTCAACTTGATTAATAGCAGGTAATGGACTTCTCATCCAAGAACTTATCCAAACCTTTTTTAAACCCAGCTACAGTAATTGCACTAACCACATCCCCTGGCAACAAATTCCAGAGTTTAATTGTGCAATGAGTGAAAAATATTTTTCTCCGATTAGATTTAAATGTATATGCTAACTTATGGAGTGCCCCCTAGTCCTTCTATTATCCAAAAGAAAAAATAACCAATTCACATTTACTTGTTCTAGACCTCTCATGATTTTAAACACCTCTATCATATCCCTCTTCAGCTATCTCTTCTCCAAGCTGAACAGCCCTAACCTCTTTACTTTCCTCATAGGGGAGCAGTTCCATCCCCTTTATCATTTTGGTAGCCCTTCTCTGTACCTTCTCCATTACAAATATATCTTTCTTGAGATGCGGTGACCAGAATTGTACACAGTATTCAAGGTACGGTCTCACCATGGAGTGATACAGAGGCATTACGACATCTTCTGTTTTATTCACCATTCCTTCACTAATAATTCCTAACATTCTGTTTGCTTTTTTGACTACCACATCACATTAAGCTGACAATTTCAAAGTATTATCCACTATGACGCCTAGATCTCTTTCCTGGGCAGTAGTTCCTAATATGGAACCTAACATTTTGTAACTATAGCATGGGTTATTTTTCCCTATATGCATCACCTTGCACTTATCCACATTAAATGTCATCTGCCATTTGAATGCCCAATTTTCCAGTCTCACAAAGTCATCCAGCAATTTATCACAATACACTTGTGATTTAACTACCCTGAATAATTTTGAATCATCTGCAAATTTGATTACCTCACGTCATATTCCTTTCCAGATCATTTATAAATATATTGAAAAGCATGCATCCTAGTACAGATCCTTGAGGCACTACACTGTATACCTTTTTCCACTGAGAAAATTGTCCATTTAATCCTACTCTCTGTTTCCTATCTTTTAAGCAGTTTGTAATCCATGAAATGACAATACCCCCTCTCCCATGACATTTTACTTTTCTTAGAAGCCTCTCATGAGGAACTTTATCAAATGCCTTCTGAAAATCAAAATACACTACATCCATTGGTTCACCTATGTCTGTATGTTTATTAACCCCTTCAAAAAAGTGAAGCAGATTTGTGAGGCAAGACTTGCCATGGGTAAAGCCATGCTGACTTTGTTCCATTAAACCTTGTCTTTCTATATGTTCTGTGATTTTGATCTTTAGAACACTTTCCACTATTTTTCCTGGCACTGAAGTCAGGCTAATTGGTCTATAGTTTCCCAGATTGCCCCTGGAGCCCTTTTTAAATAGTGGGGTTACATTAGCCACCCTCCAGTCTTCAGGTACAATGGATGACTTTAATGATAGGTTACAAATTTTAACTAATAGATCTAAAATTTAATTTCTGAGTTCCTTCAGAACCCTGGGGTATATACCATATGTTCTAGGTGATGTACTGTTCTTCAATCAGGCCTACCATACATTCTAGGTTCACCATGATTTGGTTCAGTTCATCTGAATCATTACCCATGAACATCTTCTCCGGATTGGGTATCTCCCCAACATCCTGCTTCAGTTGGAAACAAAGAAATTGTTTAATCTTTCCAATATGGCCTTATCTTCTCTAAGTGCCCCTTTAACCCCTCAATCATCTAACGGTCCAATAAACTCCCTTGTAGGCTTTCTGCTTCAGATATATTTTAAATAGTTTTTACTGTGTGTTTTTGCCTCTATGGCCAACTTCTTTTCAAATTTTCTCTTAGCCCATCTTATCTTACAAAATGGTGCGGGCCATCCATTGCTCCTACCATGAGACAGGGGCCAACCAATGGCACCACTAGCCCCTGTCACATGGTAAGGGCAAAGGGCCACCAGCACCATTTTGATTACTGGCAGCCGATGACCTGAGAGGTGGAGATCACTCCTGGGACCCCTGCTGGACCACCAGGGACTTTCGGCAAGTCATGGGGGGGTGGGGGGTCGGGATGGTGTGGGGTTATAGTTAATTAAATTTGAAGGGTTGGGGTGGGTTTGAGTTTTTTTTTTTATGTACTCATTCTCCCCCCCAAAAAAAATCATTAGGAAAACCCACAAACTTTTGTGGGTTTCCTTTCATTTTCTCAGCCCCCAAAATGCAACGAAAAAAGGAAATATCATCTTTATTCCCTATTTTGTTGCAAACAAATGCACATTCCTACTAAAACTTAGATCTAAAATTGCTCCCTCTCTCATCAATTCCAGCATCAATTGCTCCATAAAACTGTCATTTACTCCTTCTAGGAACTTTATCTTTCTAGCATATCCTGATGTTACATTCACCCAGTCAATACTGGGGTAATTGAAAACTCCCATTATTACTGCACTACCAATTTGCTTAGCTTCCCTAATTTCTCTTAACATTTCACTGTGCATCTCACTGTATTGGCCAGGTGGATGGTTGTATACTCCTATCACTATACTTTTCCCCAACTCACAAGGGATTTCTACCTATAAAGATTTGATTGTGCATTTAGTCTCATGCAGTGTTGGATTCGTGGACCCTTTAGCTGATCGGAACCAGAGGAGAAGTTGCTGTAGATGGTGGCAGCAGTGGCCCCGACCGGGAGGCGGCAAAGACGGGCTCAGAACTGGTCGAAGGAGGAACTCTGGAAGCCCTATGCGACCAAGGGCTTTGGCGAGGAGGGTGGAGACGACGGAGCTGGTCCAGTGGTGGGAAGATCTTCGCCCCGGAAGCCGATCCTCCCCCGAGAGGAGCTCGTAGGAGTTCGGCCGCTGGGACTTAGGAGATTCACCCTGGAAGCCGGAGTCCCCCCAGGAGGAGCCTGTAGGAACCCGGCCGCTGGGACTTAGGACCCGCGGGGCCGAGTCGGACGAAGTCCAAGGTTGATTGCCGAAGGGTCGTCGCTCGCCAGTCCAGAGTCAGGAACCAATGGATCACCGTAAGCTAGTCCGAGGTCAGGAGCCAAGGAGTCAACGTAAGCCGGTCCGGGGTCAGAAGCCAGAGGATCACCGCAAGCCGAACCGAGGTCAGAAGCCAGGAATCGTCGTAAGCCAGTCCAAAGTCAAGAGCCAAGGAACACCGTCAGCCAATCCGGGATCAGGAAACAGGAGGAGCAGGAGAACTCAGGATGCAGCAACTTGAGACAGGAGAACCTGGGAACCTCGTTGCAAGGCCCAGAGGAGAGGGACTGCAGGGCTTAAGTAGCCCCTATGGCGTCTGACGTCACCCGAGGGAGGAAGCAGGTTTCGCGTGCTTGGCCCTTTAAATCTCGGGCCGACCCACGCGCGTGCACCTAGGGGGCGGGGCCAGCCGCGGCCGGACGCCGGCTGCTCCACCGGAGTGAAGGCATGGCGGCAGAAGCAGAGGCAGGCCCGGGCACTGCACGCGAGTGCCGGGAGCGCGGCGGCAAGCGTCCCTGGAGGCCCGAGGAGGACGGGGAGAGCCCGGAAGCACCAGGAGGTAGGCGATGCGGCCGGGGCCGACCCGGGACCGCAACAGTACCCACCCTACGCCCCCTCCCGGGGGGCCGCGGCATGTCTGGATGCCGAGAATGGAACTCCCGAAGAAGGTTCTTATCCAGGATGTGGGAAGAGGGCTCCCCGGAATTCTCCTCCGGACCATAACCCTCCCAAGACAGTAGGTACTCCCAGCGGCGGCGACGGCACCGGACATCCAATACCTCTTTTACCGTGTAGGTGACATCCTGATCGGAGGAAACCTCGGAGGGCTCTGGCGGGGAAGCCCGAAATCGGGAGAGCACCAGCGGCTTGAGGAGGGACACGTGGAAGACATCATGGATCTTGAGCATGGAAGGCAGACGCAATCGATAGGATACAGCCCCTACTCGTTCGGCCACCGGAAAGGGTCCAATGTAACGAGGCGCGAGTCTCATGGATGGAGTCCTCAATTGGATGTGCTTAGTGCTTAGCCATACCCTTGTCCCGGGTAAGAAGACCGGAGCGGGCCGTCAAAACCTATCTGCATTTGCCTTAAACCTGGCTGCCGTACTGCGAAGTTTCTCCTGAGTGGCAAGCCAGAGGCGCTGGAGCTGGCTGGCCATTAGCTGTGCCGCCGGGGAGGCGACCTGCACAGGTAATGGCAACGGTGGTCTAGGAACTCTCCCATAAACTAGCTGGAAGGGAGGTTGTAGCGTAGCGGAGTGCTTGTGGCGATTATAGGAAAATTCCGCCCAGGGAATGAGAGAGACCCAGTTGTCTTGGAGCTCATCTACAAACGCTCTGAGGAAGGTCTTCAGAGAGCGGTTAGTCCGCTCCACCTGTCCGTTACCCTGGGGGTGAAAGGCCGTGGTAAAGTCTAGTTGTATCCCAAATTTTTTGCATAATGCCCTCCAGTACTTGGCTGTGAATTGGGGGCCTCGATCGGAAGCAATATGCGAAGGTAGTCCGTGTAGGCGGAAAATATGCTGAACAAAGAGATCAGCCAGCTCAGGGGCTGTAGGTAGCTTGGGAAGCGGGATAAATGAGCCATTTTCGAAAACCGGTCAACGGTGACCCAAATCACGGTCTTACCCTCAGAGGGAGGTAAATCCATCACAAAGTCGGTGGAGAGATGGGACCATGGTTCTGTGGGAATAGGAAGCGGCTGGAGCAGGCCCCAGGGGCGGCCCGGAGGCGATTTTTGTTGTGCACATGTGGGACAGGACTGAACATAGTGCCAAACATCCTCTCTCACTCTTGGCCACCAATAGAACTCAGTGAGCAACTCAAGGGTACGAGAAATCCCAGGATGACCAGCCGTCAGGGAGTCGTGTGCCCAGGCCAGAACCTTTCTCCGAGAACGAGCCGGAACCACCGTCTTCCCTTCGGGTCCCAGTTCCGTGGCTGCCAGTAGGACTTTAGCTGGATCTAGAATGTATTGAGGAGTCTCCAACACATCGTCAACCTCTGTGGTGCGGGAAAGGGCATCCGCCTGAACATTCTTGGCTGCGGGTCGGTAGCGAAGAGAGAAGTCGAACCGACTAAAAAAGAGAGACCAGCGGGCCTGTCGGGGATTGAGCCTCTGCGCATGAGACAAGTACTGCAAGTTTTGTGGTCGGTGTATACTATGACCGGATGTTGGGCTCCCTCCAGCCACTGGTGCCACTCCTCGAAAGCTAACTTTATGGCCAACAGTTCTTTGTCACCAATCCCGTAATTCTTCTCTGCCGGTGAAAACTTGCGGGAGAAGTATGAACAAGGCCAGGTTTTGCCGGTCTGGGAGGTTTGGAGCAGCACCGCCCCCACCGCGACGTCAGAGGCATCCACTTCTACGATAAACTGACGCTGAGGATCTGGATGTCGGAGACAAGCGTCCTGTAAGAAAGCATCCTTAAGATCCTGGAAGGCCTGGACAGCGGCGGGAGGCCAGTCTCGCGCATCCGCACCCTTCCGTGTGAGAGCAGTCAGGGGAGCTACCAGGCTGGAGTAGTGCGGAATGAACTGTCGGTAGAAATTAGCAAATCCTAAGAACCGTTGGAGTGCTTTCACTCCCGACGGCTACGGCCAGGTCTTGATGGCGCTCACCTTGTCGGGGTCCATCCGGAAGCCAGTAGAGGAGACAATATACCCCAGGAAAGGCAATGATTCCTGTTCAAACTGGCATTTCTCTAGTTTGGCATACAAACGGTTCTCCCTTAGTTTCCGTAGAACTTGGCGCACGTGTTGCCGATGTGCCTCGAGGTCCTGAGAATATATCAATACATCGTCTAAATATACGATGACGGAAGTGTATAGAAAGTCACGGAGCACCTCGTTCATAAGATTTTGGAATACCGCTGGGGCGTTACAGAGACCAAAAGGCATGACCAGATACTCATAATGGCCGTCCCTGGTGTTAAAAGCGGTCTTCCACTCGTCCCCTGGGCGGATGCGCACGAGGTTATAAGCGCCTCTGAGGTCCAATTTGGTGAACACACGGGCCCCTTGGAGGCGATCTAGAAGCTCTGGAATCAGAGGCAACGGGTAACAGTCTCGGCGAGTGATCTGGTTCAAGCCCCGATAATCAATACAGGGGCGAAGAGACCCGTCTTTCTTCCCTACGAAGAAAAACCCGGCCCCGGTCGGGGATTTAGAAGGTCGGTCCTTTATATATGCGGACATAGCTTGGGTCTCAGGCAGAGACAGGGGATAGACTCTCCCACGGGGCAGTGTGGTTCCTGGCAACAAGTTGATTGCGCAATCAAAGGGTCGATGCTCTGGGAGTAATTCTGCCTTTTCCTTAGAGAAGACATCCTGGAAGGCACGGTACTGTGGTGGTATCGTCAATAGAGTTGTGAGGAGCGGGATTGTTTGCAGCGGGCGTGTGGGAAGGCAATGACGGTGGCATGCGGGACTCCAGGAAGTAATCTGAAGGGATCTCCAATCAATCACCGGTGAGTGTTCCCTAAGCCAGGGTAGACCCAGGATGACTGGGTGGATGGATTTTTCAAGAATAAGAAACGAGATCTCCTCCTGATGGAGGGCCCCGACCAGCATCTTCAGAGGACCTGTGCGCGTGGAAATGGTTCCAGGAAGTGGATTCCCCTGAATGGAAGAGACACGCATAGGCGGTTCTTGGGGACAAATGCCGAGCTGGAGCTGTTGTACTAGTTCCTGGAGGATGAAATTCCCCCCGGAACCAGAATCGAGTAAGGCTAGGGTATCGAACCCTCCTCCAGGAAGACAAAGTCGTACCGGAACGGTACATGGGGAGTTGGAAGAAATGTTGCCTAGAGTTGAGCTCTAGGTTCGGGCGTTTCCCGGACGCTCGGCACAGCGTGCTAGGAAATGCCCCTGTGCCCCACAATACAGGCACAGTCCTTGGGAGCATCGGTGCCTCCGTTCCTCGGCCGAGAGAGGACCCCGACCCAGTTGCATGGGTTCTTCAGGTGGAAGGGCAGCTGTCGTAGGTGGGGTGGCTCGAACCCGAGGTGGCGTGGTTCGACGAACGGCCTGCCCCTGGCCGGTTCTCCGCTCCCGAAAGCGGCGCTGGATGCGATGATCGACTCGTCCCGCCAGTTCTACGAGCTCCTGGAGGTCGTCCGGAAGGTCCCGGGCCGCGAGTTCGTCCTGGAGCCGTGGGGAAAGGCCCTCCAAGAAAATTCCATGTAGGCTGTCCTCCTCCCAGGCTAATTCGGAGGCGAGGGTCTGGAACTCCATAGCGTATTCCTCAAGGGGGCGATTGCCCTGCCTCAGCTGGAGCAGTTCTGAGGCCGCCGTAGAGGCGCGAGACGGTTCATCATAAATCCTCCGAAAAGCCTTAACAAAGTGCACTAGGTTATTCAACCTGGAATCCTGGCGCTCCCAGAGGGAGGAGGCCCACGCCAAGGGTTTCCCGTCCAGGAGAGAAATGATGTAGGTCGTCTTGACCCGATCCGTGGGGAATTGCGCGGGCAGAAGGTCGAAGCGGATATAACACTGGTTGAGGAATCCCCGGCACGTCTTTGGATCTCCCGAGTACCGAGGCGGGGAAGGCATCTGCACCGGAGCGGAGGAACCCGTAGAGGCCTGAGATGAGGATGCTGCAGGGCTGGCTGTGGAGACCCCCTCAACCCGATCAGCCAGGCGTTGGACTGTTGACATCAAGGTATCGAGGCATATTTGTTGCTGTTGTAGCTTCTGGGCTAAACCCGGAATGGTCTTGAGGCCGGCGAGGTCCGCCGGGTCCATGGCCTTGCAATCTGTTGGATTTGTGGACCCTTGAGCCGATCGGAACCAGAGGAGAAGTTGCTGTAGATGGTGGCAGCAGTGGCCCCGACCGGGAGGCGGCAAAGACGGGCTCGGAACTGGTCGAAGGAGGTACTCTGGAAGCCCTATGCGACCAAGGGCTTTGGCGAGGAGGGTGGAGACGACGGAGCTGGTCCAGTGGTGGGAAGATCTTCGCCCTGGAAGCCGATCCTCCCCCGAGAGGAGCTCGTAGGAGTTCGGCCGCTGGGACTTAGGAGATTCACCCTGGAAGCCGGAGTCCCCCCAGGAGGAGCCTGTAGGAACCCGGCCGCTGGGACTTAGGAGGACCCGCGGGGGCCGAGTCGGACGAAGTCCAAGGTTGATTGCCGAAGGGTCGTCGCTCGCCAGTCCAGAGTCAGGAACCAATGGATCACCGAAAGCCAGTCCGAGGTCAGGAGCCAAGGAGTCAACGTAAGCCGGTCCGGGGTCAGAAGCCAGAGGATCACCGCAAGCCGAACCGAGGTCAGAAGCCAGGAATCGTCGTAAGCCAGTCCAAAGTCAAGAGCCAAGGAACACCGTCAGCCAATCCGGGATCAGGAAACAGGAGGAGCAGGAGAACTCAGGATGCAGCAACTTGAGACAGGAGAACCTGGGAACCTCGTTGCAAGGCCCAGAGGAGAGGGACTGCAGGGCTTAAGTAGCCCCTACGGCGTCTGACGTCACCCGAGGGAGGAAGCAGGTTTTGCGCGCTTGGCCCTTTAAATCTCGGGCCGACCCGCGCGCGTGCGCCTAGTGGGCGGGGCCAGCCGCGGCCGGACGCCAGCTGCTCCGCCGGAGTGAAGGCATGGCGGCAGAAGCAGAGGCAGGCCCGGGCACTGCACGCGAGTGCCGGGAGTGCGGCGGCAAGCGTCCCTGGAGGCCCGAGGAGGACGGGGAGAGCCCGGAAGCCCCGGGAGGTAGGCGATGCGGCCGGGGCCGACCCGGGACCGCAACATGCAGGATGTTTATCCTGTTGGACTTTATGTCACCCCAGACATAAAGTGCCATTCATCCTCCCAGATACTTCTCTCTGTCATTGTGATATAATTTGTATCCCTGAATAGCACTTTCCCATTGGTTATCCTCCTTCCACCATCTGGAAATCATACAACAGTAATACCAAGCATTAATAATTAGAGATGTACATTCGTTTTTCATGAATTAGCCAATTTCAATGAAATTGTCTAATTCGTCATGGTTCGTGGGCACCGAAAAACGAATGAAAATTTTCCGAAAGTTTGGAAAAATTCATAGTTCATGTTAGCAAGCACTAACTCTAAAATGTTAGTGCGCGCTATCTCCCATTCGCACGCACTAATACAAAAATCGGAACCCACGAAAAAAAAAAACCCAAACTGCGGGAAAAATGAAATTTCCCACAGGGGCCCGAAAACAAAGCCCAAATTGATAGGTGTTAACAATGCACATCTCATAACATCAAGGCTAGATTATTGTCTATTATAACAGTGTCTATGTGGAACTACCCCAGTCACTACTCCATTAGCTGCAATTAATATAAAATACAGTAGCTAGAACTTTGAGAGGGTTTTGCCATAGAGATCACATCTGCTGTATAAGTTGCACTGGTTACCTGTCATTTACTGTGAAAAATGTAATCTGTTCATGCTTATATACAAAATTATGCACAGGTTTAGTCTGGAGTGTTTTGCAAATAAACTGTATGCATATACTAATAGTTTGAAGTCATCTTGGAGTCATTTTCTAAGAGTACCAGCCTGCAAGAAAATGTGCCTGTGCAAGATATGTGAGAGGACTTTTTCAAGGGCAGATTCTTGCCTCTGGAATAGACTCCCAAGGAAATTAAATCTCGTCAGATTAGTAAAAGAGTAACCTAGTGATTAGAGCAGCAGGCTGAAAACTCAAGAAAGACAGGGTTCAACTCCCACTGATGCTCTTGTGAGCTTGGACAAGTCATTTTATCCTCCATTTCCTTAAGTACAAACTTAGGGGCCTTTTTAGTAAAGGTTTCCTCCCATGCTTTTTAAATAGGGTCCTGCGGTTGTAAGGAACTAGAAAATACCTATTGTACTGAGTGTAATTTTCCTTGAGCTACCACTGAAAAAGTGTGAGCTAAATGAATAAAAGGTTATTTTGTAAAGCTGTGAAAACATGGCTGTTTAGACATGCTGTTAGTTCATTAATGCATTGACTTTTACTGAGAGATCTGATCAAAAAAATGTTCAGCTCTCTGATCTGAATTGTAATTTGTTTTTACCATATAGTATGATTGCATAATCTCAGGAGTTTTTAGCATCCTTGAGCTCAGTGCTGAGGCTGGGATGTTGGGAATGTGTCTCTTTGAGTGACTTATATCTAGACATTATAGTTATGGCTGACTGAACTCATTCACACATTTGTGTAAGGTAAGGCATGAAATATAGGGCTCTTTACTAGGAATGCTAATCTGTTTTGATTTTATCTAATATTATTTCAATAGTGGTTAGTATTTTAGTAATATGCATTTATGTATTTTAGTTATGGTGACTTTTTGATATGTTAATTGCCCATGCAATATGGGATGGTAGTAAATCACACCAAGCATTTTTGTAGTAGCGATATATAAATATGAATAAAACTAAAAATCCATTTTATGAGTGACTGCTTGTTTTCCTGTGTAATTTGATGTTCTTTACTAAGACGTTTCTTCTGATTTCTAACCAGATGACCAGCTAATAAAATCCTGCTGACTGTTACTGATGACTAACCTGGTGTTAGTTCATGTGAAAGGTGCTGCTGGCTGAGCTGCATGAAGCCATTTTTTTTTCACCAGATTGGAGAGACTGCAGTGCTAACATTGCCGTAGGCAGTTATATTCAGTGGCAGAGTCCTGCTGAAAATACCGGCTGAAGTTACCTCTAAAAGCAGAAGGATCTCAGCATCTCTTCTTATTGTTTCCTTATTCAGATACTTAAAGCAGTGTTCACTGTTAATTTTAGTTTGTCTACTCTTAAATTCCAGGCTTCATACTTTTATTATTCTAAAGACCTTCCTTTTTCAGACTTTTTTTTAAAATTCCAACGGCATGGTTAATTTTATGGTGGGGCCCCCTCATTAATATGCACCACCAGCTGCCTCTCTTTTCCTTGCTCCACACAAAAATGTTGCCCCCACTCCTTCCAGATCCAATAAGGGTCTTTTGGGCAATCAATGTTGAAAACCCACTCTCAGACCACCGCTGAAGGAAGCATACAGGACCCCAAATCTCTTCCAGGACAAGGGAGATGTTTTCCCTCCTGCCAGCCACAGCGCCAAATGCAAAATGGTGCCACTGACCAGCCGAAGCTTTCAAGTCCACGTCAGAATGCCTGCCACCATTTTGGATTTGGTACCGTGACTGGCAAGAAGAATAGTGGCTCCCTCCCGATGGTGAAGATTCAGAAAACATATAAGCCAATACTAAGAAAAAACCACTGTCCTCATAGTAAATAAGTTTTTGAGGCCACATGGATCCTTTCTTCAGATACTTAAAGTATGTGAGATTAAAAGAAGCATTTACCATAATATTTATCATAATTTAAAAGGCAATTTTCAAACAGGTCTTACATTAAGAAGAGAACATTTCTCTACTTACTTGTAGCTAAAAGATATTTTCTTTATTTTAAACCTGAATAATTTATAAATTTAATGAATTCAAAGTGAATTCTGTTCAGATATAGAAAACACTGGATACTTGAAATAATAAGATGGTGGTACTTAAGAATGTGCTGTTTTATGACTTACATGTCATATAGGGCTGGATTTGGGGCTTTGGCACCATAGACATTTTTAGCAGAGATTGAACCGAAGGTGGGGCATGGACATTGGAGAGAGAGGGACACCAGGTATCCCTGTCCAGATCCCTTCTGCACACACTTGTCTCCTCGGTAACTTTATCCCTCTCCTCCTCTCCTTTCCTCCACCTGGAATGGCAGCCACGGAAAGAAGTAAGCCCTGGATCTGTGAGCAGGTGTGCTCTTCAACCTGTAGTGGCACATCCCTCCTGTTACTAAGGAAACCAATGTCAGCAGTCAGTCTGCATCAGGAACTTTAAATATGTGCCTGCTCACAGACTCCACGTTAACTGTTTTCTATTTCTGCCACAAGCTCCCTGTTGGGCAGTTTCTCGTTTTATGTAAACCGGAGTGATTTGTAGTCCCTACAAGAATTTCGGTATATAAAAATTAAAAATAAATAAAAATAAATAATAAGCTAAAAGAGAGGAATGGAGAGGAGGAGAGGAACATGGTGCCATCTGGATCCCCACCAGCATGCTTTAAGCCCTGTGGGGTCGATTTTAAAAAGCCTGCGTGTGCGCCCGTGTGTGTGTGTGGTTCCCGGCACCTGCACATGGAAGTGGCTATTTTATAACATGCGCGCATATTATAAAATACAATTCCTGTGCGCACATGCACGCTGGATTTTAAAATCCACATGTGCATGTGTGAGCAGGTTTCCTCTAAAGTGTGCAACAGGAGGGAATATTAGAAAGAAACGTGTGCCGATGCAACAGGGCCTTCCCCAGTTCCCTCTCAGTTTCCAATTAAGGAAGGAAACTTCCCTACCCCAACCCTATCCTTCTTCCCTCTTCCCCTCTCCTCTCCTCCCCGACCCCTACACTAATACCACCTATCCCCAATTTTTTTATTTTTATACTTACTGCTCCTCGGGAGCAGAAGTAAAGCCCGTACGCCGGCAGCCGGCTGGCGTGCACTTTCCTGGGAGAGCGGCTGATGGTGCTGCCCCGGCCCGCTCCGCTTCTCCCCGCCCAGACCCCACCCCCGTCCTGCTCCTTTCTTTAGCGCGGCCCTTCAGTGCATATGGGTGGTTATGCGCATGGCTGGGACCTTTAGAAAATGTGCGCAGCGCGCACAGGGTCTGGCATGCGCGTAACTGCCGGTATTTGCACGCGCGGCCCTCTTAAAATTCAGCTGTAAGACAGGATCACTCTACCTTGGATTTTTTTTAGTTATGGTACCCTGAGATTGATAATTAGCACGGGGGGGGGGGGGGGGGGAGAATGCATATCAACATTTTCTCTTCTTCCTCCCTAATCCTCTTCCACTCATCTACACTTCTTCACACATGTACTCATCGCTCTCTCTCTCTCTCTCTATATATATATATTCACACTCCAGGGATGACCCCCAACACTCTTTCTTTCTCATGACAAGACACATGTTTCCATCCCACCCCATAATTACTTACAATCTGTGGTGTCTCTTTCCTTCTTCCCTGCTCTGCTTCAGCAGAGTCTGGAATCCTGGGATCACAGACAGCTGGAGACTGAGCTGTGAATACTCCAGCCCCTCCCCTCCTCACCTGTTGCCTGTTGACACAGGAGGGAAAGGCATGAAGCTGGCTTCTCAGTTCTTACACGTTTGCTTTTCCTCACATGCCTGCAATGTCTTCCCCAGCCTCACCCTCTCCCTTCCTATGGGGTGAAGCTGAAGCAAATATTAAAGTGCAAAAAAACAACACTCCCTTCTCCTGCCCCTCTCCTCTTGTTCCCTGCACGCAGCCTGATAGTGAGGAGCTGCAGCAGTAAATAGCCAACATTTTCTGGTGTATTCCTCGGTGAAAGGTAGAAGAGCTTCCAGGATTGGGGATCTGATGGTGCTTTCAGGATTTGATGCTGGAGACAACTGCCTATTTAGCTGGCTCCAGATATTCAAGACAAGTTGATCCAGTCCTGGAATTTGTAATTTTTCTTTTCTTAAGAGATGCATAGATACGTCAGAACTACAAGTCCCTGTATGTAATGAGATAAAACCAGATCTATTTTAGGTTGGTCACAGGCTGATGACACCTGATGGTGAGACCAGCCCATTGCATCCAAACTTGGCTCCTTTAAGAGGACTCAATAAGACTAATCTAAACTAATATTCAAAGAAAACACAGTAAATGAAAAATGGAGTTGTGCACAGAGAAAAAAAAATCAATTTTTTTGCTGCAAAATATAATCAAGGGAGACGGGGGATGAGCAGAGCACATTATTTAGTGCCCACTGGCTGGCGAAGGCATCCACTGAACCAGCAGACACAGTGACATAGTGCTCTGCTCGAAAGTGGGCGTGCACTAATGCCTGGAAAAGGATCTCACAGTCCATGGATACCTCCCCTTCCAGTTGTTGCCTCCTGGTCTTGTAGATGGCCATTTTTGCAAGCATCAGGAGGAGGTGGACAAGGAGGTTCCTTGTTCTATGAGTTGTGGTCCGGGACATGGATCATCCAAAACTAAACACGGGGGAGAAATGAAGCCAAAACGAGTTTGGCTTCATTTCTCCCCCATGAAGCGAGTTTTTAAGGAAAATAAAAAAAGGGCTGCAGTCTGGCAGAAAAGAAGTTCACATGAAAAATGGACTCCGATATTCCACAAAGGAGACAGGATGGTGAGTTTTCCATGAAATGGGCTAAAAACTCACCTGGGCTGAGAGCACCATGCAAAATGTTTTACCTAAGGTCTCTGAAGGGTCTAGGGATATGTTGGGAATAGAAGGATGCTCATCAGGGCTTCTCACCCTCAGGTGGCAGAAGAACATCCCTTGAGATGGCGTATGGATGGGAGATGAGGGTGAGGATGTGCATGGTTTGCAGCATGAGTGACTATATCTTATGCCTCAGCACGGTACAGAAATGTGCTGGGATGAAGGCAGACAACTGGATGGGTTGCTGTGTGGGAAGGCTGAGGGGGTTCATGGGGCATGGAACTGATAAGCACATCTGGATGCATAGGGTTCTGAGTCTGGTGAGGACATCTGTGTGGGTTGCTGTGTGGGAAGGCTGAGGGGGTTGGGCTGCTGTGTGGGAAGGCTGAGGGGGTTCATGGGGCATGGAACTGATAAGCACATCTGGATGCATAGGGTTCTGAGTCTGGTGGGGACATCTGATCTGCAGAACCCCCTCAAGGAAGGAGCGATGGTCAGGTGTTATGATATTCATGATCTCCTGGAGCAGAGGACAGGCAACACGAGGGGTTGCAAAACCCGTGAGATGGGCTAGGGTCTCTGGGGTCACCCACTTATGTCTATCATAGTCCAGGATATCCCGACCTTGTAATCCCGGCCACCATTAGCAAACAGCGAACCATGGGGGACTTGAGCATGCTGCAGCCAGGCGTGGGTTGAAGAGCAGAGGCTTAGCTTGAAATTCCATGCTCACAGCCACTGGGTCTTCTCTGGTCATGGAGATCAAGTTCTTGGCTTTAATCAGATTTTGATAGAAGACTGGCAGCCTCGAGAGGTTCCTGCTGTAACCTTTTGGACAAGAACAAAAAAGCTGCCAGTCATATTGTAGGTTTCCCAACTGGCAAAGATAGTAACAGGCCAGCATGTGCTACTGCAGAGGTTGGTCTTCATAAAGGAGCTTCTGCAGGGTCTGGAGGTGGAAAGTTCATACCTGGCTTTGGATACATACCAGGCCTTTCCAGCCCTCTCCTAGTGGGAGACTCAGAATACCTTCAGAGACCCAGTGTTTCCTGGCCCAGAAGAAATCTACAACCTCCTCTGGGTCTAGGCCAGGATCTCAGGGGGTCAGATTCAGGGCAATCAATCAGTGCCAGAGCATGCTTGCCACTAGCTGGTTGATCACGAAGGCCCTTCCCCTGAAGGCTAGCAAATTGAGCAAAAAACAAAGCGGAAGTCGATCTAAGATGGCTAGCAGCGATAAACATGAAGAGAAGGATCAGTAAAACAAGGACTTTTATTAAATCTTGCCCGACTCTGGCCAAGTTTCGTTCCTCTAGGAGCTGCCTCAGGGCCTACTAAAAACAAGTATAACAATACACATACATAAATATATGTAAAATAAAAAAAATTACACATATACATTAAATTTAAAAACATTAATAAATTATAAAATATAAAACGCAAAATGTACTTAAGAATAAGATACATGCACACGTCCAAATATAAGACAATGGGGCAGATTTTAAAAGCCCTGCTCGCGTAAATCCGCTCAGATTTACGCGAGCAGGGCCTTGCGCGCCGGCGTGCCTATTTTCCATAGGCCTGCCAGCGCGCGCAGAGCCCCGGGACTCGCGTAAGTCCCGGGGTTTTTTGTTGGGGGCATGTCGGGGGCGGGGCCGATCGACGCGGCGTTTTGTGGGCGGGACGCGGCATTTCGGGGGCGGGCCCGGGGGTGTGGTTTTGGCCTGGGGCGTGGCCACACCCTCCAGAACCGCCTCCGGGTCGCGTCTCGGCGCACCAGCAGGCCGCTGGCGCGCGTGGATTTACATCTCCCTCCGGGAGGCGTAAATCCCTGGACAAAGGTAGGGGGGGGTGGGTTAGGTAGAGGAAGGGAGGGGAAGGTGAGGGGAGGGCGAAAGAGGGTTCCCTCCGAGGCTGCTCCAATTTCGGCGCGGCCTCGGAGGGAACGGAGGCAGTCTGTGCGGCTCGGCGCGCGCCGGCTGCCCAAAATTTGCAGCCTTGCGCGCGCCGATCCTGGATTTTAACAGATACGCGCGGCTACGCGCGTATCTACTAAAATCCAGCGTACTTTTGTTTGCGCCTGGAGCGCGAACAAAAGTACGCGAATGCGCCGTTTTTAAAAATCTACCCCAATGTGTGTGTGTACAAAAACATATATTAAAAAATAAAGTTATATGTATGTGTGAAAATATATCATAATGGCAGATACAAACAATATTTCATAATGTTAGTATTGAAAGGAGGGGATAAAAAAAGTAACCAAATACCTGAATGAAAGAACTCCAAGTAGAATGATTCCAATCAATGAAATAACAGGTAATGCATATGGTAATTTGTATAAGAAACAACTTGGTGTTACGATAATATTAAGAAACAATCAGGGTTATTAAATTATTCTAAAATAAAAAGTGTATAAGTGAGGGTGTATTTTAGCTAATACAACGCATTTGCAACACTAGGTAAAGTATATATTTTTTTGTATACAAATAGACATTTTTTGCAATTCATCCCCTTTTTATATATCTTGTTGTTGTTAATCATTCACAAAGATTTTTGAATGCTGACAATTACTCACAAAAACAATATACTAGGTGGTTTTACACATCACTATATTTCCACAATTTTTTCATCAGCACTGATTTGTGTATGGAATAGAACCAGTCCAAGTACAGATCCCTGAGGCACTCCACTGTTTACCCTTTTCCACTGATAAAATTGACCATTTAATCCTATTCTCTGTTTCCTGTCATTTAACCAGTTTGTAATCCACGAAAGGACATCGCCTCCTATCCCATGACTTCTTAGAAGCCTCTCATGAGGGAGTTTGTCAAAAGCCTTCTGAAAATCCAAATACACAACATCTACCGGTCCACCTTTATCCACATGTTTATTAACCCCGTCAAAAAAATTAAGATTTGTTAGGCAAGACTTCCCTTGGGTAAATCCATGTTAACTGTGTTCCATTAAACCATGTCTTTCTATATGCTCTACAATTTTGATCTTTAGAATAGTTTCCACTATTTTTCCTGGCACCGAAGTCAGGCTCACTGGTCTATAGTTACCCGGATCACCCCTGGAGCCCTTTTTAAATAATGATGTTACATTGTCCACCCTCCAGTCTTCAGGTACAATGGATGATTTTAATGATAGGTTACACATTTTAACTAATAGATCAGAAATTTCATATTTGAGTTCCTTCAGTACCCTAGGATGCATACCATCTGGTCCATGTGATTTGCTACTCTTTAGTTTGTTAATCTGGCCTTCTACATCTTCCAGGTTCACAGTGATTTTGTTCACTTCATCTGACTCATCACCCTTGAAAACCATCTCCGTAACTAGGGTCTCCCCAACATTAGTAAACACAGAAGCAAAGAATTAATTTAGTCTTTCTGCAATGGCCTTATCTTCTCTAGGAGTCCCTTTAACCCCTTGGTCATCTAATGGTCCAACCGACTGAATCACAGGTTTCTTGCTTTGGATATATTTTTAAAAGTTTTATTATGAGTTGTTGCCTCTATGGCCAACTTCATTTCAAATTCTCTCTTTGCCTGTCTTATCAATGTTTTACACTTAACTTGAAACAAAAAGAAAACTAGACTGGTATCTTGGAAGATACGATGTATATTTCAAATTAAGGGTGTCATTTTTCAAAGTGCTATATGGTGTTTTTGCATACATTAAGGTGTTTTTGCATGCAAAAAATGCCTTTAACGCATGCAAAAGCACCATAATGTTTGGTGTGATGCAAAAGAGAAGGACATTTTGGCCAAGCTCACAGTTTTGTGAAGCTGTATTGCAAATTTTACTATGGGAGGCCCACCTAGTCACTCGAGGTGAGGTTTAGGTATTAGTGTAGGGGTTAGGGGCCACTTTGACATTCAAAGTGAGACATATGAACAGGACAGTGCTCTCTTGTGACAAAGACAAGATGGAAGCGGTACAGAGAAGGGCGACCAGGAAGGTGGAGGATCTTCATCGGATGACGTACGAGGAGAGATTGAAGAATCTAAATATGTACACCCTGGAGGAAAGGAGGAGCAGAGGCGATATGATACAGACTTTCAGATACTTGAAAGGTTTTAATGATCCAAAAACAACGACAAACCTTTTCCGTAGGAAAAAAATCAGCAGAACCAGGGGTCACGATTTGAAGCTCCAGGGAGGAAGATTCAGAACCAATGTTAGGAAGTATTTCTTCACGGAGAGGGTGGTGGATGCCTGGAATGCCCTTCCGGAGGATGTGGTGAAGACCAGAACTGTGAAGGACTTCAAAGGGGCGTGGGATAAACACTGTGGATCCATAAAGTCAAGAGGCCACCAATGAAGAGTGGGTGACTCACCAGAATGATGGCTACTGCCTGGAGACAATACCCTTATTCAATAAACGTACACATGCTTACTGTGACTCCAACATCGTTCTAGCTCCAACAGCAAGAGGAAATGTGGAATAAAGGATCTGCACTCACAAAGGTGGGAGTAGCTGGCTTGTTACGGCGGTTACTACCCCAAACCAAATAAGCCTGTTACTTCTATTTCTATGCATATACAGCATAGTTCTCTGCTTCAACGGCAGGGGAGAAGAAAAAACTGATACTTCACGCATATCCAGCATAGCTCCCTGCTTCAACGGCAGGGGAGAAGAAAAAAGGGTTCACACTCACAAAGCGGGGAGTAGCTGGCTTGTTACGGCGGTTACTACCCCAAACCAAATGTGCCTGATACTTCACTTTCGATGCATATCCAGCATGGCTCTCTGCTTCAACAGCATGGGAGAAGAATAAACTGATACCTCAAGCATATCCAGCATAGCTCCCTGCTTCAACGGCAGGGGAGAAGATAAACAACCAATAAGGGCTGTATAACATAGTCTGAGTAAAACAAATAAGCATGGGTGTAGCTTGCTTATTGCCGCGGTTACTACCCCTACTACCCCTAACTTATCAGCTAGATATTCACTTGGATGCAGCTCCATCACTGCTTTCTACATTAATGGTGGGGGTGGAAAGGAAATAGAACCAAGAGCTAAGAGAAACAGATAAGTATGAGAGAAAAAAGTGTGTGAAGCTTGCTGGGCAGACTGGATGGGCCATTTGGTCTTCTTCTGCTGTCATTTCTATGTTTCTATGTTTCTATGTTTTTATTTGATTACCTTCAGAGTGAGGAAACTCACCCAAAGATGAGATTTGTGCAAAGTTCTCTTAATCTAGCTTGATGGACTCTCTACCTGGGAAATATCTCTCTCCTTAAACATGGTCCCCAAAGTGGTTGTATGTAGGAAATACTATTCTGGAACTTATCGCAAAACGTGAAAAAGTTATTGTAATTTGCACTAAGATAGCGCTTCGCATAGGTATTAGCGCAAGTTGCGATAAACTGCCTATTACCATAAAACACACCCCTTTTCCTATTGCATGTGATATTTAGTGCATTTTGATAAATCCAGGTCTAAAATAGAATCGCCTGACTCAGGCCGAGTTTCGCCTTTATGGCTGCATCAGAGGCTGTAATAATATTAATAATTTAATATTTAATAAATATCAATAAAAAAACCTAAGAGCAAAATTAAATGAACACACTAATCATAAAAACAGAGATCAATTATAAAAAACAGTTAAAGCCATTAAAGCATAGAAATGGCGATTTAAAAAAACACATATAGGGACTGATTTGCGGATAATGCACAATGGAAGGTTATAGGGTGTATTGAGCAATACTTTAAAATTGTTGTGTTTTTATTCAAGTGATATGACATTGGTTATATACCTGTAATATAGGTTTGTTTGAAACTTTATTTGTTACACTGTATTTTAATTTACAGAAAGAGAACTTTCTAAAATATTGTCTCAAAAATATCCTTGAACAACAAGCAGGGAAACAATCAACCCCATGTTGCAAATTTACTAAAATTTTCAGCAATAATAATAGTATAAAAAATGGGAAACATTAAATTGTATTTTAAATGGGTATACAATTTGCATACAATGGCACCGGTAGCCCCTGCCATAAGAAATTGCCATGCTGGGTCAGACCAAGGGTCCATCAAGCCCAGCATCCTGTTTCCAACAGTGGCCAATCCAGGCCATAAGAACCTGGAAATTACCCAAACTCTATGAAGATCCAATGGTACTGATGCAATTAATAGCAGTGGCTATTCCCTAAGTAAAATTGATTAATAGCCATTAATGGAGTTCTCCTCCAAGAACTTATCCACACCCATGCTATACTAACTGCACCTACCACATCCTCTGGCAACATATTCCAGAGCTTTATTGTGCGTTGAGTGAAAAAGAATTTGCGCCGATTAGTCTTAAATGTGCTACTTGCTAACTTCATGGAATGCCCCCTAGTCCTTCTATTATTCGAAAGTGTAAATAACCGAGTCACATCTACTTGTTCAAAACCTCTCATGATCTTAAAGACCTCTATCACATCCCCCCTCAGCCGTCTCTTCTCCAAGCTGAACAGCCCTAACCTCTTCAGCCTTTCCACATAGGGGAGCTGTTCCATCCCCTTTATCATTTTGGTTGCCCTTCTCTGTACCTTCTCCATCGCAACTATATCTTTTTTGAGATGTGTCGACCAGAATTGTACACAGTATTCAAGGTGCGGTCTCACCATGGAGCTGTCAAGGTGTTAGTAGCAGCTGTAGTTGGGGGAGCGGCAGATGAGTGCAACTCAGGAGTTAATTTTCTTTGCCTTGTGACATACTTTGCGGTTATGCCCCACCTCCCGGCACAGGAAGCACCTTACCTCCTCTGTGCTGTAGTAGATAGTGAGCAGGGCTTGCCTCATGTGGGATAATAAGAAAGCGCTCCAGCTCCTCCCTTCCTTAAGGCAGCTTCATGGTCACCTGCAGTCTATAGGACAGGATGTGGCTTATAGTCCCTTGCCTGCACCCCAGGGATATCACAGTGATGGGAGAGCAAACCTCCCCCAGGTTGCATAGGTGACCCATTATAACTACCTCAGGATTATAGGGTGGCACATTTGATAGCACCACCCTGGTTCTGGAGAGCTCCAAAGGCTCTACTGTTATGAAGACCCCTCCGCCACTATGCTATTTACAATTACCATATGTTTGGTGGCCAGTGTATGGAAGAAAATTACTATTTTTCTGTACATTCTGCCAGCCACTAAAATGGCTGCAGGACCCATCGCATTGGCCAGTGCCATAACATGGTCCTTGATGGTTTCCCCTCCCACTGCTGGACACCTGACCCATGCTTCTGGTTTGGCCCGTGGAAGAGGTAAGTAACATATCTTATTGAGTATGGATGGGGACCATCTACTGCTTGATCCTGGCTGTTGTAGTTGCCTTCTGTTTCTCCTGGCAGTGCCACCAGCTACTGAGCCTAATACCATCATCGCATAGGATCTCATTTGCAGTGGTCTGACTGCAGCAGAAGTAGATGCAATGACGTGGGAGGAATTTGGCCTCTGAACTTTGTCTTTATTGTGCCCTGCTGCTGCCTGAGGTGTTTTAGTAGTATCTGCAGCAACAGTGTCTCTCTGGCCAGCGATGCAGTCGCCTCTGAGATGGAAGGAGTGGTACTGTCGGCCAGAGTGACTCCCTCAGCATTGTATGAAGCTGAGGCAGGAATGGTGTTTGCGGTGGCTGGCAAAGTAGTGCCAGTCACTAAAGGGTACCTCAAAAAAAGGATCTCTGCCTCAGCAGATGATAGTGCTGGGACAGGAGTATTGTGTCCAGCAGTAGCAAAAGTGTCAATTTTAGCTGCAGCTGCTGGGTTAGATGCTGCATTTTGGGCGGGTGCTGGGATAGGAGGTGCTGGGGGGCAGCTGCCGCTGATGTAGTTGCTGCAGCTTTTGGGGTGCCAGCCAGAAAATCACAGATATTGTGCTTTGGTATTGACTTCCAGTTGGCACCTTTTTTCCCCCAGCTTTCTTGGGGCCTGCTTGAGGCTGCTTTTTCTCCATTGCCCAGGCTGTTCTTTTTATTGAAGTTTTGGCAATGGGGACTGATTGAATCAGCCTCTACAGAAAATAAAAGGGAGATGAAGGATTGCTTAAAGAGTGATTTTTTTTTTTAAATTATTAAATGTGCAAAGATAAGTGAATTAACTGTGAAGTCTTAAATGAACAAGTGAACCTGTGCTCCAAAAATTAAAAAGGGAGTGCACAGAGGATGAGAAGTACAAAAAACTAGAAATTAGAAAAGAAGGCTCCTTAGCTGCTCCGGGAAGGCTTGCAGCAGGTCACTGAGCAGAGTTCAGCAGGGCTTCAGAGCTTGTGGCCCTGCTGAGTAGCTGAGCCCTCCCCCTCCCAGAGCTCCAGGAGCCTCAAAGAAAAGAAAAGGTAAAAGCTTGATGCTCTTTCAAATTCTATAACTAAAATAAAATTTAAAAAAAAAGGCAATTCTAGGGGAAGGGTTGAAATTAAATAACTAAATCAAACACAACAGTTGAAATAAAGCTCTCCCTTCAGCTCCAGTGGGAAGCTGAAGGCACAAAAAGAATTTAAAACTGTGAGGCAAATAAGAATGGAAATGTGCTTTGAAATGAACCCTGCCTAAAAAAAAACCTCACTCTAAAACTAAGACCCTGAAACTGTCCCCTGCCTAAATACAACTTCACCCTGAACCTAAGTGAGCGAGAGAGAGAGTGTGTGAGAATCAGAGGAAGAGAAGGCAGAGAAGCTGCCTTCTCCTCAAATAAACAAATCAAATAAAAGCCTAAATAAATGAAATAAACTCTATATGAAAGTGAGGACTGATGCCTCAATCCAAACTTAACTAAAATATATAAAAAGTATAAGGCTAAGGAAATTATGTAGAAAATAAAGGTTTCTAAATCTCTGCCTCAGGAGCTGCATGTGAACACAGCCTCTCCCTAAGAGGTAAAACCAGACCTGGATCAGTTTGTCCTGACAAAACGTGGAAACTGTTGGCCACCCTACTGCCCATGTGGTCCATGCATAAATCTGGGCCCGACGTCAGTCTCTCACCTTGCCAATTAAAATCAAATGACACATAATTCATTATAATTTAGGGTTATTCTTCCTAGAATTGACATCATTAGATCTTTAGACAACTGACTTTTGCTTGATTGTCCCTAAAAGTATCTGCCAGAACTTTGTGTGTAATTTGTTTTTCTCACTAGATATTCACTTTCAGAATTCAGCTTGTTTTTATGTCTCACCACATTTTCAATAGCCTTACTATTTTATCCTAAATATGCACTCTGGGGGTTACAGTATTGTCTACTTAAATGCAATACTCAAAGAGTATTTGAAATATTTTTTTTCCAATCAGAACAAGCTTTATTGATTTTTAACACCTCTGAAGATTACAATTCTGCTTGCTCTACTGTAGGTTTAATTCTTTTGAGCAGCCACAAAATATTGCCATTCACCAATGTAATAACAAAACAAAGGATAAAAGTTAATTTAGCAAGCAGAACATAGATTTCTTCAGTTTATTCTGACGTGACTTCTTTCAAGGCAGAAGCCCAAGCTTAATTCCCTAAAATGGTTTTCATTTAAATACTTTCTATCTTTGCCTTTCCGCTGCTATCTTTGTAAATAGTCTGTCAGGTTCCTGCCGCACTGATTTTCTTTCTTAGAAGTTGAACCAACTCTGCTACACACAAGAAGCTTCTCTCATCTATTTTTCTCACTCTCTCACCTCAGAATCCTCTTTATCCCATGGATAATATGTTCCTTTCGTTTTTTCTAACTCTAACTTGAATTTTTTTTCAGTTACAGATAATTCTGTTTATTTATTTATTTATTTATTTATTTTTATGATCAACGAATGCCAGTGTTGCAAAACAATTCAAATTAGCTACTTTTGCTCCCCCCTTTTTGTTCATGACCTTCAACTCACAATTATTTTAATTTTCCTGCTCTCTTACCTTGTCACTATCTGTGGTATTTGGTGTTTGATCCTTAGGTGTCCTAAAGAAATAAGGGGCTTCCCCTTTTTTGTCAGAGCACTCTACAGTTATTACTGTTCATTACTTCCAGCGTAGTGTGCATTTGTAGTTGTGTTTATATTTCTGCAAAGACAGCCTTTTCTTTTATCTCTCTCTCAAAAAGGCAAGCATGTTGTACTATCAGTAAGCGTTGCAGGGAACACTAACCTACAACCATGATCAGTATTTTGTATTGAGAATTGTTGGATGACAGCAAGCCATTCTCAGGCAGACTATTGGTGGTGCAGGTGCAATTAATACATACCCATGCTAGAGGAAAAGGCATTCAGGGTCACACTTTACCAACTGCTACATACCATTTACAGTACTCAATATTCAGTTTAACATACAATAACTTAGAACAACGTAATTAAATGATTAGACATTTTGGAAATGACAAACAGGGGCTCAAAGAGCTCACATTATGAGCCATAAACTTATATCGCCTGTTATCTTCTGATGAATCATGAAGCCCCTGTTCCTTTACTCTTTCATTGGAATGCCTTGTATGGTTCTGTCCCAGGGCCGTGCGCCAAAATGCACTATGGCCCGTTGGTGACGTCGAGGTGGACCGGGTTGGGAAATCCGACACCCCCCCCCACACACACACACACACTAGGGATGTGCAGAGCAAAATTTTATGTTCATATTTTTTATGTCCGAAAGGGGGTCCCACTTGCGGCCAATATGGACATAAAAAAAATCCAATGAGTTGGGTATATGTACATATGTGCAAAAAAAAAAATTAAACCCCCTCACCCTCCTTAATCCCCCCCCCCAGACTTACCACAACTCCCTGGTGATCGAGCGAGGAGTGAGGACGTCATTTCTGCAATCCTTGGCGAGAAGCATGTGACGTCGGTGGCACGTCGAGTGACGCGGCGTCACGTGATTCCCGGCTCGTTCGCGCCGGACGGCTCGTTCGGCCCAAAAAGAACTTTTGGCCAGCTTGGGGGGGCCTCCTGACCCCCCCAAGCTGGCCAAAAGTTCTTTTGGGCCGAACGAGCCGTCCGGCGCGAACGAGCCGGGAATCACGTGGCGCCGCGTCACTCAGACGCGACGTCACGTGATTCCCGGCAAGTTCGCGCCGGACGGCTCGTTCGGCCCAAAAAGAACTTTTGGCCAGCTTGGGGGGGCCTCCTGACCCCCTCAAGCTGGCCAAAAGTTCTTTTTGGGCCGAACGAGCCGTCCGGCGCGAACTTGCCGGGAATCACGTGACGTCAGCGTCACGTGATTCCCGGCTTGTTCGCGCCGAACGAGCCGTCCGGCGCGAACTTGCCGGGAATCACGTGACGTCGCGTCTGAGTGACGCGGCGCCACGTGATTCCCGGCTCGTTCGCGCCGGACGGCTCGTTCGGCCCAAAAGAACTTTTGGCCAGCTTGGGGGGGTCAGGAGGCCCCCCCAAGCTGGCCAAAAGTTCTTTTTGGGCCGAACGAGCCGTCCGGCGCGAACGAGCCGGGAATCACGTGACGCCGGCGTCACTCGACATGCCGCCGACGTCACATGCTTCTCGCCAAGGATTGCAGAAATGGCGTCCTCACTCCTCGCTCCATCACCAGGGAGTTGTGGTAAGTCGGGGGGGGGATTAAGGAGGGTGAGGGGGTTTATATTTTTATTTTGGCTCAACAATCGCGATTTCCCACATATCGAACATATCTATGTTCGATATGTGGGAAATCCGATCGTTTATGTCGAATCAATTTTTTAAGTAAAAAAAAAATATGAGTTGCGTTTTACTAATGCGGTCAATCCGAATGCACACCCCTAACACACACACACACCTGACTTTTTATTGGAGAGCGCGCCGGAGGGGAGGGGAAGAGCGACACATGATGGGCCAGATTTTATAACATGTGCGCGGACATAGATTTGTTCGTGCAACCCGGAGCGAACAAATCTACGCCCGATTTTATAACATGCACGCGCAGCCGGGTGCATGTTATAAAATCCAGGGTCGGCGCGTTCAAGGGGATGCACAATTGTGCAACTTGCGCGCGCAGAGCTGAGCAGCCTTCCTCCGTTCCCTCCGAGGCCGCTCCGAAATCGGAGCGGCCTCGGAGGGAACTTTCCTTCCACTCCACTGTACCTTTCCCCTCCCTTCCCCTATCTAACCTGCCCCCCAGCCCTAACTAAACCCCCCCTGACCTTTGTCAAAGAAGTTACGCCTGCCTCTGGGCAGGCGTATCTTGCGCGCGCCGGCTCTCCATCCACCGGCCCGGTGGCTGTTCCGGAGGCCTCGGTTCCGCCCACGGAATTCCCCCGGGCTGGCACCATGCCCACAGCCCCACCCCCGGAATGCCCATTTTTTTTCAAGCCTCGGGACTTATGCGCGTCCCGGGACTTGCGCGCGCTGCCGAGCCTATGCAAGATAGGCTGGGCGTGCACAGGGGGAGGCAGGGGCGCTTTCAAATAATAGAAGGACTTTCGAATAATAGAAGAACTAGGGGGCATTCCATGAAGTTAGCAAGTAGCACATTTAAGACTAATCGGAGAAAATTCTTTCACTCAACGCACAATTAAGCTCTGGAATTTGTTGCCAGAGGATGTGGTAGGTGCAGTTAGTATAGCATGGGTGTGGATAAGTTCTTGGAGGAGAAGTCCATTAATGGCTATTAATCAAGTTTACTTAGGCAATAGCCACTGCTATTAATTGCATCAGTACCATTGGATCTTCTTAGAGTTTGGGTAATTGCCAGGTTCTTGCAGCCTGGTTTGCCCTCTGTTGGAAACAGGATGCTGGGTGTTACGCATGTAATCCTTTGAAAATCTATCCCGATGTGCGCTCGACCTCTAACCCCCTTCGACCACAAGAGGGTGGTGACATCATCGGCCTCTTAAGAACATGCCGTACTGGGTCAGAACAAGGGTCCATCAAGCCCAGCATCCTGTTTCCAACAGTGGCCAATCCAGGCCATAAGAACCTGGCAAGTACCCAAACACTAAGAGGCAGATGTTCAAACCTGCGCACGGGTGTAGATTTCTTCCCGCTACCCGGCGCAAACAAATCTACGCAACGCGCATGTTATAAAATCCAGGGTTGGCGTGCGCAAGGGAGTGCACATTTGTGCAACTTGTACGCGCCGAGCCGTGCAGGCTTCCTCCGTTCCCTCAGCCCCCCCCACCTTCCCCTCCCTTCCCCTATCTAACCTGCCCCCCAGCCCTATCTAACCCCCCTACCATTATCATTGAAGGTACGCTTGCCTCCAGGCAGGCGTAACTTGCGCCTGCTGGCCAGCTGCCTGCGCGCCATCCCCTGGCACGGCGGCTGTTCCAGAGGCCTCAGTCCTGCCCCCGGAACGCCCTCTGGCCGGTGCCCCACACACGGCCCCGCCCCTGGAATGCTCCTTTTTCAAAGTCCCGGGATATACATGCAAAATAGGCTCGGTGTGCGCAGGGGCAGATTTTCTCGGGTTACGAGTGTATGTTACGTGAGTAGCCTTTGAAAATCTGCCCCTAAGTCTATTCCATGCTACTGTTGCTAGTAATAGCAGTGGCTATTTTCTAAATCAACTTACTTAATAGCAGGTAATGGACTTCTCCTCCAAGAACTTATCCAATCCTTTTTTAAACACAGCTACACTAACTGCACTAACCACATCCTCTGGCAACAAATGCCAGAGTTTAATTGTGCATTGAGTGAAAAAGAACTTTCTCTGATTAGTTTTAAATGTGCCCCATGCTAACTTCATGGATTGCCCCCTAGTCTTTCTATTATCTGAAAGAGTAAATAATTGTTTCACATTAACTCGTTCTAGGCCTCTCATGATATTAAACACCTCTATCATATCCCCCCTCAGCCTTCTCTTCTCCGAGCTGAAAAGTCCTAACCTCTTTAGTCTTTCCTCACAGGGGAGCTGTTCCAGTCCTTTTATCATTTTGGTCGCCCTTCTCTGTACCTTCTCCATCGCAACTATATCTTTTTTATGATGCGGCGACCAGAATTGTACACAGTATTCAAGGTGTGGTCTCACCATGACGTCACCGGCATGATTTAAAGGGCCGGCACACACTTGCCGGCCATTTTCCTCTCCCTGGCTGGCACAGACCACGCGATCAGGAGCAGAGCACAGCAGAGGAAAGCACTTGGTGATCCTCCTTCAGCCGCCCTCACAGCGAACAGCAAGTACCTGCAGGAAAGCAGCAGCAGGGAAAGGGGAAGGCTGTTTTCTAAGGGAGAGGAAGCTTGGGCTCGGCACCATTTTGGCTGCTCACGAACTCAGTTCCCGCTGCTTCTTAACAAGCCTCAGAGGGGCTTAAAAATACAAAAAAAAAATTATTTTTTTGCTCTTTCCTTCTCCCTGCTTTCTCAATTTCTCCCTGGCCAATAACTGGCAGGGCAAAGGGAGTTAGTCGGGCGAATACACTTTCGTGGACTAAGCCGCCTTCAGAGTATTCTTTACCCATATAAAAAAAAAAGGGGGGGGGGGTTACTAAGTGCGATGTTGGAGGCAACAGTCAGCAGCAGATGCAGGCAGCGCAATCGCAGCTGCATCCCCCATGGACACAGCCTGCGCATTCGTGGCAGCACCCCCCAAGGAGATTGGCTGCGCAATTGCAGCCACATACCCCCCAATGAGATAGGAACACAGGGGGTGCCAAAAAGCCATGGCAAGGGCACCACTATGGCAGGGGCACCCAAAAGAATAGGACATACGAAACCAAAAGAATTATCACTGCGTATGAAAGCAAAGACACAACACGGCTGGCAGCACCTCGTGATCACATCGTGTGACAGGCAGAGGACCAGATCCCAGCTATGACTCTACTCCTGGCCCCGCCCCCACCACCTCTGATGTCTGTGCAGATGCCTCACAACGTGATGTGCCACCACGATCCCCAAGATACGCCTGATACATCCACTATTTCCCACAAGCCAAACCAATTTGAGGAAACATCCGCCAATGCGCCTCAGACCATGAACACCAGGTTCCTAGGTGATGGCCCAGATGCTAGAAGAGAGCTCCCTTGCGATGGACCCAGTCCTGTGGCAACTAACCTGCAGCCATTACCTCCCTCATGGAATGCTGCATGGCCAGGATCAGTATTCAGTTCAACTCTGCAGGCCCTTACTGGCCCCTAATGCAACATTGCAATATGAACACAGATTACTCCGGACAGAACATGCTTCGCCAAACAGGCGCATGGGTCCCGAACCCATATTTTACTAACATGCCATACATGGTGGTGCCACAACAATGGCCAACGTGGACAGGACAATTTTATTTCCAGAGACAACTGTCTCAGCAGATGGCCGAATGAACATCTGGCATGAAGGACTCTCTGGCCGATGCTGAGTGGCCATCCAGCATTGCAGCAGTTCCAGTTACATGCAACCAGGAAATGATGCATATACCACCTGTGTCCCCCAAAGTCTTGAACAAGACTCCCATCAATGACTAAGTACAAAGCCCGCACCTTCGCAAGACACGGGAGACCGTCCAGGTGTGTCTGATTGCGCAAGCACGTGTGAAACAGCAGCCAACACACACAAAAAATCCAGGCAGATAAGGGCGAGAATAGTAAAAAAGGGGTCAAGCAGAAAAAAAAACGCAAGAGGAGGACCCAATCAGTGTCTACCTCCAGTGGCTCCTCATCCAATTCCTCGCCATCAAAGGCATCATCCAACAAGGAACAAGAAAGCAATCACACAGCGGACACCTCTCGTGGGCCTCCTGCGCTGACGCCCTTGTCTCAGCTATGGGAGAGTGTTCCCAGATCACTCAGGAAGAAGATCAAAAAATGCACTTAGATCAATATATTCTGAATTATGGAAGGAAGAAGGCAAGGAGGAAGCAAGAAAAAAATAAGTGAGACCAGACACCCAGCGTGAACAAGCCAGTACCAAGAAACATCGTTAATTGGACAAGGGCCTTCATGTGAATAATGAGTGTCATTGGACAGCATGATCCTGCACAATATGGGTCCATGTTGAGTTATGCAGATACAATACTGGAAGCGTATTGCGAGTATGTCGGCTGGGTTCACTTGTTCATATAAAACGTCACAGTTATTTCACTTATATTTACACATTTAATAATTTTAAAAAATTCACTCTTTAAGCAATCCTTCATCTCCTTTTTATTTTCTGTAGAGGCTGATTCAATCGCAGTCCCCAATGCCAAAACTTCAATAAAAAGAACAGCCTGGGCAATGGAGAAAAAGCAGCCTCAAGCAGGCCCCAAGAAAGCTGGCGGAAGAGAACCATCATATGTCATGGGGAATGAAAAACATTGGCTCGTGGCTGCGGCAGATGAAAAGTAAAGCTGTGGATGCCAGAGTCAGCAATCGACAGACAGCCAACGGAGTACATCAAACAACATTGTCAGGACAAGTCACCACCAGCGCTCCCAGCATTGTCACCGGTTGGTGATTTAACAAGGTATCTTGCAGGGATGTGCAGAGCAAAATTTTATGTTCATATTTCTTATGTCTGAAAGGGGGTCCCACTTGCGGCCAATATGGACATAAAAAAAATCCAATGAGTTGGGTATATGTACATATGTGCAAAAAAAAAATTTAAACCCCCTCACCCTCCTTAATCCCCCCCCCAGACTTACCACAACTCCCTGGTGATCGAGCGAGGAGTGAGGACGTCATTTCTGCAATCCTTGGCGAGAAGCATGTGACGTCGGCGTCACTCGACAGTGACGTCGGCGCCACGTGATTCCCGGCGAGTTCACGCCGGACGGCTCGTTCGGCCCAAAAAGAACTTTTGGCCAGCTTGGGGGGGCCTCCTGACCCCCCCAAGCTGGCCAAAAGTTCTTTTTGGGCCGAACGAGCCGTCCGGCGCGAACTCGCCGGGAATCACGTGACGCCGGCGTCACTCGACGTGCCGCCGACGTCACATGCTTCTCGCCAAGGATTGCAGAAATGGCGTCCTCACTCCTCGCTCCATCACCAGGGAGTTGTGGTAAGTCGGGGGGGGGGGGATTAAGGAGGGTGAGGGGGTTTATATTTTTATTTTGGCTCAACAATCGCGATTTCCCACATATCCAACATATCTATGTTGGATATGTGGGAAATCCGATCGTTTATGTTGAATCAATTTTTTAAGTTAAAAAAAAATATGAGTAGCGTTTTACTAATGCGGTCAATCCGAATGCACACCCCTAGTATCTTGTACATTCCAAGAATGTAAGTTTAAGCACACCTGCTCCATATGCCTCGCCCCGCACCCAAAGATGAGCAATGGAGGGAGCAATGATAGAACCAAATGAGGACAATCGCATGACTTTAGCGCCAACCCCTATAAATTTGGATACCATGCGGCCATGGCTTAGCATATACCCGATGAAAAAAGCAGCAAAACAATCATTAGAATGTTTTCTATTTGGTTTCAATATACCATTTCAGGGTAATATAAAAGGAACCCAAAATGCAGCCAGATCTCGGATTGTAAAACACAAAGAACTGGTACAGCAAAAAAATAGAATCCACATTTACAATGGGCAGCATTGCCGGACCATTTGCTTCTCCACCTTTCAACATCATTCCAAAAAAGGTGCGGGAAAGTATCATTTAATACAAAATCTGTCTTTACCACGTGGACACTCTGTGAACGACCATTTGCCAGAAGAAGAACGTGCGATGCAGTATGCGTCATTCGACAGCACCATTACCAACCTTCGACAATGTGGTAAAGTAGCCCTAATGGCCAAGACAGATATCGAGTCTGCATTCTGGCTGCTTCCTGTCAATCCTAACAGTTTCCCTTTATTGGGATTCATCTTCAAAAATAAGTACTACTTCGACAAGTGCATGCCTATGGGGTGCTATGTATCTTGTACATACCTTGAGCTGTTCAGCTCATTCCTGCATTGGGTCACCTCCCAGAAAGTAGTGATTCAGAACATAGTACATTATTTAGATGGCTTCTTGTTCGAGGGAACATCTGATTCATCAACATGTACACGCATGTTATCAGAGTTCAGCAATATAGTGCTCGAACTTGGTGTGCTTTTAGCCCTGGACAAAACAGAAGGCCTCTCCATGTCATCAAGTTTTTAGGCATAGAGTTAGACTCCAACACAATGATATCTCGACTGCCTCCAGACAAGCTGCAGAACACTCAGAACATGCACTGGGCACAAAAAATGACATTGGTCGAGGTACATAGGAACTGTATTCTTTGTATGCTGGGTCATACCAATGGGGCGGGCCTTCCTGAGGAGGTTGACTGCTAGCACAGCTCGAGTGAGTCTCCAAATCACTACATCTGGATTACAAGGCTTATAAAAGAGGACCTATCTTTATGGATATCTTTCCTGAGGAGCTTCAATGGGATATGTATTTTTTTATTTATTTATGTATTTATTTTGGGGCAGATTTTAAGAACCCTGCACGCCTAAATCCGCCCAAATCCGGGCGGATTTAGGCGAGCAGGGCCCTGCGCGCCGGTGAGCCTATTTTACATAGGCCTACCGGCGCGCGCAGAGCCCCGGGTCTCACGTAAGTCCCGGGGTTTTCTGAGGGGGGCGTGTCGGGGCGTGTCGGGGGCAGGCCCGAACCGCACGGCGTTTTCGGGGCGTGTCGGGAACGTTCCGGGGGCGGGCCTGGGGGCGTGGCTACGGCCCGGGGCGGTCCGGGGGCATGGCCGCGCCCTCCGGACCCGCCCCCAGGTCGCGTCCCAGCTCGCTAGCGGCCCGCTGGCGCGCGGGGATTTACGTCTCCCTCCGGGAGGCGTAAATCCCCCCGACAAAGGTAAGGGGGGGGGTTTAGACAGGGCCGGGCAGGTGGGTTAGGTAGGGGAAGGGAGGGGAAGGTGAGGGGAGGGCAAAAGAAAGTTCCCTCCGAGGCCGCTCCGATTTCGGAGCGGCCTCGGAGGGAATAGGGGTAGGCTGCGCGGCTCGGCGCGCGCCGGCTATACGGAATTGATAGCCTTGCGCGCGCCGATCCAGGATTTTTTTTTTTTTGTATTATTTATTTATTGAACTTTTCAATGATATACAAAAAGTTAACTTTTGCATTGAAATACAGAGCAATAAAAAGAAAAATAGTGAAATTTCTCCACAGAAATTACAAAGTAACAATGTAAAAAATAATTATTCTCTTGTTACATAGGAAACAATGAGGGGGTTTTTTTACTTATAAGGAGTCATAAAGGAAATAAAAATTAACCCATTCATTAACGTCATATATCATACCCCAATAATTACTGTCTACTCCTATTCATGTTGCACTAGGTTGTCTCCTCCCATCTAGAAAGGTCCTAAGTTGGTCAGGAAAAAAGAAAATATATGTATTTCTGGACAGTTTTACTATGCACTTACAAGGGTAGCGCAGTAAAAAACTGGCTCCAAGTGCTTGGGTTTCAGATCTCATTAATAAAAAGGCCTTTCTACGCTGCTGCGAAGCTTTAGCTAAATCAGGATAGACCTGTACAGGGGCTCCACAATATAATTCGGATAAATTTTTAAAGTAACTTTTCATTATCTTTGAGACACTAACTTCATCATAAAATGAAACAAAAAGTACAGCTCTGTCTACTATTTCAGGAGAAGAGTTTTCCAAGTAATCTGTTAGATTTTGCATATCCAACCTTTGAGGATTTGGTATTTCTGAGACAGGGTTGTTTCTTTTTGGTAGAAAAAACAGTTTTTTAATCGCTGGTATCTCATCTTGAGGAATCTTTAATGTCTCCATTACGTATTTCTTAAAGGTCAATATAGGGATTTCTCCCATAACAATTGGGAAATTCAATAACCTAATGTTGTTGTGTCTCATATAATTCTCTATTGATTCCAATCTCCTTGACATAATTGTCCTTTCTGTTAATAAATTGGTATTAATACTTTGGAGGCTATTTATTTCAGCATTAATTTTCTGAAATGACTGATCATACTGCTGAAATCTTTTTTGATTCTCCTGTTCTTGTGTTCCAGATTTAGCAACAATCTCGTCCAATTTTTGGGCCTGAATATCTAGTTGGCCAGACATCCTCACCATGAAGTCCCAGATTGTATCTAGGGTTACTACCGCTGGCTTGACACATTGCTGTGGAAGTGTTAACCTTACCCCACTTCCAGCAGGCCTACTACCTCCCCCAGTTGTTATATGGGTGGTCTCTCCTACTGCATTTGTTCCACCTTGCAGTGTAGCAAATTCCTGGGTTATTGGTTCATTTCCAGGCAGTACTACGTTTTCTGGGCCACCTAACCCGGCATTATTAGTGTTCGCTAATATGACCGTGGTTCCTCCAACTAAGTCCTGCGGCAAAGCTCTCAGCGGTGTCTTTGGAGTTTGAGGGCTCAACGAAATTTCCCCTGGTGAGTAAAGCGCTCCTCTCGCCTGCTCTCCAATGGGGGTTGAGACACTCGTTGAGGGTAGAGAAGAGGCAAAATCAGATATTAATCGCTGTCCTGTTGGAGGGTCCGAGTCAGGTGGAAATACTCGGACCTTCCCTTTCCTCTTATGAGGCATTGTTGAGAAGAAACCTTTTTAACTTAATTATTAGGAAAAAACAGTGCGAAGAGTTACCTCTCTAGACGTGTTGATTTCCCCCCTTGTGACTGAAGGACCGGGTTCCAAGCAGCGAGCCTCCTCTGTCCTTCTCCGTACTAAGCCGGACAAAGCCACGCGCGCCCCTTAGGCGCGCGTGGCTTTGGCGGCGCGCCGGCAGCGGTGGTGCACCGCTAGTCCGCGGGTTTTGTATCGCGTTGGGGCTCCTCCATGCTGCGTTGTGGCGTCCTGGTTGGGGGAGGTGTTCCGGCTCCAGCAGCTTCAGCGAACCCCACTCCTTCAGCGGTCTCTTACCGCTAGTCCGCGGGTTTTGTATCGCGTTGGGGCTCCTCCCTGCTGCGTCGTGGTGTCCTGGTTGGGGGAAGTGTTCCGGCTCCAGCGGCTTCAGCGAACCCCACTCCTTCAGCGGTCTCTTACCGCTAGTCCGCGGGTTTTGTATCGCGTTGGGGCTCCTCCCTGCTGCGTCGTGGCATCCTGGTTGGGGGAGGTGTTCCAGCTCCAGCGGCTTCAGCGAACCCCACTCCTTCAGCCGCCGATCCAGGATTTTAGCGGATACGCGCGGCTACGCGCGTATCTACTAAAATCCCGCGTACTTTTGCTTGCGCCTGATGCGCCAGCAAAAGTACGCCAAATTGCGCGGTTTGAAAATCTACCCCGTTATGTATTTATTTTTTTTACCAATGTTCGTAAAACACATCGTGCCGGTTACAATGAACTGAAAAGAACAGAAAATTACAATGAACTAGGAAAGGGGAAAGGGGGGCAGGCTAGAAAAGGAGGAGGCGGGGAAGGGAACGAGAGAGACTAAGAGGGAGAAATAAAGGAACGCAGAAAGGAAAAACAAAAGAAACCAGATTAAGTGGTTATAAAACTGCGATTATCATATACCAATATAGAGGATAAATCAAACTATGAGAAACAATTGAATGCTATATACAATTGAAGGCTATATACAATGAAGGCTGTGTACAATTGAGGGCTGAGTACAAGTAATACGTATGGAATTACAAGGCAATTATACAATGATACAAAATTAATAAAATGTACGAGTAAGAGGCAAAATAGTGTGTGGGGGGGGTGAGGGGCCGGGCTACATAAAGGGGGTGTAAAGGGAGGAGGAAGGCTTCAGGGAATATAGGTAGAGCAGGCGGGTAGAAGGGACTAGGTTTGGTTTGCATCAGGATATGCCTTCTTAAAGAGCCAGGTCTTGACTCCTTTTTTAAAATTGTGTAGGGATGGCTCAAGACGGAGGAAGGTGGGGAGGGAGTTCCAGAGGGAGATGCCCGCGATAGAGAAGGATCTTTCTCTAGTGAGGGCAAGGTGGGCAGTTTTAAGCGATGGGATGTGTAGGGTGCCTGCAAGAGCAGTTCTAGTGGGACGCTCAGTGGAGTGGAAACGTGGCATTTCCTCTAGTCATGGGTAATTGTATCTGTACAATGAACTGTGTAGGATGGTGAGGGTTTTGTATTGTATCCAGAAAGAAATGGAGAGCCAGTGCAGATCCTTCAATATGGGGGTGATGTGGTCCCTTCTACGGGTGTTAGTTATGATCCTGGCCATGGCATTTTGCAAAATCTGGAGGGGTCTGATGGTGGAGACAGGTAGGCCCAGGAGGAGGGAATTACAATAGTCCAACTTGGTGAGCATGGTCACCTGCAGTACAGTCCGTAAATCATGCAGTACAGTCCAGATATACATATGGCAAGATCCCACCATCTCCAGTCGCAATCTGGGCATTTATTCAGACTCATCGGGGGGTATTGGTTTTGGCGTGTATTGACAGGGTTCATGCTCCTCAGAGCCATGGCCAATTTCCTGGGTGGAAGCAGGGCTGACTCATAACATCATGTTCTTAGTTATTCCCTATCCTGGTTACCTTAGTCATATGGTGGGAGAGGTTTCACAATAAACACATTATATTCTGCTGTGACAATATGGCAGTAGTACAGGTCATCAACCAGCTATCCGCCAGATGCCACAAAGTAGCTGAACTGCTATGAGAGGTGGTTCTTAACAGTCTATACCTTAACACTGTGATACGTGCTCGCCATGTATCCAGAACGCACAACACTATCGCTGATGCCTTGTCAAGAGCTAAATGGAATCTGTTTTACAAATAGGTACCGGGAGCAGACAGAGAGGGGATACCAGTTCCGGAGTGTTTATGGAACATTGGAGTACCACCACTCAAGTATTCCTTCAGAGAACGGTAGCCCCGCGTTCGTCCTCCTCCCGGAGGAACTGCTGGAAGAGCTCTCGTTCCCGGAGGGCTCGTTCCGAAGTTCGCGAGAACAGGTCCCAGTCTCTTCCGGGGCCGGGACCTGGGGGACCTGACGATACGAGGAGGAGGGGGAGAGGGGCGAGGGGCGAGTGTGAGTGGGCGAGCGGCCAAGGAAAGAGGGCCGTGCGTCAACACGGGACGCGCCGGCCTCTCGACCCCCGCTCTACCCCGCAGACAGCTCTGACCCCTTCCGCGATGGAGGTGAGTCTGTGCTCATGGCTCAGTCGGGGAGGGGGACGTGGAGTGGGCGGCTGTACCGCTCCTCGGCCGTCCTCCGCCCCGGCGAGGAGAGATCTTCATCGGTCACGACCACCAGTGCGCGTTTTGGCCGGCTCTGTGACGGGGCCGGTCGTGCGCGTGCTACCTGAAACCCCCTCTTGACAGAGAATGGCTTTCATGTTCTGTACCTTTAACACCAACGGCTGCCAGACCTGGTTCCGCAGGCACTGGGTACTTTCCGCCCTCAAGCACGGCGGGTACTCGGTGACCGTTTTACAGGAGACCCATACCACTCCGGCCGCCGAAGCAGCCTGGCAACTGGAGTGGGACGGCGAGATGGCCTTCAGTCACGACTCGGGAGTGGCTGGCGGGGTGGCCATCTTGATTTCGAGGGTCTCGCAGGCGGAGGTGCTAAGCGTCGAGGCTGTCGTGCCGGGCAGGATACTGCACATGAGGCTACACTTAGAGGGAAGCTGCACGGTGAATTGCATCAACGTGTACGCCCCTTGCGGCTCGGCCGAACAAACAGTATTCTTTCGTCAGTTGTCTGACCTCTTGGACTCGCTGGACCCCGACGAGGAAGCGGTGCTCGGGGGGGACTTCAACGTCACCCTCGGCCCGCTCGATCGGGGGGGTGTACGCGAGTTCTCCGTCGCGCAGGCGGGCCCTTCGGGAGGCCGTCCTGCATGGCGGTTTGGTGGATATCTGGCATGAGCAGCACCCGGATGCCTGCTCCGGCTTCACCTTCGTCGGGTGGTCGGAGAGCGTGTGTGTCACTCCCGCATCGACCGGTGGTATCTGTCCCGTTGGCTGATACACCGGGCCACGGAGTGCACGGTGGAGCCAGCCGCCCTCTCGGATCACCACATGGTGGTCCTGCGAGTCGTGCTCAGCCCCGCGCAGCCCAGGTCAACCCACTGGCACTTCAACAACTCGCTCCTTCGGGACAACGAGTTGGTGGCAGTGGTGTGGGAGTTCTGGGTGGACTGGCGCCGCCGGGAGGCAGACTTTGCTTCTCTCGCTCAGTGGTGGGACGTGGGCAAGGTCCGTCTCCAGGTTCTCTGTCAAGAACGCGCCAGGGGCGTGAACACCGAAGAGCGCCTCGCCATCCGTCGCCTCTCGGGGGAGGTGATGGAGCTGGAGGGGCGCCTCAGTGACGCTTGGAGACCGGGAGGTGAGCCGGCTATGCTCCTCGAGTACGAGGAGAAGAAGTTGGCCCTGCGCCACCTTGAAGAGCGGCGAGGATGCGGGGCCCACGTGAGGTCATGCGTCCAGATCCTGCGGGAGATGGACCGCAGCACACCCTTCTTCTACGGGCTGGAGAGGCGGAGGGGCAACCGGAAGCAGATAGCATGCCTGCTGGCTGCCGACGGGACCCCCTTCGACGAACCGAGTAAGATCAGGGTGGAGGTCCACGATTTCTACGCGGCTCTCTTTTCCCCGGACCTGATCGATCTGAACACTTATAAAACCCTATGGGAGGGGCTGCCGGTGGTGAGCGAGGTCAGCCGAGCCTGGCTCGACCTACTCTTGGGCCTGGGAGACCTCGTCGAGGCTCTGGGCCGGTTGCCAAGAGGGAAGTCCCTGGGCATCGACGGGCTCACCGCCGAGTTCGTCTCTTTCTTTTTTGACATCTTAGGACCCGATCTCCTACGGGTCCTAAACGAAGGCCTCGAGACGGGGTTCCTGCCCATTTCTTGCAGGCGCGCGGTGCTCACCCTCCTGCTTAAGGGGGCAGACCCGCGCTGCCTCAAGAACTGGCTCTGCACGGATTATAAAATTCTGGCCAAGGCACTCTCCCTGCGGCTGGCTTCCGTGCTGACGGAAGTGATTCACCCCGACCAGACCTACACGATCCCCGGATGTACTATTTTTGATAACATCTTTTTGGTCCGGGATCTCATTCATCATGCCCGTAGGTCTGGTCTGTCAGCGGCCTTTTTGTCCCTCGATCAGGAGAAGGCCTTCAACAGGGTAAATCATGACTATCTCATAGGTACTTTGCGAGCGTTCGGTTTCGGACCCGGGTTTGTGGGGTACCTCCACCTCTTGTACTCGAGAGCAGAGTATCTGGTTAAAGTCAACTGGTCCCTGGCGGCGCCTCTGGCGTTCGGGCGAGGAGTGCATCAGGGGTGCCCCCTCTTGGGTCAGCTCTACGCGCTGGCCATCGAGCCGTTCCTGTGTCTTCTGCGCAGGTGGCTCGTCAGTCTGGTGCTGCGAGAGCCCGAGCTGCGGGTCACCCTTTCAGCGTATGCCGACGATGTGCTCCCAGTGGTCCAGGACACGCTTGACCTACAGAGGGTGCGCGACTTCCAGCAGGTCTATTCCGCAGCCTCATCCGCTAAGGTCAACTGGGACAAAAGCTCCGGCCTCTTGGTAGGGCCGCAGGGGGTGGACACCCATCTCCTTGCCCTGTCGTGGGGCAGGGAGACCCATAAGTATCTCGGCATCCACCTGTCTGTTGTGGATGCCACCGCCTCCGTTAACTGGAGCGAGCTCGGAGAGAAGCTTGAAGCTCGCCTCAGGGCGTGGAGGGGTCTGCTGCGTCTAGTGTCCCTCTGGGGTCGGGCCTTGGTGGTGAATCAGCTGCTGGCGAGCATGCTGTACCACCGCCTCACCGCCTTGAGTCCGCCCCCGGAATTCCTCGCTCGCACTCAGAAGAAACTGCTGGACTTCTTTTGGGGCGGCGGGAAGCACTGGGTTTCCGCGGGGGTCCTGGCTCTCCCATTGGGAGAGGGCGGTCACGGGCTCGTGTGCCTGAGAAGTCAGGTGCACACCTTCCGTCTACAGGCCCTGCAGAGATACCTGTATGCGGACCCCGCTCCGCGATGGCGCCCGCTGGCGACCCATTTTTTGCACCAGACTGGCAACCTGTGGTACGACTGGCAGCTGTTGGTCCTCAACCCGAGCGGCTTCACCTCCAAGAGGCTCTCGCAGCTGCCAGGATTCTACCGAGAGATGCTGAAGGCTTGGATGCTGCTGGGACTGACCAGGGGCTTGCCGAGCAGGCCGGGCGCCCTCCTGGGGGAGCCCCTCCTGCATAACCATGCTCTCGGTTTGGTGGGGCTGGAGGAGAACGCTACCTGGTCGGTGCTCAGGTGACCAAGGTCGGGGACATGCTAGATGCCTCGCCTCAAGTCGTCGGCCACATTCTCAAGTTTGTGCCCGACGCGCTCCGTATTCTAGTGAGAGTCGTGAGCGAGGCGGGCCCGCTGCAGCCCGGGGCTCCCCGCCTGACTGCACCCCTGGCCCCCCAGTGCTGATTAAAGGGCCCAGGTTTGCCGAGGATGGCGGGCCCCCTCGCAGAGCTGACGTTCCTCCTTGCGCCCACAGTCTTAGCAGGCTGTGGGAACTGCCCGTAGCAGACTTCCAGACCATGTCCCGGAGGGTCCTGGGCCGGCTGGTGCTACATACGGTGCATCGCCTCACCCGAGGCCCAAGGCCCGACACTCCCTGGTGGGAGGTGTTGCCGCCGAGGAGCGGGGACGGGAGCAGACCTCGCTGGGGATCGTTCTATTCTGAGCTGATCCCCGGCTACGAAGGGGACCGCTCCTGGAGGTTGGTGCATGGGGCCGTGGCCACCGGCCGGTTCAAGGCACGGGTTTTCCGGGAGGATCCCTCCTGTCCGTTCGGTTGCGGGCAGGAGGAGGACCTCTTCCACCTGGGGCTTCAGTGCCCCAGGCTCACCCCCTTCCTGTCCTTTTTGAAAGGTTTATTTTTGGGCTTTTGGTTACATTTCACCCTGCACCACCTCATTTACGGGTGCGCACTTAGGAGGGGGCCTCTGCGCCAGAGGGACGCCTTGGTCAACTATCTCCTGTCCACCGCCAGATCCTCAGTCTGGCAGTCGCGGCAGGAGATGTTGGCTGAAGGCCAGTCCCTGGGGTGCGAGATCCTCTTCCGTTCGACGGTGCGCACCCGGCTGATAGCGGAGCACTTCTGTGCGCTGTCTGCCGGGCGGTGGAGGAGTTTACCCGCCGGTGGGCGGTGGATGGGGTGCTCTGCTCCCCTCCCCTCCCTCCCCTTTTTGAGTTAATCCCTTTGATTTGAGTTTTGTGTTATAGTTCTGTTTTATTTTTGTGCAGTTTTTGGGTGTCCCTTTCCCCTTTGTTTTTTACCTTTCCTCCCCTCACCCCCGCTAAAGATCAAAGCGATGGGGGTGAAGGGGCCCTTTCCCCTCTTTGGTCCCGATAGTCCCTTCCCTTTCCCTGTTTAGTCGGCGACCCCCCCCCTTTCCCTGCCCCAACCCCCGCCCTATTGGAGGAAAATGCGGGCCCCCTACCCTTGAGGTCGTCGCCCCCCCCCCTCCCACTTACATAGGGTTTGGCGGCCCTTAAGCCAACTAACGGCACTGGTATTGGACACTGCCCTGTGGTGTCTCTCCCCCCCCCCCCCCCGCAGCGGATTGCTGGATTGAGTGGGTGCAGCCTGCCAGTCGGGCCTGTAAGTGGCCGCATGATGGGACGCCTGGTACAGGTAGGACGGGAATCCCAGCAGTGGCGGTGGTTATTTCTGGTTTTTAGGCCCATTGTTAAGGCCCCTTGTTAAGGGGTTTGTGGCCCCTTGTTAAGGCTCCCTTCCCCCTCCCCCCCTCTTATTATTTATATTAATCTCAGGCACTCTCTTTAAGGGGCGCCTGAGAAATGTTGTTTTTTCCCCTTATTTGTTTTGTTGATTCCCCTTCCTTTTGTGTTTCTTTTGTCTGGTGGCGGAGTGGCCTTGGCTGCTCCTGCCTCCTCTCCATGTCTTAATAGTTTATTCATATTAATCTCAGGCGCCCCCTAAAGAGGGCGCCTGAGAACTGTTGTTTTCCCCCTTATTGGTTTTGTTGACTCCCCTTCCTTTGTGTTTCTTTTTTTTTTTTTTTCTGGGGGCGGAGTAACCTTGCCTGCTCCCGCCTCCTTTTCCCTGTCTTACATAGTCCTGTGGCTTCTTTTGTTAAGGCTCCCCCTTCCCTCCCTTACTGTTTGTTTTTGTCTCCGGCACCTTCTTTAGGGGGTGCCTGAGAACCGTTGTCTTCTGTTTTTGTTATTGTCTCTTGTTTTTTGTTATTGGACTACCCTGTTTTTGTTTTCTTTTTTTGAGGGCGGAGTGGCCTTAGGCCCCTCCCACCTCCTCTTCTCCCAAGCCTTAAATAGTCAAACCAGGAAGTCCATACAGACCCAAGCAAGCCTCAGGCAGGCCCCAAGGACCTCGAAGGCCTCCCAGGCCCTGGAGCAAATCCTGGATAGTTTGTAGGCGAGACCCTGGCTTCGGAGCGGCCTCCAGAAAAGGTGAGATGCCTCCTGTGGCGCAGCTACAAAAGGAATCGTAACAGTTCAAGAATGATCATATACATATGTAATTTTTTATTCAATCCACAATGAACTTTCTGTGTCTATATAATGTTGCTGATTTCTGTTCAGTAAACCAGTTGCTGGAAAATAATATGGATCTGCTCTGAATTGCAGTTACCAGCATAAATTCAACTTTTTTTCTTTTCTATTATTGGTTCATAGCCTTAAATGAACTATTTTATGATTTTAGACCTGTCTCAGGATAGAAGGTATTATCCAAGCTATTATAGCTGGAATTATACAGAAAATATGAACAGATGGTTGAAGTGTCTTCATAAAATTTGACATTAGATTAGTTTCTATTCGTATTGCATATCTTTTAGTTATTCTGTAAAAGTTGATCCTACAGCTTTTTCAGAAATAGTTTTGTGTGACTATAATAGAAATAAGTGAACAAAAGTTGTAAGTAATATCTTTATTATTTGACTAACAATATATTTCAAGAGTGAGTTTCCCTTCATTGGGTCAATGCAAACAAACAAAAAGGAATATAGGAGTTCAGAAAAAGGTATTGGATTAAATTGCTTGATAAATTAGCCCTCACATATTTAAAATATGTTACCATTATCCTAATTCAAAGTATAAAAAAATTAAGGGACCATTGTACTAAAATGCTTTAAAGCTGGCCAAAATGTGGTGTTTTACAGGTGATAACACCCACCAGTTGTAAAACAGATGTTTTCTCATGCAAAACATCATGTTAAATGTCAAGAGAACTAATAGGTGCTATGATTCTACCTGCGGCCAGAGCAGCGGGTAGCCTCTCACCTCCTTTTTCAGCTTCATTTGCAGCCCGGATGCCGCCAACGTTCCCCCTACATGGCCGGGGCTACTGCCTGTCCTTGCAGCTAGGAGGCCGCCGATGTTCTGCTGAGCGGCGGGAGGGAACCGCCTCCATGCCTTCCATGTGGCTGGAGCCACTCGGGTACTGCCCTTGCGGCCAGGAGGCCATTGAAGGCATTTTCACATGGCCTGGAGGCTGCCAACCTTACCTTCGCCCCTCCGTAGGGAGGGGCCTCCGTCCTCAGCTCTATCTACAGCATGGAGCCGCCCCCAGTCTCTTCTTTGCGGCCTGGATGCCGCCACTTACATTGGGGCCTGTTCTGCGGCCTGGTCCTGCTCCTGCTCTGTGTCACAGCAGGGACACTGCTCTCCAGGGTCCTGCCCTAGGCACGAGGCCGGCCACTCTTCTATTCTTAAAGGGCCAGCATGGGAGTGGCCCCGTGGATCCACCTAGTGACATCTTCGTGGGTGTTTCGTCTTCAGCCTGATAAGAAGGGCCTGTTTTCATTGCTTCAGGGCCTTCGCAAGGAGCCAGTCCTCCTAGGACCTCTTCATTCCAGCTTCTCCTAGGAACTCTGTTCCATGTTGGAATTCCATGTCTTTGTCATGGTCTCTCATCTGATCCTGTGTATCCATCTCGTCGGTCCCAGACGTCCTAAGGTTCCTGTTGTCCTTCTCTTCAAATCTCCTGATGTCCTAGATGTCTCGTCTTCCAGCTTCCCTGAAGTTGCAGTTGTCCTGATGTTCTTCTGGTCCTTCTCTTCAAATCTTCGAAACCTCTTGATGTCCTAGATGACTTCTTTTATTTCAGATGTCCTTCTCATCGGCAGTGCAAGCCTCTGGAAGATTCCTGCTTTTAATCTTCCAAGTACCGAGTTCTGTCTTCATGTTCTTTGCTCCGAGTCCCATCTCCGAACGTCTACTCTGAATCCTGAATCCTGTCCGGGTCTTCGGAGTCCCTTGCATCTGCCTCCGTCCATGCTTATGAACTCTGCTTAAACCTATTCCATTCCTGCGTGACCCGTGCCTTGCTTTGATTGGCCGTGGGGGGCACATCTCATTACAGGCCTTACCGGAGTCTTTGCCTTCTCATGTTTTAAAATCGCCACGTGCATGGCTCTTAAAATCTTCCTCTAATTGTTTTTGGTGAAGGAATCTTTAACAAATCTTGTTGAGAAGAACAGAGAGTATGTTTTAGAAGCTAAGATGAGATTGAAGAGATAGAGCAGAGTACCCCATTGGAAGACTTTGAAAATTAAACTTCCAGTTTTAAAAATATAGCAAGCTGATACTGGCAGCCAATGTAGTTCTATGAAAAGAGAAAGTTACCTGGTCATATTTTATTTTACCAAAGATAAGTTTGGCAGCTGTGTTTTGAATCATCTGTAGCCTTCTAATTTGTGTTGTATTGAGACCGTAGAAAAAGGCATTACAGAAGTCTAATTGCAAAATAAACACATGGGTCAGAATCTTCAAGGAAAGATCTAAAATATCTAATAAATTGCAAAAATAGTAAGATGTTTGGAACACGTGTGAAATATGTGCTAAAAAGGTTAGAGATGATATTAACCTAAAATATTAACCACTTCTTTCACTGGAATCATATTTTCGTCTGTGGCAGAAGAAGGAAGAGCAATTGTGATTGGTTTGCTTGTGAAGCATAACGCCTCTGATTTATCTAGATTTGCTTTAACTTTAAACTGTTTTAACCATCTGGCTATTTTTGTCAGACAGTTGTTAAATGCATTCAACGTGTTATGAAAATTGAGTTCAAGGCTTGCAACAACCTGCATATCATCTTCATAGATAAAACAGTTGAAACCAGGGACAGTAATTTTGAAAGGGGCGCTCGGGTGCACATTGACACATATGCATTGGCACACGCCCAAGGACGCAGCAATTTTATAACATACGCGCACATGTACATATATGTTATAAAATAGCCTAGGCACATGTATTTTGTGGGTCCTATTTTGCAACTGGTTGTGCACAACCACGCACATTTGGGTTTAAGCTGCATACATCTGTGAATGAACCACGCAAGTGGGAGAATTTTATTACAGGCGTTCGTCCATGCCATGACCAGTTTCACCAGTTCATCCTTCAGTTCACCCAGTCTAGAGCTAGGCCCTCCACACCTGCCTAGTTCTTTAGCCTGCAGTCCCCCCAGTTACCCCAGACCCTTCAAACTCCTCACAGATGCCTGGTTTTCTATTTTTAAACTTACACCTCCTCCATAGCAGAAGTAAAATTAAGCAGCACTGGACCTAAGTGCACACACAGGTGAGTAAGTACTTATGCACACTTTTCTTGACCCCACCCCAGAATGCCCACACCCTACTCACACCATGCCCACACCACGCCCCATTTTCATTCCAAGTGAAATATTTACAGATTGGTAGATACGGATGCATGTACACAGTTATTAAAAATTGGGTGGACACACACTTGTCCTACATACACGCACATCTGATTTTGATGTGTGCCCGGCTTTTAAAATGTATCTTTAAGCTTTGAATCAATGTTGCTAGAGGGGCTAAATATAAATTGAATAAAATTAGTGACAATACTCACTAATTAGGTTGCGCCTAATTAGTGACAAAACATGGACATTACTGCCACCAACTATTAAAAGGCCTTCTATACACTGTGATGTCTCTTCTCTACACTTACACATTGAAGGAAAGGCTGTCTAATCTCCCTTTCAACCTCTCCCCCAGTATGGAAATTCCCTTCCCCTACCCTGCCTGACATCCCCACCACCACCACCACCACACACACACACGGAAATAAGGGCACTCAAGGCTGCCTGACTTCTCTTCCAGTCCACCTCTAAAAAATGAAAGTAAAGCCACTCTGGGCCAACTGAAACCCCCATTCCCTTTCTTCCCCAAGACCAGAACCTCAGACCTACTCATCATTCATAGGAGTAGAATACTCCTTCTTCCTGTCCTACTGGCTCTACCATGCAAAATGGCACGTCATCCTCATGCAGTCCATTCTAAGTGGTTTAATTCAATCCCTTTTCCAGCAATAGTATCACATCAGCATTATGTCCTGCAAAAAATTGGGGTTTACATCTTTGTACATAAGGCATACAATATTTTTTTGAAGGAGATAAAACCAGGCATTACTATGTGTTAATGGCTAGTTTTAATGCAATTTAGTACATTGGTTCCTATCAGGGAGCCAAAGAACTGGAGCACAATTAACATAGCCAGGATGTAAGAAGCAAGACAGTGTTTATTAGAAGAAAAAACTCAGAGAAATAGAGAGTCAGTCAGGCTCCCACCATTTAAACAAAAACATGGTTTCTGGTTATTAGTATCTAGTGGATTTTAAAACTGCTCTGTGCACGAAAGCCTGGAGATATGCACTTGACTTGGCTCTGTGCATGCCGTGAAGATTTTAAAAACCGCATGAGTATGCGATACCTCCAGGTATGAGCAAAAATTAAAAGATTCAAAAAAGGGGCGGAGAATGGATGGGGTCTAGGCGGGTCATGTCACAGGAAGACCCTACTGTGTAACTTTACTTCTCCTATGGACAGCATGTAAGTAACAAAATAACAAAAACTAGGCTGTTCAGTGGGGTTTTAAGGGTTGGGCCTAATAGGGTAAAAGGGAAGCAAGTTAGCTAGAGGGTTTAGGAAGTTCTCTCCTTTTCTGAGGCAAACAGGGAATGAACTGGGGAAACAGGCAATTGCATCGGCGTGGGTATCTACTAAAATCCCCCCCATGTACGCCCTTGAGGCGGCATTTGCACACACATGCACGCATCCCATCCAGCAAAAAGGCCCACCTCGCCTCAACGCGAGATCAGGCAATTTCAATAGCTGGCCCCGCACTATGGAACAAACTACCAGCAAATCTCAGAATGGAACCCTCATCACAGAAATTCAAGAAATCACTAAAAACATGGCTATTCCAAAAAGCCTACCCAGCTAAAAGTTAACCCCATGTCATCCCCAACAACCAATACCAAACAGATCCCTAACCCTGCACACAACCCATAATGAGATCTCTCAATAGTCAAATCAACATTAGCTGTTATATTGTTAAGATAACAAATTGCCTTTATTTTACAATGTAATAATTTTATAAGTTACAAAACCTTACTTCGCTGTAATTTTACGATGTCTCAATGTAAAGATATTATGACCTGATATCACACTACCTCATTAACTATTATGTAAACCGATGTGATACCCCTGGGTGAATGTCGGTATATAAAAACAAACAAACAAACAAATAAATAAATAAAATCAATATAAAGTCATGCACACATACACGCATAGAGTCAATTTTATAAATGCACGTATACACACATATATGAATGTATGTTATAAAATTGCCACATCCATGTGCACGAGCCGTCAAATGCACACACATGTATGCACGTAAGCAGGTCTTAAAAATTCACCTCTAAAGTCTTAGTCTTTCAGTAGCAGGACTTATGCTCTGCTATCCAGAATTGTCATTCAGTATATAGCCTAGTGGAGAAAGCATTAAACCTTAAACATTGGAGAATCACCAGGCTTTCAAATGTAATGAAAACACTAGGCTTTGCATCTTGGGAAAACACTAGGCTTCAAAACACAGGAAAAACATTAAAAATGCCAAAATCCTGCAGAGCATTCTGCTGCCAAAGTAAGAGAGCCCAGATTTGTACACGGCCCTTTGCCAAGGAAAGGTATTTCTTATACCAGAGAAACGCCCTCATTTCTTGTAAAGTAATATTTGTGGTACCTGAATCTCTAGGTTTGGGAGCAGTAATAGAGGAGACTCGCCACACTCCCACTCTCTCTCTCCTTTGATCATGGAGAGTATTTTATGGGAGAGCAGGATTTAGCTGCATGACTCAACATCCTTTGCGCCCTGCCTACTGATTCCTCTAACTGAAGATTGATTTTGTGGTTCACAGGAACTACTCTCCTAGCAGTCGCTTGGGAGGGAGTGCTTGCTCTGTCACGTTGCCTTAATATGCTTATACTGCGAAAATGATACAATTACATATTAAAAGTATGTGGGAGTGTGGCTTATGATGTGATCCTATCCAATTCCCTTTATGAACACGTGTCCCATATAGTCCTTTCCTCTTTTTTTTTTTTTTTTTTTACATTGACCCAATGAGGGGGGGCATAGCTCTTATAAACTAATCACATTTTTATTTGACTTAATAAATTTATCACCTACAACTTATTTGTTAACTTTATTTCTCCTGAGGTTCCACATAACTGTTTCTGTAAAGGCTATAGAACTCCCTTTATAGAATAACTAAAGAGATATGCAATGTGGTTGAAAACTAATCTAATGCCAAATCTAAGGAAGATATTTAAAGACCATCTGGTCACATTTCCTGCACAATTCCAGCTGTAATAGCTTGAATAATACTTTCTATCTTGAGACATGCCTAAAACCATAAAAAGTTCATTTAAAATTATAAACCAATGACAGTTTAAAAAAAAGTTCAATTTATTCCAATAACTGTAACATAGAATGGAAGCATAATTATATTACCATGGGAGCAAAGGGCCGCACAAGGTCAGCCTGTGCCCTTCTGCATAGAAAAGTGAGTAGGATAAGAGGAGGGAATGTTCTCCCGCCCCTGTGGATATGTATAAACCACTGACAATGGTTTAGGTGATGTATCCTGACCAAGGAGATTCATGGTTCGATCAGGATATATCAGGAACCTCCAGCTACCTGGTGCAGCTGCTGATTCATGGCTGAGGCATGTCTGCCCTTATTTCTTATTTTTTGTTAGGGGGCTAATTGTGGCTTTGCCATATAAGGGTTTATTTGTTGTAGTGTAAATAGTTTATTTTTAATATGCTCTGACTTTTTATGTTTTACATGATATAAATGTTTCTATCCTCACATCCTGTATCCACTCTTTGTTTTGCAGGGTATCTTTATGCAAGGAATATATTGATACAGATGGTCTCCCTCCCACCTTCTATAGATACATTCTGTACTAGGGATGTGAATCGTTTTCCATATCGTCTTAACGATAGAAATCGTGTGGCAGGGCAAGAAAATCGTCTTAGGCACGATTTTTTAGTTAAAAAATCGTTAAAAATCGTTTTTTCCGATTAGTGCGCACTAACTCCCGTTAGTGCGCACTAACTCCCAGTTAGTGCGCACTACTAACGGGAGTTAGTGCGCACTAATCGGAAAAAACGATTTTTAACGATTTTTTAACTAAAAAATCGTGCCTAAGACGATTTTCTTGCCCTGCCACACGATTTCTATCGTTAAGACGATATGGAAAACGATTCACATCCCTACCTTAGTGCGCACTAACTCGAGTTAGTGCGCACTAACTCGAGTTAGTGCGCACTAACTCGAGTTAGTGCGCACTAACGGGAGTTAGTGCGCACTAACTGGGAGTTAGTGCGCACTAACTGAAAATGATACAATTTGACACTTTTCAGGTCAGTTAAGGTCAGTTTAGGAATGAATATGTATTCCTATTGGCTGCCCTCTTATTTATTCATGTTACCAAGTTTCCTACTGACAGTATATGGGGGATGGGAAATGGAAACAGTTGGTAGCTTGACAAAACAAGTAATGTGATCAGTCAATGTGACTAGAACTTGTGCCCTAACCCTGATACCAGGGGTATTGTGATCTTCCTGCACACAGTGCCCTATCCCTATTAATACCAGGAGTGTTGTGATCTTCCTGCACACAGTGCCCTATCCCTAATACCAGGGGTGTTGTGATCTTCCTGCACACAGTGCCCTATTCCTGATACTGGGGGTGTTGTGATCTTCCTGCACACAGTGCCCTATTCCTGATACCGGGGGTGTTGTGATCTTCTTGCACACATCCCGATATCAGGGATAGGGCACTGCATGCAGGAAGATCACAACACTCCTGGTATTAATAGGGATAGGGCACTGCATGCAGGAAGATCACAACACTCCTGGTATTAATAGGGATAGGGCACTGCATGCAGGAAGATCACAACACCCCTGGTATCAGGGATAGGGCACTGTGTGCAGGAAGATCACAATACCCCGGAGGAGTGAGGGTCAGGCAGCTCCCCCCTGTCTGTGAAGCCAGCCTCTCACTAGTAATGCAGGGAGGGAGCTGTCTCAGACTTCACCATCCTCCCCCCCCCCCCTTACCCACACACCATTCACTAGCTGGGACAAGGGGGAAGTCAGGAGTGAGGGTCAGGCAGCTCCCCCCTGTCTGTGAAGCCAGCCTCTCACTAGTAATGCAGGGAGGGAGCTGTCTCAGACTTCACCATCCTCCTCCCCCCCCCCCCACCCACACACCCTTCACTAGCTGGGACATGGGGGAAGTCAGGAGTGAGGGTCAGGCAGCTCCCCCCTGTCTGCGAAGCCAGCCTCTCACTAGTAATGCAGGGAGGGAGCTGTCTCAGACTTCACCATCCTCCCCCCCCCCTCACCCACACACCATTCACTAGCTGGGACATGGGGGAAGTCAGGAGTGAGGGTCAGGCAGCTCCCCCCTGTCTGTGAAGCCAGCCTCTCACTAGTAATGCAGGGAGGGAGCTGTCTCAGACTTCACCATCCTCCCCCCCCCCCCCTCACCCACACACCATTCACTAGCTGGGACATGGGGGAAGTCAGGAGTGAGGGTCAGGCAGCTCCCCCCTGTCTGTGAAGCCAGCCTCTCACTAGTAATGCAGGGAGGGAGCTGTCTCAGACTGGTATCAGGGTTAGGGCACTGTGTGCAGGAAGATCACAACACTCCTGGTATTAATAGGGATAGGGCACTGTAAGAGATGACTGTAGTAGATTGAATAAAGATCTGATGTTTCTGCTCTCCTCACACCAAACAAAAACAACACACAAGCAGAGAAGCCCTTCTTACAAAGCTGAGCTAATGAGTTAAGTAGGAGGAAAAGTAAACATACTGGTGCCAGTGTGGCTACTTAAAAAATACACTTACCAACAATCAATTACATATATTTGAACTGTGTACAGTTCCAGCCAGGACCACCTTTCTAAAATGCACAGTGATTGGCAAATTCAACATGCACTAGCATTTCAGGTGCCTGCTAACAAAAATAATAAACAAACAAGTTCTAGTCACGTGAGTGCTGATCATTACATTACTTTTTTTGTCAAGCTTCCAACTGTTTCCATTTCACATCCCCCCAACCATATTGGTAACATCAATAGATAAGAGCACAGCCAGCCAATAGGAATACATACATACATATTCATTCCTAAGTGACCTTTACTGACCTGGGAAGTGTGAACACTTTGTTTCATTTTCTGTTGGTGTTCGTTAGTTTCCAGTTCCATTTCCCATCCCCCCAACCATCACCTCAGTGGTAACCTTGGTAATATCAATAGATAAGAGGGCAGCCAGCCAATAGGAACACATATTCATTCCTAACTGACCTTCAGTGACCTGGAAAGTGTTTATTTGTATCATTTTCAGTTAGTGCGCACTAAATCGAGTTAGTGCGCACTAACGGGGAGTTAGTGCGCACTAACTCGAGTTAGTGCGCACTAACACGATTTAACGATTTTTAACGATAAATCGTTAGAATTTCTATTGTATCGTGTTCTATAACGATTTAAGACGATATAAACATTATCGGACGATAATTTTAATCGTTGAAAAACGATTCACATCCCTATTCTGTACACTTTCTTTTAACCTTTAACATTGCCATTGAGAATATGCTATATGAACCAAGGATAGACAACTGTAGCTAAAAAAAACAGCAGACAATGGAACTGTCTGAGTACGAAAGGCATTGTCCACTTGCAGTTAAATGTGGCTATTATGTGCTAGTTATTTATTTATTTATTTATTTTTAATTTTTAGTTATCCCAAACTTTGTAGGGCAAGCTGATAAAGCAAGGTCACCAGAAGCAGTAGTATGAATGAATAGAGAACATATATTGGAAAACTGGCTGTTCTTTATGTGCCAAATACAATACATTATAATTAGTATTGAAGGTCCCATAATGCATGTGGATTGGGTTGTTATATATATATCCTTCACTGTCCTCAGTATTTCGACTTGTAGGTAGGTGAATGCAACTTAGTTAGCCAATTTCCTTAATCTAGCTAGTCTTTCCTTCTTTCCATGGTAATAATAACTGAGACATATCTAGAACTTTGTACTTTATTTGCTAGCCTTCACCTTTATAGGTCAAGATTTTTTATGCCTGCCTTAATATGTCATGCCATTAGGCAAATCGGTGGCAAGTGAACTAACCATTTTTTTACATTAGCCCTACCTTTAGAAAACAATGGTCAGGATGACGATTTTAATTACACCTTTTTCATTTGCGTTAAGGCCGTGCAATATGGCTTTATCACTTTGCGGTTTTCGCAAATAGCTATTGACTCTCTGTGGCCAAGGCAGATATGGGCCATTATCGTATAAATGTCCTTACTGCTTGGCAAGGCCTCAGTTTCAATTGAAACTTGTAAAATTTTCACATTGCTATATTATCATCATGCTTCATTTTTTCAATATTATTTATTCATCTATAGCAAAAATGTTACAGAATATTCTTGACCTGATATGTGAGCAATATTCTGTCTTTGCTTGACTGAAACATGATTCACCAATATCTTCACAAGAATAACCTATTGTTTCTTTTCCTAAATTGGGAAGATGGGGTGGAGGTCTGATGATGGGTTACAAAAAAATCTTTGGGTCTTCAGCCCCTCACTGCCTCAAGTACTATTCCTTTTGAAGTCTTGATCGTGAAGTCTCAGTTGTTCAATCAATGGTTTAAATGCTTGATCATGAAGTCTCAGTTGTTTAAACAATGGTTTAAATGCTGCAACTACTATAATTCTTGGAGATTTTAAATCCCATATAGATGAATCCCCAATGTCCGCAACATGCAAAACTTTTATTTAGAGTCATTGAATGCATTAGGATGGGAGAAATTATATAGGGAATGACACATAAAGGTGGTCACACTCTTGATTTAATATTTTTGAATAGAAACATATTGAAATCCAACAATCGTAAATAAGATTTTGCTCACTTCCATGGTCTGATCATAAATTAATTTCAGTTATTGCTGAAATATGGTCACCATCACAATTCTCGTTAAATTCCATTCAAACCATAAGTAGGTGTAAAAGTATCGATATTGAGCAGTTAGACATCGAACTACCTGAATGCTTAGACCAAATTATGTATGAGAATGTTTCTCTGTTATGATCTGGAAAAGAATACGACGAGTGAGGTTATCAAATTTGTGGATGACACAAAATTATTCAGAGTAGTTAAATCACAAGCGGACTGTGATACATTACAGGAGGACCTTGCAAGACTGGAAAATTGGGCATCCAAATGGCAGATGAAATTTAATGTGGACAAGTGCAAGGTGTTGCATATAGGGAAAAATAACTCTTGCTGTAGTTACACGATGTTAGGTTCCATATTAGGAGCTACCACCCAGGAAAAAGATCTAGGCATCATAGTGCATAATACTTTTAAATCGTTGGCTCAGTGTACTGCAGCAGTCAAAAAAGCAAACAGAATGTTAGGAATTATTAGGAAGGGAATAAATAAAACGGAAAATGTCATAATGCCTCTATTTCGCTCCATGGTGAGACCGCATCTTGAATACTGTGTACACTTCTGGTCACCACATCTCAAAAAAGGTATAGTTGCGATGGAGAAGGTACAGAGAAGCGCAACCAAAATGATAAAGGGGATGGAACAGCTCCCCTATGAGGAAAGGCTGAAGAGGTTAGGACTGTTCATCTTGGAGAAGAGACGGCTGAGGGGGGATATGATAGAGGTCTTTAAGATCATGAGAGGTCTTGAACGAGTAGATGTGACTCGGTTATTTACACTTTTGAATAATAGAAGGTCTAGGGGGCATTCCATGAAGTTAGCAAGTAGAACATTTAAGACAAATTGGAGAAAATTCTTTTTCACTCAACACACAATAAAGCTCTGGAATTTGTTGCCAGAAGATGTTGTTAGTGCAGTTAGTGTAGCTGGGTTCAAAAAAGGTTTGGATAAATTCTTGGAGAAGAAGTCCATTAATGGCTATTAATCAAGTTTACTTAGGGAATAGCCACTGCTATTAATTGCATCAGTAGCATGGGTAATTGCCAGGTTCTTGTGGCCTGGTTTGGCCTCTGTTGGAAACAGGATGCTGGGCTTGATGGACCCTTGGTCTGACCTAGCATGGCGGTTTCTTATGTTCTTATGGGGAGGGGGAGAGAGAGAGAGAAGAGAGAGAGAGAGAGAGCCTATCTCTACCTGGGTAACATCAAGCTAGGTTGAGAGAGACCTTCGGAGTGAGTTTCCTCACTCCAAAGGTCTCAAATCTTCACAAGAGTGCACTGTTCTGTTCGTACGTCGCACTCTGAATGTCAAAGTAGCCCCTAACCCCTACACTAATACCTAAACCTCACCTCGAGTAGCTAGGTGGGCCTCATATAGAGGTGTAAATACCTACCTAGTATGCCTAGTATGAGGGCCTTATAGCTAGTCTCTCTCTCTCTCTCTCTCTATTCCAGTGGTTGAAGGAAG